>NC_056744.1:393108471-393443471 GCF_019279795.1 Protopterus annectens
TGCTGTCTCCTCTTCCATGACGTCAGGTCGTCAGGGATATAAAACATGTAGCCAACGCCATTTTATTCAGTCTTTCTTGCCACGCGGTGCCCGAAGCAGATGCAGTTCACAAGTGCCGGTCGGCCAACTCCTGAAATTTTCATATTCGAGTTTCAGAACTGAAGTCTTCAAACTAAAGCTAAGTTCCCTGTTGGGGAAACTTTTTCTTGCTCCTTACCGATGTCAGTAAAAGTTAATAGTTGCATTACTTGTGGGAAGCAAATACCTCATAAGGATTTTCATTTGTACTGTATTCCATGCCTAGGCCATGATCACAACATGCCTTGCTGTCGGTTTTGTGCTAGATTTAACCAATGCACTATTAAGCGTCGATATATTTTTGCTTCTAAATATTTTGGTTCAAAATGTAACTATCCTGAAATGTCATCTGTTAGCAATCCGACTACTGGAGTTCACAAAAAATGCAAGGAAAAAGACAGAGACAGACCGTTGAGGTCCAGAAGCTTCTCCTAAGCCAGTCGCCAGTTCACCGGTACTCAGTGAGGTGCTTTCACAGCCACTAATACTCACTACTTTTGAGTCGCAGGCCTCTACCGAGACCCATTCAGAGTCCTGTATGCCGCGAGATTCTCAGAGTATTGAACCCGCGGATGTCTCTCCATTGGATGGGTCCGGTGCCGCTGAGCAGGCTCCGGCTTCTGAGGGTGTTTTCAGGCCTCAACATTTTTATATTAAACCGACTCCAGCAACAAAAACAAGGTCAAAAACAACTTCTATGTCTAAAAAAACGACACATGAGCCATGTGCTCAGGCCCCTATGCCTAAAAAGCAGATGACCAAAATAGCTGAGGATTTAATTACCTTGATCAGGGGTTCTCAACCCCTCCCCTGCTAAGAGGCCTAGGCAAGGCACTGATTATGAATCTTTAGATCAGGTTTCCATTTCTTCTGATTCCTCTTCTGATTAAGAATTTTCTATCCCACCCTATGAGGATTCTGATGCAGAGGAATCCATCCCATCTGCATCTCCTCCTGAGGATTACTCATTTGGAGCGACTTTGCATACTTTAAAGGAACATTTTCACTGGGAGAGTCAGGACTTCTCTAAATCAAAAAAGAGGTTTAGGGATTTCCTTCTTCTTCCTCAGCATAGGCCTTTGGCAGTACCTCTTGTATTAGACATTGTTGATGATGTGTTTTCGGAATCAAGCATGGCTCCTGATTCCCTGCCTCCGGCTCCTAGTAAGCCAGACAGATATTACAGGGTTCCTGACTCCCACAAATTTATTTTCAAAAATCCTGCTGCTGATCCTGAGACTTTTTCTCAGGGTCCCAAGGGTGTAAAGGCTTCTACAGCCAAAAATCATACCCCTTCTGATAGAGATTCCAGGGCGCTGGATAGATGGGGTAAGAAGGTTTATACGTCTGCAACCTTGGCAATCAGGGCTTTAAACTGCTAGTTTCATAGCTTAAATATCAACAGCATGTTATGGGCTTACTGAAACAGAAAATGATGTTGATTTCTGATTGTGTGGAAAATAGAGTTACATGATTTATTGCACTCAGCAGAACAGTTTGGAAAGCATACTTTGCAATGTGGTTTTGATTCATTGGAGGCCTCTTGTAGGGCCACCGTTACTGGATCTGTGATTAGAAGGCATGCCTGGCTCAAGGAGCAAAATCTGCCTGATCATGATAAGCTAAATTGTTGAATGCCCCTTTGCAGCATGATGCTCTGTTTGGTAATAAGGCAGAAGAGGTTTTAAAGAAAATGGAAGACAAAGCTAAGTCTATGCAAACTGTAAAAGATTTCTTGCAAGTGCAGCCACCCAGGTTCAGTAGACACTGGCCTACTAAAAATTGGTTCTTTCCTGTGTCCAACAGAGCCACTCAGGGCAAACCCAGGTGCTCAAAAGGCTCCAGATATCAGTCACAAGATTCTTGCAGGTCAAAGCAATGGGGTGCCTCCACCCCCAAATCTGGAGGAAACAAAGCAGTCTCAATGACTTTCCTCTACCATCTCCAAGCATTTATCTTTCGGCAGCCCCCTTGGTGGGGAAACTAGCACTTCATGCTCAAAATTAACAGTTAATTACCCAGGACAAGTCGGTATTAAACATAGTATCCCAGGGATACAGATTTCATTTCCATACTTTGCCAATTCCAAACGAATGGATGGATCTGCCACAAAACCAGTGGGCAGAGGCCCAGAAACAAGTCATGTCCCTCACGGATATGGGGGCTATTCATCCGGTACCAGAAAAGGAAAAAGGGCAAGGTTTTTATTCAAGACTTTTCCTGGTACGCAGAAAATACAATTCATGGCGTCCAGTACTGGACTTATCGATTCTGAACACGTTCCTGGACATTCCAAAATTCAAAATGCTGACTTTACAACAGCTACTGCCTATGCTAGGTAAGAATGCTTGGTTAGTAACTCTAGACTTAAACGAAGCATACCTGCATATCCCAATAAGGGAATCGTGCAGAAGATACCTCCGCTTCAAAGCAGGTTTTTTGCATTACCAATTCTCTGTACTGCCCTTTGGCTTATCTACTGCACCCAGGGTCTTTACAAAGTGCCTGGCACCAGTAATTGCATTCTGCAGACAAAGAAACATTCAAATTTATCCTTATCTGGATGATTGTCTCATTCAAGCAGAGGACAAGGACACTCTGTTGGCATGCCTAGGGTACACCATAAACGAAAATAAATCACAACTGGTACCCTCTCAAATAATTACATTCCTGGATGCAAGCTTGAATACAACTGCCCAGATGGCTTACCTCACGCCAGACAAACAAAGGCAACTGACAACATACTTCAAACAAATGGCAACAAAAACCCAGTTATCTGCAAGACAAATTCTGCAGGCTTTAGGGTTCATGGCATCCTTCATTCTACTAATTCCATATGCGAGACTGCATATGAGGAAACTTCAATGGTACCTAAAAAGTTTATGGAGTCAACATTGTCACAGCCTGGAAACAATGATTCCTCTCATTCCCTGCCTACAACAGGAGTTTCTCCTCTGGGCAGAGACATGTCACCAAAACAAGGGACTGTCATTCACTCTACCCCCTGCCACCCATACCCTAACTACAGACGCATCAGACTATGCTTGGGGGGCCCACCTGGCAGGGAGATGCATTCAGGGCAAATAGAGCCCAAACCAAATGCATCTGCATATCAACCAGAAAGAAATGTTAGCTGTTCAGAATGATCTGATAGCCTTCAAGGACTTACTTCACCCAGGACAACTACTGATAAAGACAGACAACACCACAGTTATGTGGTACATAAACAAGCAGGGGGGGGGGGTACACATTCCTACCCCCCTTTGCAGACTAGCCATGGCCTTGTGGAACACAGCCTTGACTTACCAAATACATCTCCAAGATCAATTCCTGCCAGGAAAGCAAAATACTCTGGCAGATGACCTAAGCAGAAATCTTATGGACCCGCACAAATGGAAACTGGATCCACAAATCTTCAGCATGTTAACACAGAAATGGGGGAGCCCAGACATAGATCTGTTTGCCTCTCCCCAAAATTATCAGTTGAACAAATTCTGTGCAAGAAATCACAAAAAAGCATGGAAAGTAGATGCACTATCCTTCAGCTGGAAAAACCTATCTGTTTATGCCTTTCCCCCTCTGCCTCTACTCACCAAGGTCTTACTAAAAGTCAGACAGGAAAAAACAAAAATGATCCTAATTGCTCCGGACTGGCCACACCAGCAGTGGTACCCACTTCTAAGGAACATGTCACACCTTCCTCCGTGGTACTTGCCTCAAATATCTTATCTACTGTCTCAGCAGAACTATCAAATTCTGCACACTCAGCTCCAAACTCTGAATCTTGCAGCATGGCTAATCAACTAATTATTCAAACTACACCTCTCAGTAAATCTGTGACGGATGTCATTTTGGAAGCCAGAAGGCCTAGTACTAGAAAATCTAATGCTGATAAATGGAAGAGATTTTGTGCTTGGAACCAAGCACAAGGAATGGACACAGCAAAGCCCAATATTCCTCAGATTTTACAATACTTAACTGAGATGCTTGACAAGTGCCTATCTTTTTCTTCAATAAAAATCCATGCCTCTGCCATCTCGGCTCATTACAGCACAGAGCTTCCCCTCTTTTCTCATCCCCTGCTAAAACAGTACCTCAGAGGGGCCAAAAATTGAAGACCTCCCAGGAGAGCACCAGCTTCTGTATGGGACCTCAATTTTGTGCTGGAACAACTCACCCTGCCTCCTTTTGAACCAACAGCTACTGCGGATATAAAATTTCTATCTTGGAAAACAGTTTTTCTTTTGGCAGTCACTTCAGCAAGAAGGGTTTCAGAACTACAGGCTCTCATGGCAGTGGAGCCTTTCATTATATTTTACCCAGACAGGGTGGCCCTCAGGACCAGTCCTTCTTTTATGCCTAAGGTGGTATCCAGTGTGACTCTTAACCAGACCATTCACCTGCCAACATTTTACCCAAATCCGCAGAACAAGGGGGAGCGGATTCTGCATTCATTGGATGTACACAGACAACTAAGATTCTACTTAAACAGGACCAAATCTCTAAGAAAGTCTGAGCAAATACTGGTAGCATTTGCTGCAGGATCAGAGGGGAAGGCTATATCAAAGCAGACTATTTCTAAATGGATCAGCCACTACATTCGTTTCTGCTATTTGCACCATGGTAAACCTGTGCCCAAGGGGATCAGATCACATTCCACCAGGGCTGCATCTACTTCAGCAGCTTTTCTCAGAGGGGTCCCAACCAAAGACATTCTAGAAGCTGCTAATTGGAGCTCTGTTCGTACCTTCACAAAGCATTATCCTTTACCTCTCCTCTCCAAATCCAGGGCAGGCTTTGCCACTGCAGTCTTGCAGGGCTTTATAGCCACTCTTAATGCTGTTTAGTTCCATCCTCCCCTTTGTAGCTTTGGGATTCTACCCAAATGTAATGACTGCAACAGTGAAACATGAAGAACATAGTACAGTTGTGTACACTTACCATAAATGTAGATGTTCGAGTGTATTCACTGTTGCAGTCCGGGTTACCCACCCGCCATCCCCCATTCTATACCTTTTCTTTCCTTCACTATACTCAAAAGCCTTTGTGGTGTATTTGCTTTTAGTTGAAGGTAAAGTTTATGTTTCTGAAAATGCATTTATATATTTACTGTTTGTTTATATATATATTTTTTGCTCCCCATTTGGGGGGCACCTGACATCTTGGGCAAGAAAAACTGAATAAAATGGTGTCAGCTGCATGTTTTATACCCCTGACAACCTGACATCATGGAAGAGGAGACAGCAACTGACGCAGGACCCAAGACTTTTGTTATTCAGGCCGACTGAGGGTAACCTGCCAGTAGATTACCCAAATGTAATGACTGCAACAGTGAATACACTCGAACATCTACATTTATGGTAAGTGTACACAACTGTACTTTTCTTCCCCACATTCAGTAGTTTCTCCTTCTTTGATCTGACCTTTCAGATTTAGAGCCCTTGGATCCGGCTTCCACCTGGAACAGGTCTGCATTGAAGCCTAGGCTTTATTCTTGCTTGACTCCTGTAAGGTCCTTGATTCATTCAGGTCCAACCACTTCAGAGTCATTTGAGTCTTGGAGCCAAATGGCTGGCATCATCTCCAACATAGTAGGGTCAGAACCCAGGTCTTCGGAGCTGTTCCTGTTGGAGCCTCAGCATTAATTTCCCTCATGATGCCAGCCTCTGATCCAAGCTGTGTGGTTTTCTGAGTTGAGGCTCTTTCAGGAGCCTTGACTCCCAGGGCCCAGCTCCCTTAACCTGTATTAGGTTCAGCTTTCAAGAGAGAACTGTCTCACTCCAGTGAGATGACTCTTCCCTCAAGTTTGGATCTGTCCCTCCCTCAAAGGATCTCCCAAGGTCCAGAACCTACTCTTGTCCCATTGGGGCAGCCATTGACCAAAAGTCTTGCACTGGCTTTTGTGGAAGAGACCACTTCACCTATTGATTCCTTCTCGGAGCATCCCACTGCGGAGGTGCATAGGAAACATACATGCAAAAGGAGGCACCAAGATCCTCCTCAGGAGACTGTCAGCACCGATACTGACTTTGTTAAAGGTGAAGGTTCCCCCAGATCCCCCATTGCGGTTATTTCATTTAGAGAAATCTTTGAGCTGCTTAAACAGAAAAGGGGGATGGTCCTCCCAGCAGCTTTCTCCAGAACAGTTGTTTTTTAACAAGGCTTTTGGTTCTTGCCCATCTACATCTTGTCTCTTAGAAGGCATGGAAGGAGCCAGTCACAGCTGAATCCGTCCTCAAGCAACCAGATAAGTTCTTGGTCGTTTCCAAGAATCATCCCCATTGGAGAAAGGATTCAGCAATGAATTCCATGGTAGTAGTGGCAGCCACCAAAAAGGAACTAGCAGAAGAATGTTCCTCTGTCCATCCACTGAACATGAAGCCTGATAATTTTTGGACAGATTTGGGAAGCAAGTTTATGCCTCCTCTACCTCCTCAAGAGGGCTTTGAATTATTTGGCACGTTACACATTTTCAGAAAGATTTGGCCAAAGAGATTTCCAAATCTCTCCCAGGGACCTTGTCTGCATATCTAAGAAAGTTCATTGATGCACAGCTAGCTTCCTGCCTATCCTTGTCTAATCTCTCTATGTGCCTTGTCTACAATGGCAGGAGGGTGCATCTGGAGCAGCCGGCACAGACATATCCATCAGGATACATGTTTGGATGAGACTGACGTTGCAGAATATTTTAAGACATCCTTTGTGAATGCCCTGCCCCTTATAATGGATCGATACTATCTTTGGTCCTAAAGTGAAAGACACAATGTAAAAGAAGATGAACCCCTTTCTGCCATAGAGGTCAAATTTTCCATTCCTGAAAGGACCTTTTGCAAGAATCAAAAAGGAGGTAAGAAAATGTGGTTCTGCAAATCTCAAATATTTTTACCGAGACTTCTGAAACAGACCCAGCACTCCCCACCTTCACCCCTGTGGCAGAACGGGGGAACTCTTATAATGGACATCGCCCTAGGGGCAGATATGGTCCACCGAACCAAGGCTTTGGATGTCCTTTCTCTGTGAAGCCTTTTCAGTATCCCTGAACATTTGCTTGACTGCTGCACTTTGGAGGCAGTTCAGTGGTGCTCATCCCTGCACCTAACAACTTGGACCTCCATCACTCAAGATAAATGGGTGCAGAGTATAATAACCAGAGGCTACTTCATTGCCTTCCACCCCCCCCCCCCCTTAGCCCCAGAAAGACTTTCCAATGTTCCACCCTCTCAAAGGGAAGTGGCCACTTCAGAAATAAGGAAGCTTCTAGACAATCGAAATATCCAAGAAGTCCCTCCACTCCAAAGATGATCCGGAATTTACCAAAGATTCTTTATAGTGCTCAATAAAAACTGGGACCGAAGGCCAATTCTGGATCTAAGTTACTTGAATAGGTTTGTAAGGAAATTAAACTTCTGGATGGTCACATTACAGTCTGTTCTCCCTTCCCTGAGAGAGAACGGCTGGATGTGCTCGATAGATCTTCAGGATGCGTACTACAACATAAAGATGGGCAGACACTCCAGGAAGTACCTTCGCTTTTGGCTTGGAGTCCGACATTTCCATTTCAGAGCTCTGCCCTTCGGTACCACCACAGACCCTGGGTATTCACCAATTGTATGGCAGTAGTAGCAGGTTCTCCCTGACTGCAGGGGTTCCAGGTGTTCCCTTACTTGGATGACTGGCTCATCACTGCCCCTACCAGGAATCTACTCATCTAAGCCAGGGACTCCTTGCTCCATCTGTGTTTCAGACCTAGGCATTACAGTGATTTTCACAAAGTCAAAACTTTGTCCAGTTCAATATTTAGTGTTCATAGGAGCTCAGTTAAACACCAGACTGTAAATTGCAAAGCTTCCCCAAGCAAGGATAATAGCCATTCATCATCAATATGTAACAGTCTTGTCCTGTCAGAAGCCACCAGCATGAGCATAATCTTCATCCTTTAAGCAACCTGGCAGCTTTGATCACCATGGTTCTCTTAGCCTGGTCCTACATGCAAGTTTTATATACAGTTCTCTCCTCTGAGGAAAAAAATGCTTATTTGTGGTTTAATTTCTTCCATTTTTCCGGTCACTACTCATTGTTTAAAGTCTGTGTGTGACTCTTTTGATACTTCTTAAAGGGCTATGGCCCCTGGTACTGTTTTCGGGAGGTTTGCCTGGCTGTATTCTCAGAACCTCCCAGAAGATGTAAAAAAATGAGATTTCAAATTCTCCTTTGTGTAGAGCTTTAGTTTTTAGCCCCCCCCCCTGCCGCAGAGGTGATCAAATATGTGATGAGAGGGGTAAGCTGATCTGCAGGTAATCTCAGATTTTTCAACCCTTCTCCTTTAATTTTTCCAAGGAGATTTCTGCTTCCTTATCCAGTTTTAGCAAGAAATAAAATAGACAATCTCAGCTGGTAAGCATATGTTTAAAAACTATGAAAGGGAGGTTCCAAAAAGAAAGCAGGACCCCCCCCACCCAGAGCAAAGGACAATGAAGTAAGACAGAAATGACAGTATGAAGAAACTTATCCCACCCCCACCCCCAACACCATCCTTGACAGTCCCAGATTCCTTCCAGAAAATTTGAATGTTAAGTTGTCCATCTCGCCTTCATTCTTGTTGGATGGGTTCGGAGCCGATCCTCGGCTCCGACTCGGCCAATACTAAAGCTCGAGAGCTAATTCCACCGGCTCGAGGCTCCCCTATATCCCACAATGCTAGGCGGTAACTACTCAGATCTCGTTTGCCGCTTAGCTGACGAGGTGCTTTTCTACCGGCTCTGGCAGGTTAGTCAAAGATTTAATTCTAAAATCTTCAATCTTAGACCCCTAGTACTCTTTTTTTTCACTAAAACCTTTAGTTTAAATACCTTTTCCTGGTTCGACAACTTTGTTGCCCTTAATTCCTTCTCTTTTTTTACCACTTTAGTTTTAGGCCTTAGGCCCCTTTTAGTCCCCTTGTGTGACTGGTGTTTTATTTTTAATTAAGGCCTGTGTGTGTGTGTGTGTGTGTGTGTGTGTGTGTGTGTGTGTGTGTGTGTGTGTGTGTGTGTGTGTTTTTCTTGGACCTTTTATTATGTCTAAGGAATCGAAGGTCTCAGGCTTCAAGAAGTGTGACTCTTGTTGTCAGAAAATGTCTCTGACAGACGGTCACACTTCTTGTGTGTATTGCCTGGGACCTTTGCACCTGCAGGACTCTTGTGCTGTTTGCCATGGTTTTAGCCCTAGAGTCCTGCAGGAACGTAAGAATAAATTAATCTTGCATGGCTTATTAAAGCCTGAAGGCCCCCCGACTCAGTCTGTGTCGGGGAAGCCTTCTAAAACTTCCACACAGTCGGCTCCGGTTTCTGAGTCGACTTCTGGAAAGGTAAAGTCTGCTTCGACATCGGCTCCGGCCGGAGCCGATGTTTCCAAGCCTCATACTGTTACCTCGCCTCCGGCTGGAGCCGAGGTTGATAAAACTCCGTTGGCTCCGATACTCTTATCGGAGCAACCTTCTAGGAAGAGATCTAGATCCCCCTCTATTGGCTCCGTGCACTCGGCACCAGAATCCCCTCTTCTTTCTGAACGGAGCCATAAAACACATCACCTCTGACACTGACTTAGAGGAATCTGAAGGTTCCCCTCGATCCCCCTCTGAGGATGTCTCCTTTGCTGATATCCTTGAGATCCTGAAACAGAGGGGGAACTGGCCAGCCCTTAACCCTTCGGAGGATGAGTCAGTGTATCTTGAGGCGTTTGGCTCTCGCCCTTCTACCTCCTGGGTGTCCCCTCCCTTTGACCCCCTTATGGAAGTGGTGGCAGGGAAGGCCTGGTCGGCTCCTGATTCAGTGGAACCCACCCCGAGGAGGCCATCTAAATTTATTACTGCACCTAGAGATAAAGATTTTTTATCCAAAGGTGTCCCAGTTGATGCCATGGTGGTGGCTGCGGCCACTAAGAAGGAGTTAGCTGATCCTTCGGTTCCTGTCCATCCTCCTAATAAGGAATCTAGGACCATGGACAGGTACGGCAAGCGGATGTTCTCATCAGCGACCTTTTCAATGCGGTCGCTGAACTACTTATGCCACTTCACTCGTCTCCAGAGAGATTTACTCAAGGATATGGGTGAAGTGATAAAGGATCCTACAGCTGAGGGGTTCCAAGACAGAATGAACTCCCAGTTGGCAACCCTGAATTCCATCGTTAACTCCTCCATGCGGCTTGTCTCATATGCTGCGGATGGGGCGAGTAGAGCCGCAGGCACAGGTGTTGCCTTACGACGTCACGCCTGGATGCGGCTGTATAACTTTGCGGACCTTTTCAAGGCGTCCTTCACCAATTCTCCCTTTGATGGATCATCCTTGTTTGGTCCACAGGTGAAGGAAACATTGACCAGGTGTGAGGTAGAAGGTAAGACTCTCTCTGCCGTAGGAGTCCATTTTTCTACCCCTTCTAGACCCTATCCCAAAGGTCAGAGGGGAGGAAAGATGTGGTTCCGTAAATAATCCCAGGGAGTCTCATCCGACGCACAAGGTCGATTCCCCTCTAGAGGCAGAGGGGGGAATAATAATAGATGCCGCCCTAGAGGCAGAGGGGGTCCGCAAAACCAGGGTAGCAGAGAAATGTTCTCTGATAAACCCTTTCAGCATCCCTGAGGGGCTGCCTGGCTGTCCACCTTCGGAGGCAGTCGGGGGACGGTTATCCCTGTACCCAAAAGCCTGGCTTTCCCTCACTCAAGACAAATGGGTACAGTCGATCATATCCGAGGGTTACAAAATTCCCTTTATTCACATCCCATCCCAACCCAAAAGATCCCTTCCAGACGTTCCACCCAGTCTAAGGGAACAAGTAGCATTAGAAATTTCAAAGCTGCTATCAAAAAGAGCTATCCAATCAGTCCCAGCAGACCAGCAAGGATCCGGAATCTACTCCAAATTCTTTTTGGTACCAAAGAAAACAGGGGACTGGAGACCCATACTGGATCTCAGCTACTTAAACAAGTATGTCAGGAAAACAAAATTCCGGATGGTCACGCTACAGTCCATTCTACCCTTCTTGGGTCAGGACAATTGGATGTGCTCGATAAATCTTCAGGACGCGTACTACCACATCAAGATGAACAGACGCTCCAGGAGATATCTCCGCTTCTGGCTGGGAGCCAGTCACTACCAGTTCAGGGCCCTGCCCTTTGGTCTCACTACAGCCCCCCGTGTGTTTACCAAATGCATGGCAGTGGTCGCGGCTCACTTGAGATGTCAAGGATTCCAGGTGTTTCCATATTTAGACGACTGGCTCCTTACCGCCACCACCAGACATCAGCTTCTTCTATCCAGGGACTTCACCATCCAATCTTGCCATGCTTTAGGCATTTCAATAAATTTCGAAAAATCTGCCTTGTCGCCTTGTCAATCTGTTACCTTTATAGGCGCCACCTTAGACACACTCAACCTTTCAGCCAGACTCACAGAGCAGAGAGTGTCAGACATTCGAAAACAAGTTTCCTTTCTCTTACAATTCAACAAGGTCAAAGCCAGACTAGTTTTGAAGGTGTTAGGACACATGGCAGCAGCTATTCCTCTTCTCCCCTTAGCTCGCTTCCACATGAGGATCCTCCAATGGATGCTGTTTACTCAATGGTCCTTTCAACAGCTCCCGATGTCCCATACCGTATTGATAACTCAATCATGCAAGAATCAACTGTCTTGGTGGATCACATCACCTCAAGTTCTCCAAGGAAGACCCTTCACTCTCCCCCCCCCCCAGTCACCACGTTGACAACAGACGCCTCCCTGATCAGGTGGTTGGGGGGGCATTATCAGGGCAGGACAGTCCAAGGCACGTGGCAACCTTTCGAGTGCCACTTGCACATAAACGTCTTAGAGATGAGAGCAGTGCTTTTAGCATTGCAAGCCCTTCACGACTCTCTTCCCACTGGGACTATTGCAATTCAGACGGACAACATGTCCGTAGTGTGGTACATCAACAAACAAGGTGGAACCAGATCATACCCTTTATGTCGAGAGGCACTCAGACTTTGGCAATGGGCAATCTCTTCTCAGCGTTTTCTGATAGCAACGCACATTCCCGGGAAATCCAACGTTATTGCAGACAAGTTGAGCAGGGCAATTCTCATGCCCCACGAGTGGTCTCTAAAGAAATCAGTTCTAGAAAAGTATTCCTAAGATGGGGCCAGCCTTGCTGCAATCTTTTTGCTACTCCCCAAAACAGCAAGTGTCACGACTTTTTCACTCTCTTCCCGTTACCAGGCCATCCCACCAGAGACGCTCTAGTCCAATATTGGCCCCGGGGACTTCTATATGCCTTTCCCCCCCTTCGCTTTGAGAGTGACAATGATCCTCATTGCCCCTTACTGGCCTCGACAGATATGGTTTCCGTTTCTTCATCGTTACCTTTTGGAGCAGCCTTGGCATCTGGACCCAGTACCAGATCTGTTAACCCACCAATCGGGTCAGCTGCACCAATCTCTGCCTTCTCTAAACCTCACAGCGTGGTTTCTCCGATTCCAACGTTAACCAGGCTTCCCTCAATATCTCGCTCGGTCCGAGATATCTTGATAGCCTCTCATAAATCTTCTACCCGGAAGATTTATAGTAGCAAATGGAAACGCTTCTCTTTTTGGGCAACATCAAAAAACATAGATCCCTTTACTACACCTATCCAGTCTATTCTAGACTTTCTAGCAGAACTCTTTCATTTAGGATCATCTGCATCTACCATTAGAGTTCAATTGGCTGCCATATCTAATTTTCATGTTGGTGTTTCGGAATCTAGCATCATGGCTCACAAACTCTGTAAAGCCTTTTTAAGGGGCGTATTTCTTCTTAAACCTCCAATCAAAGATCCCCCGCCTCAATGGGATTTGAACTTGGTTCTGGCATCCTTAATCCTTCCCCCCTTCGAACCGGCGGCTTCATGTTCTCTGAAGTTGCTTTCTTGGAAGACACTTTTTCTGGTAGCTATAACTTCAGCGAGAAGGGTATCTGAACTCCATGCTCTGTGCAGTCGTCCTCCTTATTTAGTGTTTCACAAAGGTAGGGTATCCCTCCGTACTAATCCATCCTTTTTACCTAAAGTTTCCTCTCAAGTAAACCTAAACCAAATTATTGATCTCCCTGTCTTTTTCCCTAACTATTCAAACAGGTCGGAACAAAAGCTACATTTTTTGGATGTTCATCACCAACTTAGATATTACTTAGACAGGACTAAACAATTCAGGAAATCTGATCAATTGTTTCTGTCATATGCGGAAGGAAAATTGAGCCTTCCTGTTACTAAAGTATCCCTCTCTAGATGGCTCACCTCTACAATTACCTTCATCTATGAGATCAGACATCAAAAACTACCCTCAAGACCTAGAGCTCATTCAGCTAGGGCATTAGCTACATCCGTAGCTTTTCAAGATAGGCTGCCAATAGATTCCATTTGTGCAGCAGCCACCTGGGCTTCTCCTCATACCTTCATTTCACATTACAAATTAGACATGGTTTCCAGAAGCCGTGCCAACTTTGGTTCCACTGTTCTCAAGAGTCTGTTCTGATAGGCCACCCGGGATAAGGTGCTAGGGACGCGGTCCCATCCAGCAAGAATGAAGGCGAGATGGACAACTTAACATTAAGAAGTTATGTACCTACCATAACGTTCCATGTTAGTTGTCTTCTTCTCACCTTCTTTCTTGCGTCCCACCCTCCTTCCCCCAAGCCTGGACAGACCGACAGGAATTCAGTTTGTGTTCTTCCTCTGGAAGTCGTCATTCCCACACGTTCTTCCACCTCCTTTTCTCCTTTCTTAGGTCTGCGATACCTTTCACGCAGGTTGTTTTGAGGTGGGTTTCCTTTCTCCATTCTATGGAGACTAGGGTTGCTTGGTATAGCTATCAAACGAGATCTGAGTAGTTACCGCCTAGCATTGTGGGATATAGGGGAGCCTCGAGCCGGTGGAATTAGCTCTCGAGCTTTAGTATTGGCTGAGTCGGAGCCGAGGATCGGCTCCGAACCCATCCAGCAAGAAAGAAGGTGAGAAGAAGACAACTAACATGGAACGTTATGGTAGGTACATAACTTCTTATTCTCCATTTTTCTCTTTGGCAGCAGATTGTTTCAGACATGGCAGGGGAAAGAAACTCCTCATTTCCAGGGAATTATTCAACATCCATTGGACAAAATCCCTCTATTCCTTCTTACTCTACAGCACTTGCTATGTCATGGGATAATAGAAACAGTTCCTACTTCCCAGTTAGGAAAAGATTTTTATTCAAAAATGTTTTTGGTGCCAAAGAAAGAAAATGCCTTAAGACCAGATTGGGACCTTTCTTTCCTAAACCAGTATGTGATATTGCCGAAGTTCAAAATGCTTTCACTTCATAACCTATTACCCCTGCTTCCTCATTTTCATTTTTTTGGTAACCTTAGGTTTACAAGACACTTATCACATTCCTGTTCATCTAGATTCCAAGTGTCAGATCTATTCCAGGAATTTTCTACTCAGACTTGGTCACTATGAAGGGAATACCTTGGGATTCTGCATTTTACAGCATCTGTTATTCTTATGATACCTCTTGCAAGACTCCACATGAGAAGGATGCAGTGGCATCTCAATCCCATCACCGCCACTTTTATCTTTTCAGTTTCTGGTTCTGGGATTTGTAGGAAGTGATCACTTGGTAGAGACTTCATATATCACTGAATGCAGGTTTCTCTTTCTACCTTCCTCCTCCAGTCACCACAAACTCCTTGGACTTTGCTGGGGAGCTGTGTCAAGGGAGATAAAAGTGCTAGGTATCTTGGACAACAAAGACAGATAAAAGCACTTAAACAAAAAGAGATGCTTGCTGTTATTAAGGCACTCATCTCATTCAATCATCTTTTGTCCCCAGGACCTCATGTTATTACAGACAATACCAAAGTGATGTGATAAACAAGCAAGGAGGAACCAGATTTCTGCAGGCTAGTCATGTTGGCATGGAATATAGCTTTACAGCATAATCTCACTCTTCAGGCATCCTGCTTTATGTCAGAGCAAAATTGTGTTAATAGCCAAGCTGAGCAGGGCAAAGGCAGAATAGAAACTAGACCTTTCAGGCACCTGTTTACTGACTTGTAGCAGGTATTAAGGGATACAAGAAAGCTTGCGACTAGAAAATCAAATATAAGCAAATGAAAAAGGTTTTCTAGTTGGTGCCAACAAACTAGCCAGTACCCATTCAGGACTAGTGTTTCACTGGTTTTGCAATATTTGTGTGTCACTTTCCTATGGCTTGTGTTACTCTTCTGTCAAGGTTCCTTTGTCAGCCATTTCATCATAGCTGCCTATGGAGCCCCTCTTTCAATACAGTCTCTTGTCAAAATTTTTTCAGAAGAGATTTTGCATAAGAGATCTCCCAAGTAAACCTGTGGCTTCTCCTTGGGATCCTAGTTTAGTGTAAGGAACGCTAACACTTTCTCCATTTGAACTAGCTCATCTGACTGGCTTGAGTTTTTTAACATGGAAAGCAGTTTTACTGATTGCTGTGACCCCTGCAAGAAAAGTATCCAGGTTACAAGCACGTAATATTTGAATGCATGTGGTTTTTCACTGGACACAACCTAACTCTCCCTCCTCTCCTGCACCCCTTCTACTTTTATCCTCTTTATTTATTTATTTATTTATTTTATTTTATTTAACATTTGTTTACTGGGAAAGTCTGACTTGGAACAAAGCCAATTTTCAGTGGCAGCCCAGGGAGAAATGTTCCAGATGCATATCTTTGTAATAGATCCTCTGTTCTCAGCTGCTGGCTTCCCTCGCATATTTATTACTAAAATTTCACATTTTATTTTCTACTCTGTTAGTACTGCATTGGTGGTGCTGCGATAGCGTTGTCGCCTCACAGTAAGACGTTGTCCTGTTCGATTCCCAGCTAGAGCGTCTTCTGTGTGGAGACATGTGTGAATGGGCGTACTTTCGTTGACGGTTGCGCGTCAGGGCCGGCAACTCGGCACGTAAAAATCTACTGCCAATCATTAGCATCATCATGTTGTTCCGCTGTGGCGACCCCTTAAAGCCGAAAGACACAAACAAATATTTTCTACTCTGTTAATATTATGTACATATTTTGTCAGTTATCTATGGGATTATTTACCATCTATAATTACTCCGAGTTTGTGAATTTGTTTTCTTTTTTTTTTTTTTTTTTTTTTTGTGAATCTCTTTACCCATGCTGTGCCTGCAAATGATCTATAGTGATCAGTGTACTACCTTGGTAAACTAACATAAATAAATAAATGGTGGGAATCTCTTTACCCAGGCTGTGCCTGTAAATGGTCTATAGTGATCAGTGTACTACCTTGGTAAACTAACATGAATAAATAAATAGTGGGAATCTCTTTACCCAGGCTGTGCCTGCAAATGGTCTATAGTGATCAGTGTACTACCTTGGTAAACTAACATAAATAAATAAATGGTGGGAATCTCTTTACCCAGGCTGTGCCTGTAAATGGTCTATAGTGATCAGTGTACTACCTTGGTAAACTAACAAAAATAAATAAATGGTGGGAATCTCTTTACCCAGGCTGTGCCTGCAAATGGTCTATAGTGATCAGTGTACTACCTTGGTAAACTAACATAAATAAATAAATAAATGGTGGGAATCTCTTTACCCAGGCTGTGCCTGTAAATGGTCTATAGTGATCAGTGTACTACCTTAGTAAGCGAACATAAATAAATAAATGGTGGGAATCTCTTTACCCAGGCTGTGCCTGCAAATGGTCTATAGTGATCAGTGTACTACCTTGGTAAGCTAACATAAATAAATAAATGGTGGGAATCTGTTTCCCCAGGGGGTGCCTGCAAATGGTCTATAGTGATCAGTGTGCTACCTTGGTAAACTAACATAAATAAGTAAATGGTGGGAATCTCTTTACCCAGGCTGTGCCTGTAAATGGTCTATCTGTACTACCTTGGTATGCTAACATAAATAAATAAATGGTGGGAATCTCTTTACCCAGGCTGTGCCGGTAAATGGTCTATAGTGATCAGTGTACTACCTTGATATTCTAACATAAATAAATAAATGGTGGGAATCTGTTTCCCCAGGGGGTGCCTGCAAATGGTCTATAGTGATCAGTGTGCTACCTCGGTAAACTAACATAAATAAATAAATGGTGGGAATCTCTTTACCCAGGCTGTGCCTGTAAATGGTGTATAGTGATCAGTGTACTACCTTGGTAAACTAACATAAATAAATAAATGGTGGAAATCTCCTTACCCAGGCTGTGCCTGTACATGGTCTATAGTGATCAGTGTACTACCTTGGTAAACTAACATAAATAAATAAATGGTGGGAATCTCTTTACCCAGGCTGTGCCTGTAAATGGTCTATAGTGATCAGTGTACTACCTTGGTAAGCTAACATAAATAAATAAATGGTGGGAATCTCCTTACCCAGGCTGTGCCTGTACATGGTCTATAGTGATCAGTGTACTACCTTGGTAAACTAACATAAATAAATAAATGGTGGGAATCTCTTTACCCAGGCTGTGCCTGTAAATGGTCTATAGTGAACAGTGTACTACCTTGGTAAACTAACATAAAAAAATAAATAAATGGTGGGAATCTCTTTACCCAGGCTGTGCCTGTAAATGGTCTATAGTGATCAGTGTACTACCTTGGTAAGCGAACATAAATAAATAAATGGTGGGAATCTCTTTACCCAGGCTGTGCCTGCAAATGGTCTATAGTGATCAGTGTACTACCTTGGTAAGCTAACATAAATAAATAAATGGTGGGAATCTGTTTCCCCAGGGGGTGCCTGCAAATGGTCTATAGTGATCAGTGTGCTACCTTGGTAAACTAACATAAATAAATAAATGGTGGGAATCTCTTTACCCAGGCTGTGCCTGTAAATGGTCTACCTGTACTACCTTGGTATGCTAACATAAATAAATAAATGGTGGGAATCTCTTTACCCAGGCTGTGCCTGTAAATGGTCTATAGTGATCAGTGTACTACCTTGGTATTCTAACATAAATAAATAAATGGTGAGAATCTGTTTCGCCAGGGGGTGCCTGCAAATGGTCTATAGTGATCAGTGTGCTACCTCGGTAAACTAACATAAATAAATAAATGGTGGGAATCTCTTTACCCAGGCTGTGCCTGTAAATGGTGTATAGTGATCAGTGTACTACCTTGGTAAACTAACATAAATAAATAAATGGTGGGAATCTCCTTACCCAGGCTGTGCCTGTACATGGTCTATAGTGATCAGTGTACTACCTTGGTAAACTAACATAAATAAATAAATGGTGGGAATCTCTTTACCCAGGCTGTGCCTGCAAATGGTCTATAGTGATCAGTGTACTACCTTGGTAAACTAACATAAATAAATAAATGGTGGGAATCTCTTTACCCAGGCTGTGCCTGTAAATAGTCTATAGTGATCAATGTACTACCTTGGTAGACTAACATAAATAAATAAATGATGGGAATCTCTTTAGCCAGGCTGTGCCTGTAAATGGTCTATAGTGATCAGTGTACTACCTTGGTAAACTAACATAAATACATAAATGGTGGGAATCTCTTTACCCAGGCTGTGCCTGCAAATGGTCTATAGTGATCAGTGTACTACCTTGGTAAACTAACATAAATAATTAAATGGTGGGAATCTCTTTACCCAGGCTGTGCCTGCAAATGGTTTATCTGTACTACCTTGGTAAGCTAACATAAATGGTGGGAATCTGTTTACCCAGGCTGTGCCTGTAAATGGTCTATTGTGATCAGTGTACTACCTTGGTAAACTAACATAAGTAAATAAATGGTGGGAATCTCTTTACCCAGGCTGTGCCTTCAAATGGTCTATAGTGATCAGTGTACTACCTTGGTAAACTAACATAAGTAAATAAATGGTGGGAATCTCTTTACCCAGGCTGTGCCTGTAAATGGTGTATAGTGATCAGTGTACTACCTTGGTAAACTATCATAAATAAATAAATGGTGGGAATCTCCTTACCCAGGCTGTGCCTGTACATGGTCTATAGTGATCAGTGTACTACCTTGGTAAACTAACATAAATAAATAAATGGTGGGAATCTCATTACCCAGGCTGTGCCTGTAAATGGTCTATAGTGATCAGTGTACTTCCTTGGTAAGCTAACATAAATAAATAAATGGTGGGAATCTCCTTACCCAGGCTGTGCCTGTACATGGTCTATAGTGATCAGTGTACTACCTTGGTAAACTAACATAAATAAATAAATGGTGGGAATCTCTTTACCCAGGCTGTGCCTGTAAATGGTCTGTAGTGATCAGTGTACTACCTTGGTAAACTAACATAAATAAATAAATGGTGGGAATCTCTTTACCCAGGCAGTGCCTGCAAATGGTTTATCTGTACTACCTTGGTAAGCTAACATAAATGGTGGGAATCTGTTTACCCAGGCTGTGCCTGTAAATGGTCTATAGTGATCAGTGTACTACCTTGGTAAACTAACATAAATAAATAAATGGTGGGAATCTCTTTACCCAGGCTGTACCTGTAAATGGTCTATAGTGATCAGTGTACTACCTTGGTAAACTAACATAAATAAATAAATGGTGGGAATCTCTTTACCCAGGCTGTACCTGTAAATGGTCTATAGTGATCAGTGTACTACCGTGGTAAACTAACATAAATAAATAAATGGTGGGAATCTCTTTACCCAGGCTGTGCCTGTAAATGGTCTGTAGTGATCAGTGTACTACCTTGGTATTCTAACATAAATAAATAAATGGTGGGAATCTGTTTCCCCAAGGGGTGCCTGCAAATGGTCTATAGTGATCAGTGTGCTACCTTGGTAAACTAACATAAATAAATAAATGGTGGGAATCTCTTTACCCAGGCTGTGCCTGTAAATGGTCTATAGTGATCAGTGTACTACCTTGGTAAACTATCATAAATAAATAAATGGTGGGAATCTCCTTACCCAGGCTGTGCCTGTACATGGTCTATAGTGATCAGTGTACTACCGTGGTAAACTAACATAAATAAATAAATGGTGGGAATCTCTTTACCCAGGCTGTGCCTGTAAATGGTCTATAGTGATCAGTGTACTACCGTGGTAAACTAACATAAATAAATAAATGGTGGGAATCTCTTTACCCAGGCTGTGCCTGTAAATGGTCTATAGTGATCAGTATACTACCTTGGTAGACTAACATAAATAAATAAATGGTGGGAATCTCTTTACCCAGGCTGTGCCTGTAAATGGTCTATAGTGATCAGTGTACTACCTTGGTAAACTAACATAAATACATAAATGGTGGGAATCTCTTTACCCAGGCTGTGCCTGCAAATGGTCTATAGTGATCAGTGTACTACCTTGGTAAACTAACATAAATAATTAAATGGTGGGAATCTCTTTACCCAGGCTGTGCCTGCAAATGGTTTATCTGTACTACCTTGGTAAGCTAACATAAATGGTGGGAATCTGTTTACCCAGGCTGTGCCTGTAAATGGTCTATTGTGATCAGTGTACTACCTTGGTAAACTAACATAAGTAAATAAATGGTGGGAATCTCTTTACCCAGGCTGTGCCTTCAAATGGTCTATAGTGATCAGTGTACTACCTTGGTAAACTAACATAAGTAAATAAATGGTGGGAATCTCTTTACCCAGGCTGTGCCTGTAAATGGTGTATAGTGATCAGTGTACTACCTTGGTAAACTATCATAAATAAATAAATGGTGGGAATCTCCTTACCCAGGCTGTGCCTGTACATGGTCTATAGTGATCAGTGTACTACCTTGGTAAACTAACATAAATAAATAAATGGTGGGAATCTCATTACCCAGGCTGTGCCTGTAAATGGTCTATAGTGATCAGTGTACTTCCTTGGTAAGCTAACATAAATAAATAAATGGTGGAATCTCCTTACCCAGGCTGTGCCTGTACATGGTCTATAGTGATCAGTGTACTACCTTGGTAAACTAACATAAATAAATAAATGGTGGAATCTCTTTACCCAGGCTGTGCCTGTAAATGGTCTGTAGTGATCAGTGTACTACCTTGGTAAACTAACATAAATAAATAAATGGTGGGAATCTCTTTACCCAGGCAGTGCCTGCAAATGGTTTATCTGTACTACCTTGGTAAGCTAACATAAATGGTGGGAATCTGTTTACCCAGGCTGTGCCTGTAAATGGTCTATAGTGATCAGTGTACTACCTTGGTAAACTAACATAAATAAATAAATGGTGGGAATCTCTTTACCCAGGCTGTACCTGTAAATGGTCTATAGTGATCAGTGTACTACCTTGGTAAACTAACATAAATAAATAAATGGTGGGAATCTCTTTACCCAGGCTGTACCTGTAAATGGTCTATAGTGATCAGTGTACTACCTTGGTAAACTAACATAAATAAATAAATGGTGGGAATCTCTTTACCCAGGCTGTGCCTGTAAATGGTCTGTAGTGATCAGTGTACTACCTTGGTATTCTAACATAAATAAATAAATGGTGGGAATCTCTCTACCCAGGCTGTGCCTGCAAATGGTCTATAGTGATCAGTGTGCTACCTTGGTAAACTAACATAAATAAATAAATGGTGGGAATCTCTTTACCCAGGCTGTGCCTGTAAATGGTCTATAGTGATCAGTGTACTACCTTGGTAAGCTAACATAAATCAATAAATGGTGGGAATCTCCTTACCCAGGCTGTGCCTGTACATGGTCTGTAGTGATCAGTGTACTACCTTGGTAAACTAACATAAGTAAATAAATGGTGGGAATCTCTTTACCCAGGCTGTGCCTGTAAATGGTCTATAGTGATCAGTGTACTACCGTGGTAAACTAACATAAATAAATAAATGGTGGGAATCTCTTTACCCAGGCTGTGCCTGTAAATGGTCTATAGTGATCAGTATACTACCTTGGTAGACTAACATAAATAAATAAATGGTGGGAATCTCTTTACCCAGGCTGTGCCTGTAAATGGTCTATAGTGAGCAGTGTACTACCTTGGTATTCTAACATAAATAAATAAATGGTGGGAATCTGTTTCCCCAGGGGGTGCCTGCAAATGGTCTATAGTGATCAGTGTACTACCTTGGTAAACTAACATAAATAAATAAATGGTGGGAATCTGTTTCCCCAGGGGGTGCCTGCAAATGGTCTATAGTGATCAGTGTGCTACCTTGGTAAACTAACATAAATAAATAAATGGTGGGAATCTGTTTACCCAGGCTGTGCCTGTAAATGGTCTATAGTGATCAGTGTACTACCTTGGTATTCTAACATAAATAAATAAATGGTGGGAATCTGTTTCCCCAGGGGGTGCCTGCAAATGGTCTATAGTGATCAGTGTACTACCTTGGTAAACTAACATAAATAAATAAATGGTTGGAATCTCTACCCAGGCTGTGCCTGTAAGTGGTCTATAGTGATCAGTGTACTACCTTGGTAAACTAACATAATTAAATAAATGGTGGGAATCTCTTTACCCAGGCTGTGCCTGTAAATGGTCTATAGTGATCAGTGTACTACCTTGGTAAACTAACATAAATAAATAAATGGTGGGAATCTCTTTACCCAGGCTGTGCCTGTAAATGATCTATAGTGATCAGTGTACTACCTTGGTAGACTAACATAAATAAATAAATGGTGGGAATCTCTTTACCCAGGCTGTGCTTGTAAATGGTCTATAGTGAGCAGTGTACTACCTTGGTAAACTAACATAAATAAATAAGTGGTGGGAATCTCTTTACCCAAGCTGTGCCTGTAAATGGTCTATAGTGATCAGTGTACTACCTTGGTAAACTAACATAAATACATAAATGGTGGGAATCTCTTTACCCAGGCTGTGCCTGCAAATGGTTTATCTGTACTACCTTGGTAAACTAACATAAATGGTGGGAATCTGTTTACCCAGGCTGTGCCTGTAAATGGTCTATAGTGATCAGTGTACTACCTTGGTAAACTAACATAAGTACATAAATGGTGGGAATCTCTTTACCCAGGCTGTGCCTGCAAATGGTCTGTAGTGATCAGTGTACTACCTTGGTAAACTAACATAAGTAAATAAATGGTGGGAATCTGTTTACCCAGGCTGTGCCTGTAAATGTTCTATAGTGATCAGTGTACTACCTTGGTAAACAAACATAAGTAAATAAATGGTGGGAATCTCTTTACCTAGGCTGTGCCTGTAAATGGTCTATAGTGATCAGTGTACTACCTTGGTAAACTAACATAAATAAATAAATGGTGGGAATCTCTTTACCCGGGCTGTGCCTGTAAATGGTCTACAGTGATCAGTGTACTACCTTGGTAAACTAACATAAATAAATAAATGGTGGGAAACTCTTTACCTGGGCTGTGCCTGCAAATGGTCTATAGTGATCAGTGTACTACCTTGGTAAACTAACATAAATAAATAAATGGTGGGAATCTCTTTACCCAGTCTGTGCCTGCAAATGGTCTATAGTGATCAGTGTACTACCTTGGTAAACTAACATAAATAAATAAATGGTGGGAATCTCTTTACCCAGTCTGTGCCTGCAAATGGTTTATCTGTACTACCTTGTTAAGCTAACATAAATGGTGGGAATCTGTTTACCCAGGCTGTGCCTGTAAATGGTCTATAGTGATCAGTGTACTACCTTGGTAAACTAACATAAGTAAATAAATGGTGGGAATCTCTTTACCCAGGCTGTGCCTGCAAATGGTCTATAGTGATCAGTGTACAACCTTGGTGAACTAACATAAATAAATAAATGGTGGGAATCTCTTTACCCAGGCTGTGCCTGTAAATGGTCTATAGTGATCAGTGTACTACCTTGGTAAACTAACATAAATAAATAAATGGCCTGTCAACCGTTTCCCATTTTCTTTGAGAACTAATCTGCCTTTAATGTTGTGGTATTGGAGTTCTTCCCTGTATCCAAAACTGAGGGAGAAAAGGGTACCTCGTACCTTGCTTGTCCACATTCAACTCTGGTGCTATCTTGGAGGAACCAACTCTTTCAGATCTTCCAATCATTTGTTCATTTCTTGTCAAGGTAAAAAGAATGGATAACATGCGTCAAAGCAGACTATTTCCAAATGGTTGCCTCGGGCTATTAAGTTTTTTTACTCCCACGAAAACAAAACTATACAGGCAGGATCAAACCTCATTCTACTAGGGCCTTGGCTTCATCTATAGATTTTTGGAAAGTGTTGGGCATTATAAGTATTCGAGAAGCAGCAAATCATTCCTGTGTACATGTTTACAAAGCACTACAAGCTAGGTTCCTTCTTCAGGTCTAGGTTAGGCTTTGCTAAGACCATCCTCCATGTTCTCCTGGACTCTTCCCCTTCCACCTCCGAGATGTTTTAAGCAATGGTAATATACCCATAGAGCTTATGCTACCTCAACAGTGATCAGTATGATGAGCACAGTACAGTTGTGTAAGTAGACAATACTATAACAGTAGATGTTTGAATGATCACTGTTGCAGTTGCCACTCCCACCAAACCCCTTGTTTTTTGCTGTATTTTCATGTCAGGGCATAGACGTATTTTTTATTGTTCCCAGCAATGTCTTCTCAGGGTTTAACCTCTCTCTCTCAGTTGGCATGAAAGCTCTGAAGGGCTTGGTTCCCAAAACTGTCCTTTAGTCATCTCAGCCTGAGCTAACAGCTTAGGTGTGTGGAAGGTGTTCTGAAGCTTTGTAAGCTGGCTGGCTATTATATGCTTGGCAGGATATAACCCGTACAGCTTGGGATAGTGCAGCAGTAATCATTCGAACATTTGTCATAATAGCAAGTTTACTTATACTTACACAGCTGTACTTTTTTATAATTTTCAAGTGCCTTTAAGGCACGATAAACAGATTTATCCCTGGTGTCTAGTGTTCCTCTTCCCCACATCTTTTGTGCTGCAAAACTTTGTTTTATAATTTTAAGTACATTTAAGGCATAATGTTCTGAATTATCCCTGGTGTCTTGTGTCCCCCCACCCTCAAATGTTTCTGGATTTGCTTGTTAATCTAGGGGCGTGTAGAGGTATGATAGACCCACCCCCAAGACACATCTGCCATACCTATCGCGTAATGTCACCCTTTACTTCAACCTCCCAGGCGCGCACACACACACACACACACACACACACACACACACACACACACACACACACCAGTCATAATTCAATGTACATCTCTTGATAACCTTTCTGAATGTAGCCCTTTGTCTAAAACTGAATTTGTTATAACAACACAAGAGCTGCCAGGTACATTTGAAAAATTGTTTGATGTAAATATTTGCATAGTCAGCAGTATATTATGAACCACCAAACAAGACCGCAGACACTACTGTACTGTAGTGGCTTATAGTTTGCAGGTTAGTTGAGTTTATAGTTGTTTAAGGTTGTACTTTTTGCAGCAGTTCTTTCATTATGTGTGTGCCTGCTTCTGGATTAAGAAGCAATATGTTCCTACAGATGAATAAATTCAAGTATAGTAAATGCACAATTTTTGCGTTGTACTCGTGCATTCCATAAAGAACACTATTTTGTTCCTGACTGGTCTTATTGTACTTTTGCAGGTGTTGGCTTTCCTGTGTTTGTTATACCTTGGGTTGTTTTACAAGAACTGGATGCAATGAAGCATGGAGAATTGTCAAGGCATATCATGAGAAAGGCCACCCCTGCAGTTCATTTCATATACACTTGTCTCAAACAGCAAGATCGTCAGTTGAGGGGTCAGTCGATGCAGCTTGCTTCTCAAGAAACTCGTAAGTCCTCTTTAATCATGGATCATATGCAAGTTACTGCCTACTTGTTAGTTTTTTATGAGTCGTTGGTTGAGCATATTTTTATGAGGTACAGAAATCTAACATCAGGGATTCACTCCTTTGTAGGTCTGTGATTGGGTTTATTCTGTTTCATTCCAGTTTGTCATTGTTGGTCTGAAGCCCCTACATTAAAGGGTGTGTGTACCCTATGGCACTACATGCTACTTCATTATATGACTTCCTATGGGAACTGCACCTATCCCCTGATGGCTTCAACTCTTCTGCTGCTGCTTGCCCAGTTTCGGTCCTGATTCTGTCACCTGAAATACGTCTGTGGTGCTTGATGCTTACTAAAATGTTAAGCGTTTTTATGTCTGACCAATAATGAGCCAAATCCTGCACCTGCATGATATCTAATGCATGGAGGGAAGGGCATGACATGAATCAATGTTGTGTGTTATCACTTCAGTCTAACCATTCACAGATGTCAAAGGGAGAAATTCCACAGCTACCTTTTTACTAGGACCATGTCAACACTTGAAATAGCAAAATCCCCTTATACAAGGGTCAGGAGGAGAGTCCCACTTGCAGCCCCAGGTCTCTGCAGATGCTCCGTCAAAAGCTGCAAGAGAGGATAACCTCATTCAGACCTTCCTAGAAGTAAGTATTAGGTATGAGTTATGTACCTTTAAATGTTAAAGACGCTTTGATTCCCATGCCATATAGTCACAGATATGCCATAGAACATAGTTTGAAAGTAGACTTCATGGAGGTTAAGTGGTGTCTCTGTGTTATTCATTTAGCCTCATGACTTGACACGGTGCCATAGTGGTGAAATTTTAGCCAGGATTGAAGAAATACACTTATTTCAAGAGTTTATGTGGCTGGTCATTTTTACCTTTAATCCATAGCAGAGATATAGCTCAATGAAAACTGGAAGATGTGGATATGGAACTGTGATTTATTTCTCACAAGTGGATCAGCTGCAATCTACGATCCTGCTCATTAATTGTGAGTGAAACCTTGACTAACAAGGCAGTCTTAGTTTCTATCTTTTCCACCTATCCAGGCATTAATCTTACTTTATACCTGTTGTGTGATTCTTTACTGTCTACCTCTCTTTTTTAGTTCTTTGTTAAAACATATTTTAAACTGTAACATAGAATTAAAAATATTAATAGAAAAGAAAACAAACCATATTTTTATTATTTACATGCAGTGTACATGTTTTTTTTAACAATTTTATTCACTCCTACTTGCATAATTGCTAACTTCATGACTTCCCTTAAACCACACTCCTTCTCCTGAACATTATTCTGCATATATTTTCCCAAAAATTCAATTTGCTCCTTCCCCTTTATAAAATAAACACATCCAACTGTATTTCCTATATCTTAGCACAAAAGATTCATTTTCTAGCTTACAAACATTTGTTCCCACAAGGTTTGTAAAAACTCTGTAGGGAATTTTTAAAACCTGGCGACTTATTTCATTCCCCAAAAAACATGACCCCCAATTACCTTTTGCTCTGTCTTCCACATCACACCTCCAGGATTTGTTATCTACCTCAGGAAAATCCTCTGAGTTCTACCAAGGAAGTAAAACTACATATGCAAACACTTTCATGTAAAAATCTTAAATCCTATGAGCTTCGCTGCATACTTGGGAGCCTTACAGATTTCTTCCCATTGTCCATTTGTAAATTGCCTTTCCATTCTCTTTTCCCAATATTCTGATTGATACAGTTGTTATGCAGTATTTTGTATGCAATACTAATTATCCCTTTTTAACATCAGAGCTAGTCTTTCTCTTAACACTCCCCATCCCTTTTTCTCTTTGCCTAAAGGCAGTCTCTAACTTACAGTTCAAAGTTCTGCTTAGACTCAGTCCCGTCTGTTACCTTTCCCTCCCAAGATAATTGCATCCAGTACTTTGGTTCCTTTGCTGATTCCTTCTGTTATATTCAGCCCCCTCTGAGGCTGACATAATGGTTAAGGTATTCACTTCCTATGCACATGGTACAAGGTTTGATTCTGAGTTCCAGCCAATGACCGTGTGTAGTTTGCATGTTTTCCAACTTTTCTCTGTGGGGTACTTCCCACCTCCACCTCAAACTCTCCCAGCTATGGGTTTGTGAGCAGCTTACACTCTATAAATGGTGCCTGTAGACCAACTGCTTTTGGCATCAGCTGTGGTGCACAGTATCCTCTAGGTAAGAGAACATTAATCACAGACTGCATGCCATATCAGGGCTAGCCACTCACTGTAAAAACTGATTCTAGGTGATTTGGTCGTGTTGACTAATTCCACCAAAAAAAAATGTCCATGGGTGTATTACAGTGATACGTGGGTTGAGGTCCAGGCCAAGTCCGACCTATACCATGAACCCCTGCTAATGGTGGGAAGGGTCTATGTCCCTGTTGGCCACTGTGTGCCTACCATTAAACCTAGCTGCCTTGGGTCAGTAAGCTACTAGCCAGCAGACAGTTGCCCTACTTGGGCTACCTGGCATAACTCTGTTGAGTGAAAGTTGAACATAAAACCAATCAACCTGCCAAACATGAGCTAAAAATTATTACACTCAGTGTAGGTTCACTGACCGAATTCATCTTGGAAGCAGATTACATGATAGTAAGGAGAAGGCTGGACATCCTCTCTATCCATGGGACAAAATGAAAGGGTAGTGTAGCAAAACCACTTGATTTGTGAAGTCTGAGTCTACTACTCAGGGGACGACAAGCTAGAAAAGGTTTGGAAATTGTGGTGAGAGAGAGGTTTCAGAAGACAATGAGGGATGTCATCAGGATAAGTAACAGATTAATGTCAGTCATACTCTAGTATAAGGATAGGGCACTGTTCATAATCTCAGCTTATGCCCCACATTAGGCTTGTGATAGCAAGAAAAAGAGTGCATGCAGACAGCAGTTGCAGGACCTACAAAACTGTTGATAAAGGAGGACCTCAATGCATATATCAGGACAGGCAGAACAGGATAAGAGGACTGCCTTAGTCCACATGGGTGGAGTAATAAAGATAAAGAGGAGGAGGCCATTCTAGACTTCTGTCTGGCAAATGGCTTGATTGTGGCCAGCACTTGGTTCTGCAAGAGAGACCATCATAGTATCGCATACAAAAGTGGCCAACATGCAACACTGCTAGATTTTCTTCTAGTAAGGAAAAAGGTTTCAGGTAGACTCATTGTTTGCAAAGTCATCCTCTGTGAAACAGTTGGCCCACAGTATAAACCACTGATTGTCACAGTCAGCTGCAGGCACTTATCAGAGAAGGATCTTAAGTTCAACAGAGACAAAGCTGAAGACTTAGATGTCGACTGGAGAGAAAGTGCAAGAGTTCTACAAAATACAGAAGCTGTAGGACCTTAGTAAAAAGAGGAAATAGGTGGATTTGAAAGAGAATGTCAGCACCTCAAAACAGCATGTGTGAGGACTGTCTAACAGATATGCTGTTGGAGTCAGTTATGGAAATAAGGTACTTAAGAAAAGCTGGAGGTTAAAAACAGAAAAATCCTGGAAGAACACCGCTGGATGCTTCAAGTAGTAAAAATAAGAACTTTTAATAAAAGCTGGTACAAAACAGATAAGCGCTTTCGGGTTGGTAGCCCTTCAGTAGTAAAAATAAGAACTTTTAATAAAAGCTGGTACAAAACAGATAAGCGCTTTCGGGTTGGTAGCCCTTCATCAGATGAAGGGCTACCAACCCGAAAGCGCTTATCTGTTTTGTACCAGCTTTTATTAAAAGTTCTTATTTTTACTACTTGAAGCATCCAGCGGTGTTCTTCCAGGATTTTTCTGTTTTCTGCTTCGCTTGTGTGTGCCTTTGGAGGAACCATTTCAGCACCTAGCATTGATTATTGGACTTAAAAGCTGGAGGTTGAATGCAGAAGTCCAGAAAGTCATCAAATGAAAGGAGGAATGCAGCAAAATGTGGAAAATATGGGAGGTAGAAAAGACTGACCAGGAAAAGAAGGAATACTGGTTGGCTAACAACAATGCTAAAAAAAGCAGTTGCAGTGGCAAAGAACAAGGCATCAGAGGCACTCTCACAGCTTCTGGAAAGGGCCTCACTGGATGGTACAAACAAACACTTATTAGGTTGCAAGGGAAAGACAGAAAGATAGGGAAGATAGCCATCAGGCAGCCTTAATAAGGGATGCCATCAACATCCTGCTCAGAACCCCACAGGACCTCTGAGGAAGATGGAAGGTGTACTTCCAGCAGCTTCTGAATGAAAAAAAACCCAAAGAAGCCCCCAGGCACAGCCACCGATGAATGAAGAAGAGGTGCCAACCCTAGAAGAAGTAAGAATAGCACTAAGGAAAATGAAGTCAGGGAAAGCAACAGGCTCAGATGAGGTCACAGCAGATATGAAAAAGATGTTGGATGAGAGAGGGGTGAAATGGTTCCTGAGGGTACTCATAGCAGTATGTTGAGAAAGGCATATCCCATATGACCGGAGAATAAGCATACTAGTGCTGGTGTACAAGAACAAAGGGGACATCCACAGCTGGGGCAGGCCAGAGGTATGAAACCCTTGTCACACTGTATGAAAGTGCTGGAGAAGGTGATTGATAAATTAATATGCATAGTAGTAAAAATAAAATGGAAGGAGAGCAATTTAGATTCCAATCAGGATGCAGCACAAACAGATGTTTGCAATGAGACAGGTAGTTGAGAAGAAGCTAGAGATGAGGGTGAGAGTCCCACTAGGCATTCCTACACTTGGAGAAAGCATATGGCAAGGTCCCAGGAAAGCTGACTTAGGCAGTCCTGCAGTGGTTCAAAGTCACAGAAACATTGGTAGAATTAGTGCAGGCAATGTACAAGGACTCACTGACAGAAGTACAGTCAGTGTTCAGACTCTCATAGGGGGTCCCCAGTTGGAGTGGGTGTGCAACAGGGTTCAGCTGTGAGCCCACTGATGTTCATTCTAGTGAAGGACTAAATTATTAAACCGGTCAGGGGGAAACAGCTCCACAAAGCTGCTATGTGCAGACAATATGTTATTACAGGCAGACTGCACAAGCACCTGAGCAAATCATAGGGGAATTAAATGCAAAGCTGAAAGCACTTGGGGTGTATCTGAGTACAGTCAAGAAAGTTGTAATGGCAACAAATGGAGGAAATCAGACGAAGATGAGAATTGAGAGATGAGGGAAAATAGTGGAACAGGTTAACAACTTCAGAAATTTAGGAGGGGTGGTTGAAGAGGGGGAAGTGATTTTTAAGAATAAGGGTGATGTGCAGAGCTGTAGTAACTACAGAGGGATTCAGTTGATCAGTCACAGCATGAAGTTATGGGAAAGAGTAGTGGAAGCTAGGTTAAAAAGGGACATGATGATTAGTGATCAGCAGTATGGTTTCATGCCGGGAAAGAGCACTACAGATGCGATGTTTGCTCTGAGAGTGTTGATGGAGAAGTACAGAGAATGTCAGAAGGAGTTGCATTGTGTTTTTGTAGACTTAGAGAAAGCATATGACAGGGTGCCTAGAGAGGAGTTGTGGTATTGTATGAGGAAGTCAGGAGTGTCAGAGAAGTATGTAAGAGTGGTACTGGATATGTACGAGGGTAGTGTGACAGTGGTGAGGTCTGCGGTGGGAGTGACGGATGTGTTTAAGGTGGAGGTGGGGTTACATCAAGGATCAGCTCTGAGCCCTTTCTTATTTGCAATGGTGATGGACAGGCTGACAGACGAGATCAGACAGGAGTCCCTGTGGGCTGTGATGTTTGCAGATGACATTGCGATCTGTAGTGAGAGTAGGGAAAAGGTGGAGGAAACCCTGGAGATATGGAGATATGCTCTAGAGAGAAGAGGAATGAAGGTCAGCAGGACTAAGACAGAATATATGTGTGTGAATGAGAGGGAGGATAGAGGAATGGTGAGGATGCAAGGAGTAGAGGTGGCGAAGGTGGATAAGTTTAAATACTTGGGGTCAATAGTTCAGACTAACGGTGAGTGTGGAAGAGAGGTGAAGAAGAGAGTACAGGCCTGATGGAGTGGGTGGAGAAGAGTGTCAGGAGTGATTTGTGACAGATGAGTACCTGTAAGAGTGAAAGGGAAGGTCTACAAGAGGGTAGTGAGACCAGCTATGTTATATGGGTTGGAGACAGTGGCATTGACAAAAAGGCAGGAGTTTGAGCTGGATGTGGTGGAATTAAAGATGTTAAGATTTGCACTGGATGTGACGAGTGTGGACAGGATTAGGAATAAGTATATTAGAGGGTCAGCCCAGGTTGGAAGGTTTGGAGACAAAGCCAGTGAGGCACGATTATGTTGGTTTGGACATGTGCTGAGGAGGGATGCTGAGTATATTGGGGGAAAAGATGCTAAGGATGAAGCTACTAGGTAACAGGAAAAGAGGAAGGCCTAAGATAAGGTTTATGGACGTGGTGAGAGAGGACATGCAGGTGGTTGGTGTGACAGAGCAAGATGCAGAGGACAGGAAGAAATGGAAACAGGTGATCTGCTGTGGCGACCCCTAACGGGAACAACCGAAAGATGATGATGATGATGGTTGAAGAGGGGGAAGTCTGAATGATGAGGTTAAAGCTAGAATCAGATGAGTCACAGTCAGCTGGCACTACAAGAAGGCGAGGAACAGAAATAAGACTAACAGGTGAACTTACTGAATAGTAGGAGAAATGGAAACTTAGTCCCACTGTGAGTAGGCTATGCTAGAGGAAAACCCTAAAAAAGAGGAGTCTTGTTTTCTACAACTGAGGAAAAGGTGATATTTGAATCAGAAGGTGGCATGGTGAGAGGTTAAGGACTTTTCAGAAGACTGTTAATAAAGTGAACTCTGTAAATAGTGGGGAAACTGTCAGCATCACTATGTGCTGTTTATTTTAAAATCTTGTGGGATAAAGCATGTAAGTCTCATTTTGTTGTGTTAGCCAATGAAGAAGCCAAATGGAAAGGGACAATAAATGCAAGTAAAATAACTTTTAATTTATATAGTCTGTCTAGTAGTAGAAAGTGTGTTCCTAAAAGCTAAGAGAGAACACATGAGTGCAGGAATGCAGTGTGTATGGAGCAATAAGTGATGCTCATCACTAGATTACTGTTAACAGTAGTCTAAGCTATATGGTTTATATCCTGCTAAGGATTTCACAAATGCCTGGCATCCAAAGCTTTAAGGCACTTTCCACATACTCTAATCACTGAACAGCATAAGGAAAGCCATATCAAGTCAGTAGTTAGGTCACCAAACCTTATAACTTTTTGCAGTCAGTGTGCTCTCTCTCCAAACTTCAAGTGATCAGCAGTTGGCTAGTGCTTCACCAAGGCTGGGCAGATAAGTGCCCTTTGGGGGAAAACCTTCCATTTAGTTAAAATTTGTTTTTGAGAAAAAGTTTACTTTTTCTTTACAAAAGTATGAATTTATGTAAGTAATTATGTTTATTTCTAGTGGTTGTCACTAAATATTTTACCTCACAAATGTTAATTTTTGCCAGGTTTACACGTTTGGAGAAAACCGTTTTAAATCATTTTGTCACTGTGAATAATTATTCTGATATCTTTTGTTGAAAATTAAAGATAGAGGCTTGGACTTGGCTATCACATAAAATTTTACCTCATCATTTTGAAAATCTTTTTGGATGGTTCACCAGCTAAGGCTTTGCCACACGGAGCAGCCTTCAGACTCTGTGACACCCCCCCCCCCCCCCAAGTGCACAAGAAGAAGGAAGTTTTATAGACGTATTTGGTAGTTACACCAGCTTCCTCACTGCTTCAGTCGCTAATGAGCGACTCTGCTATGGCCAAATCAAGTTCCTTGGACTGTACACTTCCTTCTGTCAGTCCAGCTGGTGTTGCTCCTTGAGAAGCCAATAAAGACCAGTATCTAGACTCATCCTCTGCTGCAGTTGGGTTACCCTATGTGGGCAAGGAAGAGTCAGTCATGTCAGTCTGAAAGAGAGATTTGGAAGATGCTTTTCAGTGAAGCAAGAGCCCAGTCTTTGGGTTGATTATTATCTAAGTGGTCTCCTAGGAAAAGAAGACAGCATTAGGTATGCGCTTTCCTCTACTTCACATAGGATGGACAGGGGAAAATTGGCTGGGTTTTGCTAAGGGCTTATTTCAAGCCTTTAATTCTTTAAATTCTGATTCCTTATTAAATTTTAAAAGAAAACAATTTCCTTCCCTTTCAGTCTGAAGGATGAGAATTAGACTGATGTTGTATTTCTCTACTACCTACACCACAGGAAAGGGAATAGGATACTGAAGAAAGTTTTGCTTTAGATTCTCTACCTAAAGAGAGATCTTTTTTGGAGCTATAGCCAGAGTAAAATACTTGGTTTAGTGAGAGCAGAATCACATTTCAGTATCCCACCAAATGAATTATGACTTATTACAGCTGGATTTTTCTCAGGCTGCAACTCTTTCTCCTGTTTTACCAGCATTAGGTGATATTTTCTTGACAGACTGCATTATGCCTACCAGTCACCCCACTGCCTCTAAAAAGTCTGATAGATTTTATAAGGTTCTCCAGAGCCATATTTTCATATCCCACATCATATCCTGCAGTTATCTATTTGCCTAAACTATCTTTTGTCTAGCATCTTGTGAATGCTCCTATTCCTTCTGACAAAGATGTGTGAAAGCTTTTGATAAAAACTTTTGGTAAAAACTCTGTACCCATGAACTACCACATAGGCAGCAATCTACTTAACACCGAATGTGTGATAAGAGACCTTGGGACCCAGGTGGATAGTAGTCTCTCCTCTGATAGTCACATCGCCACAGTAGTTACGAAGTCCTTCTACATGACACACCTCATAAAAGGGCTCTCATCCAGGAAAAATTAGGTCATTGTTCCCCTCTACTCGACACACATTAGATCCATTATAGAGTACAATGCTCCTTTTGGAATGTACCTCACAAGACATCTGCAGCAGCTGGAAAGGCCACAGAAGTATCTCACAAAGAGGATTACTGGCCTCAAACAAATGCCCTACACTGATCATCTCAAAAAACTCCAGCTTTACTCCGTAGCATATCGCCTACTCCGAGGGGTTCTCTGCCTAACATACAAAGCTATGTCAAACCCAGAGCTGTTGGACATGCTACACCTAAAGAAATCCCAATCCCTCCGAGCTACATGCTCTAGGGACCTAAACCTTATCACCACAACAAACAGGACATGCTGGAGGGATAGATTTCTGTCCCAGAGACTTCCCATACTCTTAAACAGGCTACCCATCTATGTCAAGCAAAGTTGAGTGGATGGGAAATAGGAAATACACCTTGGGATCACTTCTGTGTGTCTGCTCGACAGTGGCACAGGAAAATAACTTTTTTGGGGTGGCATAAGCCAGGGAACCTTGTTGGCTAGGCTTACTTAGCCCCTTGGGCCGATAGCCTAGTACCTACCTATGAACCTGTGATAGATTTGGGAAGAAAGTATATTCGACTTTAACTTTCAGAATTCTCAATTGTCAGGCTAATATTTTAAAATTTTTGCTTGCTTCTTTCGCAAATATGAGAAAGTTATCTCCTAGCCTCCTTTCTTCAGAGATTAAACATCTCTGGATTCTTTAATTGCTTCTGTTTCTCAGAAAATCAAATGCTCTTTGAAGTGTTCTTATTACTCTGCTGATGTTGTATCCAGAGCATCTGACGCTGGATCAGTAGTGACAGGGTTTCCTTGTTTACGTTCACAGACTTTTACCAGAGGATGCCAAAGCTGATCTTTGATGCCCCCTTTTTCTTGACTTTTCTGTTGATGCCCTTATTGATGAAAGAGGAAGATTAATTGTGTGGTGTGGTGTGGTGTGTGTGTGTGTTATTCCAGTTCAGAACCCTTTTATAGGAAACTGAACAAACAGTCTTAGCAAGGTTCAAGCAAACAATTTCAAAAGGTATTGACAGGGAGACTCAACAAAGAAGAAGGGGAGCCTCACAGAATCAAAGGCAGTCCAAAAAGGTAGCCTGACTATATTCCCCTTCATGTGTCCTCCCACCATCTTCATTTTCGTCAGTACAGCATTAGATAACTTCAGACAAGTGGGTTCAGAAAAAAACATTCAAAAATACTATATTTGCAGTAGGTATCCCTTACTTCATTCATAGGATTCTTTTTCCTTATCCATCAAGCCAGGTGTGTAGGTTAACCCCAGTCCTGGAACAAATGCTGACTCTGTGGAGTCACAGAACCAGTTCCCCCAGAACAGACAGGATAATTTTTATTCAGTATTTTTTCTGTTGCAAAACAAAGAACTTTGCAACTGGTCCTAAATTTTCTTTTTTAAACATTCATATCAAATCCCCACGTTTAAATACTTTCCCTTCAGTCTGTTACCCCTTATTTCACCTCTCCATTTTTGGTAACTCTAGAATTAAAAAAAATGTTTATCATCTCATCTCAATTCTCAAAATTTCAGTCATTTTTTTTTTAAAGATTTTCTGTGTCTGTCTTATATTTTCAGCTTTGTATTGTACCCTTTGGGCTTATCTACAGCCCCAAGGTGTTTGCAAAGTGTTTGGCACCAGTAGTAGCTCATTGTAGATTGCAGACATTCACATTTTTCCATATTTAGACAACTGTCATATATTTACAGATACATTTTTTTTAAGTGTCACCTGGGTAAACCATGTCCTTCTCAGTCTGGAGAACATACAAAAACATTCTCTTATTCTTTTTTACATGATAGTGTTTTTGAGTTATCTTCTGATTACATCCCTCATCAGGGCTTTTTTCTTCCAGATAAAGTAGACCTTTACAAAGCACAGTTTCTGGGACTTCACCATTAAAACGAAGGATGAGTAGTTGCTCATATCCTGATGCTTCCCTCCCACTTGGTTAATTAAGGTCTTTTTTTCATTACTCTTGGATCATTAAGAGATTGGGTGAGAGCAAATAACATAAACATCCTATGTGTCAGTGAAGAAGTTGGCTAGGAAGAACAATAACATATTTTTTTACTGGCTCTGGATTCTAGCTTATTGGACAGCCCAGCAGAACCCATCACAGCTAACCTGCTGCAAACTCTGACCTCTGTAGTACACATGGAAAATTAACTGCTGTTGGTGAGCTTGCAGCAGATTATGCAGGAAATGCAGAAGGTGAACTCTGCAATATCTTCTTGTATCTATAAAGTAGGCACAAAAATCATATGGCATGGAAGAAGCCCCAAGTACACACTCTGATCAACTGTTTTCTATGGATGTGGAAATTAGAGATGTTAGACAGAAAGTAGATTCTACAGAGGCAAGGTTTGAACAAATGGAACCCAGTTGGTTGACATAAAGCTCAAGGAGCAGAGGGAAAAAAACTTGCATTTTACAGGAGTTCCCAAGTGGGAGGAGGGCCCTGATTGCATCAGATATATGAAGATACAGCTGGCAGCATTGCCTGAACTGTAGGAGAGCAAAGTGAAAATTTAGCAAACCCACCAAATGTTCATCATGTTTCACTGTTGCAGTCATTACACTTGGGTTATCTTGCTGGCAGGCTACCCGTAGTCGGCCTGAATTCCAAAGTCCTGGTCCGGCGTCGGTTGCTGTCGCCTCTTCCCTGACGTCAGCGCGTCAGGGGTATAAAAGATGCAGCCTACGCCATTTTCTTCAGTCTTTCTTGCCATGCGGTGCCCAAAGCAAAAGCAGTTCGCAAGTGCCGGTCAGCCGACTCCTGAGATTTTCAAATCCGAATTTCAGATCCGAAGTCTTCATTAAAGCTAAGTACCCTATTGGGGAAACTTTTTTCTTGCTCCAGACCGATGTCAGAAAAAGTTAACAATTGTATTTCTTGTGGGAAGCAAATATCTCATAAGGATTTTCTTTCTTACTGTATTCCTTGCCTAGGCCCTGACCACGATGTTGCTAGCTGTCAGTTTTGTGCTAGATTTAACCAACGCACTATAAATAGAGCAAATCCACCAAGTCTTCATACCTCAGTACCTGTGGATGATGGTGTCAAAACCCATTTGGTATGCTTTGAATCATTTACATTGAATGACAAAATTTTGTCAAGCATGTGGTCCCAAGTTCTCTATGACTGTGGCTGTTAAGCTGACACATGTCTAAAGAAAGCAACCTTTTCTCTAGTCATAAGGGTAACCAGGCAGTCACAGTGAACGTTTTGCCTATTGTACCCTTTCTTTTTAGTGGTTCATCTTCTGGGGGGGGGGATGTTACAGTTGCCTTTACATTGGCTGAGGATGCCCTGCTGAAGCTATCACAGCAAGCTGTCCCCAGTATTCTAAAGAAACACAACCGCCATCAGTTACAAACTAGCAGGTTACAAAAGAGGCTCTCAACAAACTGACACCTACCAAAGAACATTCCACTGTCTTCGGAAGAAAAGACATAGAGAAACCATGTTGTAATTGATCAGGAGAAATTAAAATAGACTTGGCATGGGAGACTTATAACTGTTTTTTTTCTTTACACTAACACTGATGGGATGTTAAAAAAAAGGGGGAAAGAGTGTAGAGAGAAAGTGGAAGGGGCTGTGCACCCTGTGACCGAGAGGGTCCTGAACAATGTAATGGCCTCAGTGTAGTAGAGAGCTTGTGTTTATGTATGGGGAGGATGGTGTGTGTGTGTGTGTGGTAGAAGCGCAAAATTCAAAATCTCAGGTGTGCGGGATTTTGAATTTCGCGGTTCTGAGTTTTCGTGGTTTCAAAAATTCAACTTTATAGGTTTGAAGTACCGAATTTCGATATTTTGGTATTTCGAGGATATAAAGTGAATCTGTGTATATATATATATATATATATATATATATATATATATATCTATAAGTTCGAATCAGCTTCGGTTGACCTCTAATGCTGAATACGGAATTTCGAATAGTAACCCAAAGTGAAAATGATTACATTGACCACAGTGGTTCGATGTCTTCAACATAGCAGGAAATGATGTCACTCATCTCCTGCTATGCACATTAACGTACTGTTGAACTCTAAAGTCAGTGGTACGTTACTTCTACTATTTTGCAGAGGGGGCTACCCCCCTGTGCCCCCCCCACACACACACACCCCCTGCACATTAGATATACAAAGTCCGAGATCGCACTACAGTGAGGAACTGGGCTAATTCCCTGTTCATCACTGAAGTGCGACCTCTCTGCACAATGTCGAACCAAAATGATCGACCTGCACTACCCGTTCGCTGTAGTGTAAGTTGATCGATTTTGAGTTGGCATTCTGCCATCTGGGAAAACTGCCTTTCAACCATGTGCAGGTTGACTGATGCAGTTTCAAACTTCTCATAGAAAACCTATCTATATATATATATATATATATATATATATAGATTTATATATATAGATTTATATATATAGATATATATATATATATATATATATATAGATATATATATATAGATATATATATATATATATATATATATATATATATATATATATATATACACATATATATATATATATATATATATGCATACATACACACACATACACTTTGTGACTCCTTTCCAGCTGTTATTGGCATAGATGCCCCTGAAGACAATCTATAACTGCTTTTAATAAATGAGAACTTGGCAGTAGTTTGTGAACTTGGGTAGCCCTGCTCCAAGCACTTCAGCTAAAACAAATTTTATTCAGGTTACAGCCCACAAAGACAGAGATGATCCTTTGTTAAGTATTGGTCTGCTTGCCAGCAGCAATGTCTCCATATTGAGGAAGAAGAACAATGCATGTTTTTAATTTTTCTCTCCTGTTGCATTCAGATGTGGATGATTTTGGAAAGGGATGTTGCATATGAAAGGTTTTGTAGGTTTTTTTTTCCATTCCACAGCTCTTCAGGCTGCAAGTACACATCCCTCCTGCAGATCTTAATAAATGTTATATATCTTCTATCATGAAGCATGTAACTGAAATTATTGTCAAGTAATTGTATGAATACTTTTGGCTGTTATATTTTAATACACTTTAATGTTTTGTTCACTGTTACAATACATTGAAATAGCAAAGTTTCTTTGTCTTTTTAGTTATCTATATGTAGAGCCAATCCTATTTTAAGAGAAATGAGTGCTGAAATTTCAGGGAAGGCCATTTTCATTGCAGCAAGATTTTCGGGTGAAAGAGTGGACATTTAGATGCCACACTGGGGATGGGGAGATGGTAGCTATTGTCCCAAAGGTAAATGGAGGTTGAGCTATACCGGGGACATATTCTAACACTCCCATCTGTTTAATGTCCTATCATGGAATGTAAATGGACTGATTAACCCAATTAAAAGGGCCTAGTTTTTTACAGTAATTACAGATGTCCTTCAAGGATGCAACTGCAGTCCTGACATATGGGTTGTCCTGCCTCAGGCAGCCCTTCGGTCGGCCGGATTCCAAAGTCTGGGTCCGGCGTCGGCTGATGTCGCCCTTTCCCCGATGTCAGAGCGCCTGGGGTATAAAAGCGTCAGCCGACGCCATCTTCTTCAGTCTTTCTTGCCGCGCGGCGCCCAAAGCAGAAGCAGTTCGCAAGTGCCGGTCGGCCAGCTCCTGTGTTTTCAGCTACTGAAGTCTTCAAAAAAGCTAAGTACCCCATTGGGGACCTTTTCTTGCCTCAGCCGATGTCAGATAAAACTGAAAAGGTTAGTAATTGTTTAACTTGTGGGAAACAAATACCTCATAAGGATTTCCACTCTTACTGCTTACCCTGCCTAGGCCCAGAACACAACGTCTCGGCCTGTACAGCTTGTGCTTCTTTCAATAAACGCACTCTTAGGCATCGGTCAGAGTTTGCACAGGATTATTTTGGTTAAGATTTCTGTTATATCATGCCGTCGGAGCTTCCGACAGCACATTTACCTAAAAAACGGAAGGATAAGGACCGACACCACGCTTAGGCCTACCGCGAGTGTCTCGGTCTCTTCTGAGCCTGTTTCACAACCGCTACAGTCCGACTACACCGCCCCACCGGTTACTTCGGTACCGGAGGCCAGCTCGGTGCCGGTTTCTGTTCTCCCCTCTGAGACCGTAGCCCATGATATTTCTGACACCATTTCAGTGGATAAGACTACTCCAGCATGTGGGGCTGCCAGGCCTCCAGTGCCTATGTCCATTAAGGCCTACACACGTGCTAAGGCTGCCAAACAGGCTAAGTCTCTTCCTCCAAGATCTGTTTCTTTGGGATCCACTTCTGGTTCTCAAATTTTAAGTTTAGCTGAGGACCTTATTTCTTTAATTAGGGGTTCTCAGCCACGTCCAGATAGAGGCTCTCAGCCGCCTTCTGTCAAGAGGCCTAGGGTTGAGCAGGTAGATCCCCAGTCCTCCGATGAGGCCTCAGGTGATTCTGCACACTCAGACTACCAGGAGGAGGCCTTCCCGGCCTACGAGGATTCTGATACGGAGGAATCCATTCCCTCTGCTTCTCCTCCTGAGGAGTTTTCTTTTGGGGAAACACTTCATTCCATGAGGGAACACTTCACATGGCAAGGCCAAGAATACTCAGATTCTAGGAAAAGGTTAAGGGAACTTTTAAAGTTACCTCAGCATAGACCCTTAGCTATTCCTCCAGTTTTAAATGTTTTAGATGATGTGTACTTAGAATCTAGTGTTTCCCCTGACTCCCTCCCCCCCGCTCCTGTCAAGACAGACAGGTACTACAGGGTCCCAGACTCACATCAATTTCTGTACAAGGGCCATACTGCTGACCCTGAAACTATTTCTCAGGGGCCTAAAGGGGTTTCCTCCACTACTGCTAAGAATCCACTTCCTTCAGAAAGAGATTCTAGGGCTTTAGAAAGGTGGGGCAAGAAAGTATATACATCTTCCACCCTTTCAATGCGAGAATTAAATTGTCAATTTCATATGATTCAGTATCAGGAATACATGTTGGATGACTTGCAAAAGAAATTGGCTTCCCCTGAACCATTAGATAGAAAGGGGTTACAGGAATTGGTTCATAATACTCAGCAGGTTAGCAACCATTTCCTTCAGTGTGGATATGATGCATTGGAAGCTTCATGTAGAGCAGCAATGACAGGTGCGGTCATACGCAGACATGCTTGGTTAAAGGAACAAACATTGCCAGACCATGTGAAAATTAAGCTTTTGGACGCACCACTAGAGAAACATAAGCTATTTGGTGCTACTGCACAAGAGGTTTTAAAGAAAATAGAGGAAAAGGCAAAATCAGTGCAAACAGTCAAAGTTTTCCTCCAGGTACAGCCTCCAAGATTCAGCAGGAATTAGTCTTCTAAGCATTGGTCCTTTCCAGACACAAATTTCAAAGGGGCAAAAACAGACGTGGCAGAGGTAGAGGGCAAACTCGAGGCTCCTACAGAGGACGTCAATGGCAGCCTCCGAACCAGAGAGGTGGGGCAGGACCTTCCACTGCTCCGCAGGGACAATCTCAATGACTTGACTTTGACTCCGCCATCCAGGGCTCAATTAGAAGCACCTTTGGGCGGAAAATTATCTTTATTCTCACAAAATTGGCACAATATTACAAAGGACAAATGGATACTGGACATAATAGACAAAGGATACAGATTCCATTTTCATACACTACCAACAAGACATGGCAGGCCAAACCTGCCACCAAATCAAAGGGCAGAGGCACTCAAACAAATAACAAACCTACTTCAAATAAGAGCAATAGAGAAGGTTCCTTCTGCAGAACAAGGCCAAGGATTTTATTCAAGACTGTTCCTTGTACCAAGAAAAGAAAACCAATGGAGACCCATTCTGGACTTGTCCGCACTGAATGCTTACCTTATTGTGCCAAAATTCAAAATGCTGACTTTACAGCAACTCCTTCCCATGCTGGGCAAGGGGTCTTGGCTGGTAACTCTGGACCTCAAGGAGGCATACCTGCATGTCCCAATCAGACAAAGTTGCAGAAGATACCTCAGATTTCTTGCAGGCTCAGAGCATTATCAATTCTCAGCATTGCCCTTTGGCTTATCTACTGCGCCCAGACTGTTCACGAAATGCCTGGCATCAGTAATTGCACATTGCAGACTTCAGGGGATACAAATATACCCTTACCTGGACGACTGCCTTATACAAGCGGACAGCCAACAAGCCTTGTTAAAAAACTTGGACTATGTCATTCACCTACTACAGGCCTTGGGATACACAGTCAATATTCAGAAATCAAGTCTCGTACCATCCCAACAAATACCTTACCTGGGTGCCACACTGGACACAAACACCCAGATGGCGTTTCTGACAAAAGAAAAACAAAAACAATTACCAGAATACTTCAGAAAATTAGCAACACACACCCAGATGACTGCAAGGAAAATCCTGCAGGCCCTGGGTTTCATGGCATCTTGCATTCTTCTGATTCCTCCCACAAGGCTGCATATGAGGAAACTACAATGGTATCTAAAAAGTCTATGGTCTCAACACAGCCACAGCCTGGAAGCATTGATCCCACTCATTCCATGCCTTCAAAAGGAATTTCTGTGGTGGGCTCAAGCAAGCCAGACAAACAAAGGTCTGCCTTTCAGCAAGCCTCATACAAGTCAAACCATAACAACAGACGCCTCAGACCATGGATGGGGGGGGCGCACATGGAGGGCAGATGCATTCAAGGACAATGGACACAAAAAGAAAAGCACCTGCACATCAACCAAAAAGAAATGCTGGCAGTGATACATGCAATCAAGGCCTTCGAAAGTTCATGCATCAGGGCCATCTACTAATAAAGACAGACAATACCACAGTTATGTGGTACATAAACAAGCAAGGAGGTACCCATTCCTACCCTCTTTGCAGACTGGCAATGAATCTCTGGGATATTTCCCTACAATTGAAAATAGAGCTACAATCCCAGTTTGTACCAGGGAAGGGCAATGTTCTGGCGGACAGCCTAAGCAGAAACATCATGGATCCACACGAATGGATGTTGCATCCAGACATTTTATTACAAATAACTCAAGTATGGGGAAGGCCGGACATAGATCTTTTTGCCTCTCACCTCAATCACCATCTGAAAAAGTTTTGCACAAGGACATATCATCCTCAAGCATGGAAGGTGGACGCTCTCTCCTTCAGTTGGAACTCTCTGACACTATATGCCTTCCCACCTCTTCCTTTGATGACCAAGGTGTTACTAAAGATCAAGACAGAGCAACCAAAAGTCATACTGATAGCTCCAGACTGGCCAAGACAACACTGGTACCCACTGCTACGGAGCCTGGCTCACACCAATCCGTGGCTCCTTCCTCAAAGGCCACTTCTTCTGACACAGCACAATTACAGGACACTACACCCCAGCTTGAAAACATTGAAGCTGACAGCTTGGAAGATTCCATGACTATTCCTCAGGATACACTTTCCAAAAGGGTAAAAGATATCATCCTGGAGGCGCGCAGACCTTCCACTAAAAAAACATACTCAGCAAAATGGAAGAGATTTCTTATCTGGAACAGCAAAAAGGGTCAAGACCCATCAGTGATGAGCATTCCACAGATCCTAGAATATTTGGCTGAAATGCTCCACAATGGCCTTTCATATTCTTCCATAAAAATACATGCTTCAGCAATATCTGCCAAATATAACACTGATTCGCCTGTATTTTCTCACCCATTTCTAAGACAGTTTCTAAGAGGTATAAAGAACATCAACCCTCCAAGGAAACCACCAGTGCCTGCATGGGACCTCAACTTCATGCTGGAAAAATTAACTCTTCCTCCCTTTGAACCAGCAGCATCTTCAGAGTTGAAATTTCTGCCTTTGGAAGACAGCTTTCCTTCTGGCAGTAACCTCAGCAAGAAGAGTCTCTGAGCTACAGGCCCTTATGGCAATACAACCATTTCTCATTTTTCATCAGGACAGAGTTTCTTTGAGAACCAATCCGTCATTCATGCCAAAGGTGATATCCAGGGTGTCCCTGAATCAAGCTATTCACCTGCCTACCTTCTTTCCCAATCCTCAAAATAAAGGAGAGAGACTTCTGCACACCTTGGACATACACAGACAGTTGCGCTACTACTTGGACAGAACTAAGTCTTTCAGAAAATCTGACCAGCTTTTTGTAGCTTGCGCTGCTGGATTGCAGGGAAAAGCAATTTCTAAACAGACAGTTTCTAAATGGATTGGAAATTGCATTCGATTCTGCTACTCTTTACATGGGAAAACTGTGCCAGCTGATATCAGGCCACATTCCACCAGAGCTACAGCCACCTCCACAGCCTTTTTAAGAGGAGTGGCAACAAAGGACATTTTAGAAGCTGCTACATGGAGCTCCGTGCATACATTTTCCAAACATTACAACCTGCCTTTATATTCCAGATCCAGAGCAGGGTTTGCTTCTGCAGTCCTGCAGGGCATTTTAGCTACACCATCTTTGTCTTAGTGCCTACCACCCCCAGGTTGGCCATGGTATTCAACCCATATGTCAGGACTGCAGTTGCATCCTTGAAGGACATAGTACAGTTTTGTACCTACCATAAATGTAGATGTCCGATAGGTATGCAACTGCAGTCAGGTTTTTCCTCCCACCTACCCCTCTGTGGTATTCTTTTGGGTTTCTACCCCTCATTTTAGCTACCTGGGGTAATCTTTTATGGTGTATTTGTTTTTATGTTGTTGTACTTGTCTGGAATTTTTTCTCTATTTTCAAAATTTAGCCTTCATTAGAGGGCACCTGGCATCTGGGGCAAGAAACACTGAAGAAGATGGCGTCGGCTGACACTTTTATACCCCAGGCGCTCTGACGTCGGGGAAAGGGCGACATCAGCCGACGCCGGACCCAGAATTTGGAATCCGACCGACCGAAGGGCTGCCTGAGGGCAGGACAACCCATATGTCAGGACTGCAGTTGCATACCTATCGGACATCTACATTTATGGTAGGTACAAAACTGTACTTTTTCCCCCGGTGTTCTTGCTTTTGCAGGACTGCAGTTAAGTGATCCTGAGCACATTAAACTCATTAGGGACAGACACAGTTTGATAGCCTTCTCTTCCTACCCTGGGCGATGAACACTGGGTCTGACAATCATACTAAAAAGAGGAACTCCTGGACCACAGATGATCTACTAAAGGACAGAGAGGATAGATACCTTATGATCAGGGAAGATGTTCTTCGTGTTTCACTGTTGCAGTCATCACATTTGGGTCATCTTTGCCAGTGTATCCCTCGGCCGGCCCGAATACCAGGCGCTTAGTATTTCTGTGTCGGTTGCTGTCGCTTCAGGACTGACGTTAGGTCATCAATAGTATAAAGGAAGGCAGCCAGCACCATTACATCAGTCTTTCTTGCTGAGAAGCCCGAAGCAGAAGCAGTTCGCATGAGTGTCGGTCGGCCGCTACCTGAGTTTCATCTTCTGAGTTGAAGCTGAAGTCTTCTAAAGCTAAGTACCATGTTAGGGATCCTTTTTTTCTTGCACTAACCGATGTCAGAAAACGTTAACAATTGTCTCGCCTGTGGAAAGCAAATACCACACCGAGACTTTCATTCTTACAGCTTCACTTGCTTAGGCCCAGACCACGACGTCCCTCGCTGTCGCTTTTGTGCTTTAACACCAGAACTATACATCGTTGGACCCTTATTGTAGCTAGGTATTTTCGCTTACAATCCTCAAATTCTGATATGGCTATGGTAAGCTATCCGACTTCAGTTCTTCCGAAATCAAAACGTAAGGATAAAGACAGAGACAGACCGCACAGGTCCAAACCTACCGACGATGCTTCCGTTAAGCTAGTCATCAGTTCTCAGGTCCTCAGTGAGGAGCTTTCGCAGCCCCTGATACCCGCTTCTCTGGATTCGCAGGCCGCTACCGAGACCCTTTCGGAGTCCAGTATGCTGCAAAACTCTTCTTCGACTAAGGATCCTGCAGTTACGTCTACCTTGGCTGGGTCCGGAGCCACTGAGGAGGCACTGGCTTCCGAGGATGTACTTCACACTACCGATTCTCGACACAATCTGTCTTTTTTCGTGTCTACTGTTCTTTCGAAAACTACTGAGTTTCTAAGGTCCAGGGTGTGAACCACACCCAAGAAACCGACGACCCAATCTCAGGCACCTGCTTCCTTGCCTCAGTCTCAAATCCTTAAACTGGAGGAAGACCTTATCATGCTGATCAGGAGAAGCCAAGCTACCCCTTCCAAAAGAAAAAGAGATCTATCCCCAGTAGTTTTGTCTGAACAGGAGTCTGATGACTCTGATGCATCTGAATATGAAGACATGCAACCCCTCTCTGCTTATAAGGATTCTGATGCAGAGGATTCCATTCCTTCAGCCTCTCCACCTGAGGACTTTTCCTTTGGGGAAACCCTTCATACCTTAAGGGAGCATTTCCATTGGGAATGTCAGGACTACCCTCAGTCTAAAAAGAGACTCGGATAACTCTTAGATCTTCCACAGCACAAACCCCTGGCTATTCCCCCAGTCCTGGATGTTGTGAATGATGTTTTCCTGGAATCCAGTTTGATGCCTGACACCCTACCTCCTGCACCCCGGAAACCTGACCAGTATTACAGAGTCTCTGGCTCACACAAATTTATTTTCAAAAATCCTACTGCTGACCCTGAGGTAATTTCTCAAGGGCCTAAAGGAATTAAAGCAACCTCTGCTAAGAATCCCACCCCCTCAAATATGGATTCCCGAGCACTAGACAGATGGGGTAAAAAAATATACACCTCTGCTACTCTTGCTGTCAGAGCACTAAATTGCCAGATGTTCATCGTGTTACACTGCTGCAGTCATTACACTTGGGTTATCCTGCCATCAGGCGGTCCCACAGTCGGCCAGAGTTCCAAAGTCTTGGTCCAGCGTCGGTTACTGTCGCTTCTTCCCTAATGTCAGTGCGCCAGGGGTATATAAGATGCATCCGACGCCATTTTCTTCAGTCTTTCTTGCCTCGCGGTACCCGAAGCAAAAGCAGTTTGCAAGTGCCGGTCGGCCGACTCCTGAGATTTTCTAAGTCGAATTTCAGATCCGAAGTCTTCAATAAAGCTAAGTACCCCGTTGGGGAAACTTTTTTCTTGCCTCAGATCGATGTCAGAAAAAGTTAATAATTGTATTTCTTGTGGGAAGCAAATACCTCAAAAGGACTTCCACTCTTACTGTATTCCATGCCTAGGCCCTGATCACGACGTCACTAGTTGTCGGTTTTGTGCCAGATTTAACAAACGCACTATAAAACGACGTTTTGATTTTACTTTGAGCTACTTTGGCCGAAGGTTCAATTATACAATGCCGTCGGAACAACCGGCGACCGCAATTCATAAAAAACGCAAGGACAAGGATAAAGACAGGCATCTGAGGTCCAAAACTGACGACGAAACCTCTTCTAGGCCAGTCGCCGGTTCTCAGTGAGGCACTTTCGCAGCCCCTGACACCCGCTACCTCAGAGCCACAGGCCGCCTCCAACTCCCACGTGGAGACAACTAGGCCTCTGGAAACTCAAGGTATTGGGCCTACGGAAACTAATCCCTCAGATGTGTCCGGATCCGCTGAGCAGGCATCGGCTTCTGAGGGTGTTTTCAGACCTTCACAACTTACCATTAAAGCAGCAGCCAAGACAAAAACACCATTAAAGACAAAGAAGCAACTACAGCATTCTCCTGGAAGTCCTCTATGCCTAAGAAACAGATGTTCAAAATGGCCGAAGACCTCATTACTCTAATCAGGGGTTCCCATCCCCCTCCTGAGAAAAGGACTAGGCAGGATACAGACTATGATTCCTCTGATCAGGTTTCCATTTCCTCTGATTCCTCTTCAGACCAGAGATACTCTCTACCCCCCTATGAGGACTCTGATGCTGAAGAATCTATCCCTTCAGCCTCTCCTCCTGAGGATTACTCTTTTGAGGAAACTTTACATACCATGAGGGAACATTTCCATTGGGAAAGTCAGGATTATTCAGAATCCAAGAAAAGGCTCAGGATCTTCCTTTTATTGCCTCAGCACAGGCCCCTTGCTATTCCGCCTGTTTTAGATATTGTGGATGATGTGTTCTCTGAATCCAGCTTATCTCCTGATGCTTTGCCCCCTGCACCAGCCAAACCAGATAGGTACTATAGAGTCCCTGACTCTCACAAATTTCTTTAAAAAACCCTTCTGCTGACCCAGAAACCATTCCCCAGGGTCCCAAAGGAGTTAAGGCTTCCATTGCAAAAAATCCAGTCCCCTCTGACAGAGATTCTAGAGCGTTGGATAGATGGGGGAAGAAAGTTTACACTTCTGCAACTTTAGCAGTAAGGGCTTTAAATTGCCAGTTTCACATGCTTAAGTACCAACAATATTTAATGGCTCAGTTAAAACAGAAAATGCTTACAAGCTCAGAAGCTCCTGACTATAAAGAAATGCAGGATTTATTGCATGCAGTTGAACAGGTGGGAAACATACTCTGCAATGTGGTTTTGATTCTTTAGAGGCCTCTTGTAGAGCCGCAGTTACAGGTTCTGTGATTCGAAGACATGCTTGGTTAAAAGAACAGAGTTTACCTGATCATAGTTCATGCTAGGCTATCTGCCCTAGATCATTTATAAGCCTAGCCAGAGTGTGTTTGGCTTTCGCCACCCATTTTAAATGAATTTTGCTATGCCTTTTTTCAAAGTTAGTATACTGTGCCTGTCTAACAGTGACACAAAAGTGATACCCAGGGTAAACCTACTCTCTCCCATCCACTCATCAAGATTCCTCTTGAAGAGAGTCAATGAGGGACTCTGCCTAACCTGGACTGGGATTTTATTCCAGAGTGAAGGGAGCCTCTGGGTTATGAATCTGTCCCTCCAGAGTCCTATTTATTTCAGTGCTGAGGTTCAAGTCTCTCGAGCGCGTAGCTCGATGGGATTTGGATTTTCTGAGGTGCAGCATGTCCATTAACTCTGGGTTGGACATGGCTTTATACGTCAGGCACAGATCGCCTCTGAGCAGGCGGTATGCCACTGAGTAGAGCTGGAGTTTCTTTAACCGGGCAGCATGTGGCATCTGTTTGAGCCCTTTGATCCTCTTGGTGAGGTACTTTTGGGGTCTTTCCAGTTGCTGCAGGTGTCTGGTAAGGTACATCCCAAAAGGGGCATTGTACTCAATTATGGGCCTGATGAGGGATGAGTAAAGAGGCACAATGGCCTCCCCTGATCTAGATGTGAATCCCTTCATGATTAGGTGGGCTATATAAAATGTTTTTCTAACCACTTTGGCCACGTGGTTGTCAAATGAGAGATTGCTATCAACTTGAGTCCCCAGGTCCCAAATGACTTGTTCTGTACTTAATGGATTACCACCTATGTGGTAATTTGTGGGCACTTTGTTTTTGCCAAAGGGGATGACTATACACTTTTTGGCATTTAGCTTGAGGCCATGGCTCTGGCACCAGTTGTCTGTTTCTATGAGGCCCTTTTGTAGGATGCTTGTGTCGGCTGGAGAGTCGATTATGGCGCCCAGTTTGCAGTCATCTGCGAACTTGGTCAGCCACAGTCCTTCTGTGTTAGCCTGTACCTCCGAGAAATATATACCGAACAAGAGAGGTCACAGGACTGAGCCTTGTGGGGCGCCACTTGTAACTGGTTTGGAGTCTGACATGGCTTCAGCAATTCTAACCATGTGGGTTCTGTCCTTGAGCCAGTTTGCAACCCATCTAGTGACATAGGGGTTTAAATTTAAGCTGATGAGCTTATCTATAATGCCCGAGTGAGGTATTGTATCAAGGGCTTTTGCAAGGTCCAGGTAGGCTGTGTGGACCACCTTCCCCTCATCAGTGGCCTTGGTGACTGTTTCAAAGAAATCAACCAGGTTTAAGAGGCAGGATCTTCCCTTAAAGCCGAACTGGGTAGGATCCAGTGTCTGTAGGTCCCCAGTATCTTTATTTATAAGGTCCATGATGATCCTTTCCATAGCTTTGCAGACCAAGCTAGTCAGGCTTATGGGGCGATAGTTTCCAGGATCCGTTGAGGCACCACCTTTGTGGAGAGGGACCACTGTTGCTGTGCGCCACTCTTTGGGTACATATCCTGTAGTAAGGCTGAGATGGAACAGTAGTTTTATGTTTGGGTTTAGTTCTTCTTGGAGTTCATGTAGGACGCAACCCGGGACACCGTCTGGTCCCAGTGATGCTATGTTTTGTGCTTTGGAGAGGGCGGCTCTTACCTGAACATCTGAGATGTCAGGGGGGCAGCACTCTGCTGGGGTAGATATTTGCCCTTTTGGTGGGGAATGGGGGGAGAAGTTTGCGCTGAACCTGTCAGCTAGGATGTTGGCAATGTCTGTGGGTTCGGTGTATTTTTTGTCATTTTGGACTAATTCTGAGCATATCTGGGAATTCCCATCCAGGTTCCTAACATAACTAAAGAAAGCCTTGTGATTATCCTTAGTGTCCTGTGCAATTTTTCTCTCGAAGCTGGCCTTAGACGATTTTATGAGTGCCCGTAGTTTTTTGCTAATACTGATCAGAGATGCCTTTCCTTTTTGGGATTTTGCTCTATCATGTAGTAGCTTCCTCCTTCTATTGTATAGTTTGTTTATGGCTGGGGTCCACCAGACAGGACGCCTAACTTTGGAGGATTGGGTCTTGGTTTTATTTGGGATTGCATGATCCATGCATTCCTGAAGGTGTTCATAGAATGCGTTTATAAAGGATTCTGAGGTCTGGGCAGATTTTCCACAGGCCGGGGCTTTGAAGGATTCCACCTCGGTTTTGAGGAGTGTGAAATTTGCTTTAGAGAAGTTTTTCACTGTGGTTTTCTGGGCAGGGGCTGGGGTCGGGATGTGAATATCTAGTGAGATTAGTTTATGGTCTGATCTTACCATTGAGGGATACACTTCTGGTCTGGAGCATAGAGTCCCCATGTTGGTGATGATCAGGTCCAGTATGTTTTCTCCTCTTGTGGGAGTGGCAACAAGTTGTTCCATAGCATTTGAGTTTATAAATTCTAGGAACCTTCGGGCTAGGGTGTTGGAGCTAGAGTAATGCTCCCAGTCTATGTTAGGGTAGTTGAAGTCGCCCAGTATAATGGTGTTTGGAGAGACCTTCATATTTTTCAGTGTTCTCAGGAAGGCCAAGTGGGGTTCCTGGGTTTGGGAGGGTGGTCTGTAGCAGGCTATAAACTGAAAGGCAGTTTTACCCACTGTTAGTTGCACATGGATAGTCTCTGATGCTTCGTGCTGTGCCACCAACCTGGAGGTGTGGGTATCTTTAACGAATATTGATACTCCCCCTCCTTTTGTGGTTCGGTCCAAGTTTTGGGGCCGAAACGCATGGTATGAGGTATAACCTGGTAGTGCTGGGGTGCTCTCGGGAACCTTGAACCAGGTTTCTGTTACTGCACAGATGTCATCCCAGGCGAAACCAAAAAATCAATTTTACAAGACAAAAAAACAATGCTACTGTAATTTACAGACAGTAAATCAAAATAACCATCAGAAGTTTTGGGCAGGTTTAAATAATCTACTACATCCTGGACAAACTTCAACCCCAATCCCTGCTGCTACTATTGATAAAACCCCTGAAGATGTTTCTGATAGTTTTAACCAATTCTTTACTGAGACAATTCAAGCCCTAGCTAGCCAACTACCTCCTAGCTCCCCTGGTCCTGAAAGTAGCACCCCTAGAAACCTACTTGCCTTCAGCTTCCAACCAGTCGCCACTTCACTTTTCCGTACCTTGATCAAAAAATTAAAACCCACTACACTTTCTGCTGATCAACTCCCTGCCGAGTACCTACAAAAATCAGCTGATGCTATTGCTTACCCCGTCTCAATACTAATCAATCGAACCATAGTAGAAGCTAAAATTCCCACCATCTGGAAAATATCCTATGTAATCCCACTTCACAAAGGAGGCAGCTCTACTGAATTTTCCAATTATAGGCCAATAGCTATACTCTCTCCACTTGCAAAGATTATGGAAAAATGTATTCATAGACAATTCATGCACCACCTAATCCAAAATCGCCTTATGGCAGACACTCAGCATGGCTTCCGTCCTCATCACAGCGCTACTTCAGCCCTCCTAGCCTTTACTAACACCATAAACCATAATCACAACAATAATTATATATCCTCAGCCCTCTTTTTGGATCTTTCCAAGGCATTCGATATGGTTGATCACCAACTTTTAATCCACACCCTGCAAACATTCTGTCTAGATACTGGAGCCCTCCAATGGTTTCAATCCTACCTGAATGGTCGACAGCAGGCTGTCCTCTGGCAGAACAAACTCTCTAACCTTCTACCTAACACCCTCAGAGTACCACAAGGCTCTATACTAGGGCCCTTGCTGTTCTCCATCTTCATTAACGACCTTTATACTGTCATCCCAAAAGTCAGCTGTATCCAATATGCTGATGACTCTACTCTGATTTGCTCAGCCACATCTCCAGTAGAGTTATGGTCAGCTACCCAGACCACCTTTAATACAATAGAAAACTGGCTTTCTGAACATCGCCTGATCCTAAATCCCAAAAACTAAAATGCTGTTATTTTCACCAACACGTAGGTCTACCGCTTTCACCTTTACCATAAAATCAAATGATGGCACAATAATCTCCCCTGACCCATCTACAAAACTATTAGGTGTCATCATAGACAATAATCTCAAATTTGACCTACATGTTAACCAAACTATCAAAACCATCAATAAAAAACTATTGTCACTTTACAGAATAAAAGCCTTCCTAACCCCTCCAGCTAAAATTGCCATAGCTCACTCTCACCTTCTTTCAACCCTTCTGTATGCATCCCCTCTACTCTCGAATTTGAACAAGACTGTCCTTAACAAACTCTCAATTTGCTACAACCACATTGCCAGGTTTGCCACTGGGCTGCCTTTTAGGGCACATCATTGCATCAATCTAAATCAGCTTGGTTGGCTTGAACTACCTAGCCTAATCCAGTATAACCAACTGATTATGGCCTATAAAATCCTCTATAATCCGGACAATACTCCTGCACTTAAAAATATTATCACCCCCTATAACAATCCTAGACCGCTTGGATCCTCTAACAAACTACTAATTCAGACTAGCAAAATTAATAACACAGCCGGTGATTCTCTCTTTGCAAACTCTGTAAGTAGATCCTGGAACTCACTTCCAGCTGATATTACCTTACTTTCCACCTTAGGTCAATTTAAAATTAGACTCAAACAACATTTGTCACTTAACTGGCTATGTCAATGTATCAAGCCTGGCTAACTCGAATGTGTAAAAATCTGTTAACCAGTTTACTGTGTAATTTAATTTAATCCTGACTTGTGCTCAGGAATAACTTTAACCTGTGGAACTTGTTTAACTTGCTTACTTATGTAATCTCTGTAAATAATCTGTTTGTAATATGTAATGCTGGTATTATGTAATGCTGTATCTGCTTACCCTTGGAGCTTTTCTCCCCGGGCCTCCACTGAAAATGGACATGCATCCAGTCGGACTATCCCGGTCAACAAATGTAAAATAAAAATAAATAAATAAATGTTCTCCATGCTAAGGAGAGTTTCGAGTGCATGCATCTTGAGGTTTAGACTTCTGGCGTTGAGTTGCATTACTCTTAGTTTCTTATCCCTTGTGATACCTATGGAGGTGGGTTTGTCTTTGGAGCCTTGCCTAAAAAAGGCACTATGGGGGTGGCAAGAGCCTTTGCCAATATCCGAAAGCCCAGGGGTGACAGGTGCAAGCTGTCCCTAGCGAAGCATTGTGGCTTGTCGAGCATGTCATCCCAGGCTGACAGGCATTGGATCCCCTTTGAATGACACCAATACTTAAGCCAGTTGTTGAAGTTGATCATCTTGTCTTCATATTGTGGTATCATTCTTGGTGAGGGTAAGATGCTACTCAAGGTCAGGGTCATACTGGCCTGGGCTACATGCTCAGAGAGCTCCTCTATGTCTCTTTTCATGTAGTCCAGGGAGGTACGTCTCAGGTCATTCTCACCAGCATGGACAATGACTGAGTCATATTTGTACTTGCCTTGGAGTGACCTGAGTGCTTGTGTTATGTGGCGGATCCTAGTGCCCGACAGGCAGCTCACCGTGACCTTCTCCTTGTTCAGCCTGGTGAGCGGGACTTCAGTGTGCCTGACGATAGAGTCACCTATTACAAGTGTATCAGGTGTGTTGTTTAGCCTTAAGGGCTGTGACTGTTCGCACACTGGCTTTGTGAGCTATGTGTTGCACGTGTTTTGTTTTGGGGTAGCGGTTGCTTGGGTGTCTGCTTTGGAGGTCTCTGCTGCTTAGGCAGATTTTTATTTAGAGCCTCCGAGTATGTTTTTGTGTGTTTATGTGTTTGGCTTGCTGTCGTGGTAGGTCTATGTGAGACTGGAATTGTAGTGAGTGTGGTTTCCTTCTCCTCCTGACTGGTTACGCCAGTACTGAGTTGAGAGAGCTTAGCCTCCAGTTTGGCTATATGGTTGCATCTCTCACATGTGTTGAATTTGTTGGGAGGAGGAGAGGGTTGTCTGTGTACATGAGGCAGTTGTAACATTGCCTCAAGATTCCCAGATTCACCAGCTGGACCGGAGAGGAGATTGACAACTGACCTTTGGACATGCTAGAATAGTATTGGGAATTCCTTTATAATTGAAAAAAAGGGCCAATGGGGAACAAAGTACTCTAGGGGAGTTTGTGAGGGTGTAGTGCTTTTAATTTTTTAGTGCTGACTTATATAATTGCTTTAGTGAGCAAGTGCCAGACTTTAGAGTGATCATGTTAAGGCAAAATTATTGGATGCGCCTTTACAGCATGATACATTGTTTGGTGTTAAAGCAGAAGAGGAGCAGAAAATGGTGGATAAAGCTAAATCTATGCAAACAGTCAAAGATTTCTTACAGGTACAGCCACCTCGATTTAGCAGACATTGGCCTACAAAGAATTGGTCCTTTCCAGTGTCAGACAGGCCACAGAGAGGCAGATACAGACGCCCAAGAGGCAGATCTCAACCCCAAGGCTCTAACAGAAACCGACAGTGGGGTACCCCAACCCCAAAAGGAGGTGAGGACAAATCTCAACCATACAGGAAACAGTCCCAATGACTTCCCCCTTTGTACGCCAAGCGCTTCCCTTTTGACAGCACCCTTAGGGGGAAAACTAGCACTTTTTTATCAAAATTGACAATCACCCAGCACAACTGGGTTCTAAATATTGTGTCTCAAGGTTACAGGTTCCACTTTCACACTTTACCAAGGCTAAAAGGAATGCCAAACCTGCCACAAAATCAATGGGCAGAGGCTCAAAAACAGATTCAAAAAGTACCACAGCAGGAACAAGGACAAGGATTTTACTCTAGACTCTTCCTGGTCCCCAGAAAGGACAAAGCCTGGAGACCCATACTAGACCTTTCAACTCTAAATACTTACCTGGAGGTTCCGAAATTCAAAATGTTGACACTACAGCAGCTTCTTCCCATGCTGGGCAAGAAAGCTTGGCTTGTTACTCTGGATCTCAAAGAGGCATACCTGCATGTCCCTATCAGACAAAATTGCAGAAGATACCTCAGATTCAAAGCTGGTACAGTGCACTACCAATTCTCTGCACTGCCCTTTGGCTTATCTACTGCACCCAGGGTCTTTACAAAGTACCTGGCACCAGTAATTGCATTTTGCAGACAAAGAGGAATTCAAATATATCCATACCTGGACGGCTGCCTCATTCAAGCAGAGACAAAGGACATTCTTCTAAGGCATCTGGCGTTTTTAAAAAGGTTGCTGATTTCTCTAGGGTACACAGTAAACGAAAAGAACTCAAAACTAGTGCCCTCACAACAGATAATATTCCTGGGTGCCAGCTTAAATACAATGGCCCAGATGGCTTATCTCATGCCAGACAAACAAGGACAACTGAGTCAATATTTTCAACTAATGGCAAAAAAGTCCCATCTCCCTGCAAGAAAAATTCTGCAGGCCCTGGGATTCATGGCATCCTGCATACTACTAATTCCATATGCCAGACTGCATATGAGAAAATTACAGTGGTACCTAAAAAGTGTTTGGACTCAGCACTCTCACAGCTTAGAAGCAGTAATACCAATAATTCCCTGCCTACAACAGGAGTTTCGATGGTGGGCACAGTCATGTCACCTCAACAAGGGTCAGCCTTTCACTCTACCCACAGCCAGGCAGACACTAACAACAGATGCTTCGGACTACGCCCGGGGAGCACACATGGCAGGAAAATATATTCAGGGCAAGTGGACCACAGACCAAATGCATCTTCACATCAATCAAAAAGAGATGGTGGCTGTTCAAAATGCCCTAACAGCTTTCAAGGACCTTCTACATCCAGGACATTTATTATTAAAGACAGACAACACCACAGTAATGTGGTACATAAGCAAGGGGGCACTCATTCTTACCCCCTGTGCAGGCAAGCCATGACCTTGTGGAACACAGCTCTAACTTATCAAGTTCATCTGCAAGCTCAATTCCTGCCACAGGCTTAAACAGCTTTGTTAAATGCGTGTGCCGTGGGGCTTCTACAAACTGCCCGTGTCCATAAGGGCCACAGGCGACAAACCAGGGATGAATTTACAGATCTGATGATGTTAATCTTCTTTCCATTCATCACTGATGGGTTCATTTATGGGCCCTTGGAACCGAGTCGGCCTTAGCTCGAGAGTTTTTTTTGGCTGGTGCGAGCTTTGCCAAAAAATCTCTCAAGCTAAGTTTCTATCCAGAATGCCTTTCTTCCTGTTACCTCAGATAATGTTTGCTACATGGCTGTAAAGCCTTGTTTCAGCCGAGCTCTCAGACAAGTGAAACTTTGATATTTGTGTATAAAACTTTTGATATCTTCCTTTTTTATAAAGCAGATAATATTTCTAGTCTGTTTTCTTCCTTCAGACCTTGTTTTGTTCTTCTTTTTTCTACCCATTATTACTGTTGGTAATCTTTTTTGTACCATTGTTGGTTCAGCCTTTCTTCCCTTACCCTTGTGGTATTCCTTCAATACAATAACTGGTATTTTTTTCCTCTCTTTCTAGCCTGTTATGATTGTTTTTTTACTATGGGGTTCCTGTTTTCTCATATCTCTGTGCAAGTACATTTGTGACTTTTTTTGAACAGTGTTTGGCTTATTTTTTACTGAGTGATTATACTGTTGGCCTGTGTTTTTTCTATCAAGATGTTGGATAAGAAAGGTGCTTCAGGCTTTAAGCATTGTGCTTCATGTAAGAGCAAGTTAACTAATAGTAATTCTCACAGTGATTGTGTATACTGTTTGGGGGTGCCACACCTTTCGGTGCAGCCTCCTTGTGAGATTTGTCAAAGTTTCAGTCAACACACTCTTAATGAGCGCAAAAATAAACTGATACTGAAAGGGTTACTTAAGTCTCCCTTTTCAGAGGCTTTCTGCAATGGAGGTCTCAACCCGTCCCACTAAGGACAAAAAGAGGTCCCACTCAGTTCCCTCTTCACCATCGGATGATCAGAGTAAGCCTATCAAGCCAAAGGTCCCCAAGCTGTCTTCAGAGTATAAATCTGTCTCTACAGCTCCATCTTCCTCGGCTTTGAGCATCTTGAAACCTTTGACACCGGTGCCAGTTTCAGCACTGGTCCTGCCTCCGTCACTGATTATAGACCTTACCACGTCTATTTCGACTTTGGCACCTGCAGCCACTTCGGCTCAGGGCACACCTTCATTACCTTCGACACTGGTATTTGTGGAACAGACCATTTCGGCACCGAGCGTTTTACCGACTAAACTAGATTTGACTGCCTTACTCCTGGTCTTGAAACTTGAGGCTTTGGTGCCAGCAGACCTTGCACCATGGACCCGATACTCCCCTTCCGGTGATCTGTTTCTGGGCCAAATGTATAGCCCGTTCATCGAATGTCCTGACTCTCCATCTGGAGTATCCACAAGATCCACCAGGAGCCTGACGGAACATGATGTGGTGCGTCTTGTGAACCAGCTGTTGGTAGCCAGGGGTATACCCACACTTTCTAAGGCCCTTCCCCATGCAGGACTTGGGTTGTTTTCTCCACAGACTCCGTCTTACTCTCCTCCTTCGACCATTTCAGTTCCGAAGTCGTCTGCTCCAACATCCTCCTCGGAACCCATTTCCTCTGTGCTGGTAGTGCACCTCACTCTGGCTCCGAGTTTGTCCCTTTGGTCCTCTGTTCCTGCAGAACCAGTCCTTCCTCAATCTGGGGATTGGGGGGCGGGCACTTCGGCCCGGGGTTCCTTAGTTCCACCCTTGGTGCAGATAGCCTCGTCCACGCTGATCCTGCTTGAGGCTGTATCTGTGTAGGTGGGGTTGTCAAGAGTGGGATGTGACCCCGGTTCCGAGGGTGTCTTTCTTGGTTTTGCGCGGACCTGCCTTCCACGCGATGGAGAGAGCTCTTGCTTCTGGAATCACTCCTGTGATGTCGGAACTCCAGTTTTCGCCTCCTGAGCTACAGCTGCCACAGACCACCACCACCCACAGGACACACCTATTCAGGGTACACGCTCTTCTGAGTCCTCCTCGGAGACCTCCACTGAGGAGCCCCCTCGGAAGAGGACGTGCAAGTGGAAGCACATGGGCTCACCCGAGTAGTCTTTGACAGAAGACACGGATTACTGTGATGGGTGAAGGGTCCCCTTTGTCACCTGCTGAAGATGTCTCCGGAGGCATCCTGAACATGCTAAAACAGAGAGGTGACTGAAAGCCCTCCAACCCTTCGTCTGAGGAGTCCGTGTTCCTGCAGGCTTTTTGTGCCCAACCTTCTACCTCTTGGGTGACCCCGCCTGCAGACGAACTTGTCCAGCTTGTCACTCAGCGCGCATGGAAGAACCCTGATTCTATTGAGGCGATCCCTCGGAGGTCTGACAAAATTCTTTCCCCTCCTGGGGAGAACCCACATTGGTCCAAGGGGTTACCAGTCGATGCTATGGTGGTGGTGGCGGCCAGGAAAAAGGACTTCCTGAGGAAAGTCCCGCTGTCCGTTCCCCCCCCCCCCAGCAGGGAGTCCCGGGTGGTGGACACACTTTGGAAGTGAGTTTTTACATCAGACACCGTTGCTATATGGCCCCTGAACTATTTGGCTCATTTTATGAGGCTCCAGAGAGACTTGATCTCCAAACTCTCTGGGACACTCGCAGGACACTTATCTGATTAGGTCAGGGACAAAGTGACCTCGCAGCTCGCAACCCTGGAATCGAAATCCAACTCGTTCATGAGGTTGCTTTCACATGCGACCGAAGGGGCGGCCAGAGCAGCAGGTTTGGGCATTGTCATGTGGTGTCATGCCTGGATGCACATTTGTGACCTCGAGGACCCCTTTAAGTCTTTCTTTTTGAATGCTCCCATCAAAGCATCATCCCTGGCTCCAAACTGAAGGACACACTAGTCAGGTGCGAGCATGACGGAAAGACCCTGTCTGGCGTAGGCCTGCAGTTTTCCAGTCCTCAATGTACCTTCTCCAGGAACCAGAGGAGTGGGAAATTGTGGCACAAAAAAATCTCAGGGTCCTTTCTGTGCCGCACATGGTCATGATACCCCCAGGGCCAGAGGGGGTAACAATTCCGGAAGACGCCCCTACAGAGGCAGAGGGGGTCCTCTTAACCAAGGCAACAGGGACTCTTCCTCTGGAGAGCCTTACCAGCACTGTTGAGGAGCAGCCCGATTGCTTACCTCTGGAAGCAGTCGGGGGTCATTTCTATCTGCACCAAGCTGCCTGGCATCTATTACCACTGATTGTTGGGTGCAGAGTATCATCACCAGACATTACACCATTCCACTTTCTTCTCAGCCAATTCTTCCGAGAAAGCTTCCCGATGTTCCACCCAATCAAAGGGAAACAACAGCTTCAGAAATAATAAAGCTGTCTCCAAAAAGAGTAATCCATCCAGTCCCACCAGACCAACGCTGATCCGGCTTTTACTCAAGGTTCTTTTTGGTTCCAAAAAAGACAAGGGACTAGAGACCCATTTTGGATGTCATCAACTGAAACAAGACTTGTCACCCAAGCCAAATTCTGGATGGTCATGTTCAGTCCATTCTCCTTTTTTTGAGAGAAGGCCATTGGATGTGCTCGGTAGATCTCTGGGATGTGCATTACCACATCAAGATGGACAAACGCTCCAGGAGTCTGCTTGGCTTCCGGCTAGGGGCCAGTCATTATCAATTACGTGCCCTGCCGTTCTGACTCTCTACGGCCTCTAGAGTGTTCACGAAATGCTTAGCAGTGGTCACAGCTCACTCGAGACTACAAGGATTCCGGGTGTTTCCGTATTTGGACGACTGGCTCCGCACCGCCTGCACCGAGCTTCTTCTGGTAACAGCACTGCAGTACACTCTCTCTCTGGCAAAATTGTTGGGAATAACAATACATTGGGAGAAATCAAACCTTACTCCTACACAACAAATAGAATTCATTGGAGCAGTGTTGAACACCCAGTCCTGTCTAGTATCACTCCCAAACCACAGACTCCAGCGTTTGAGGCTCCAGGTCTGAGTGATACTCTGTCACACAAAAGTTTTGGCAAGGGAAGTTCTTCAGGCCCTAGGTTCTATGGCAGCTTCGATCCCAATAGTGCATCTAGCAAAGCTTCATATGTGGATGCTGCAATGGCTCCTTCTTTGTCAATGGTTCCCAAACTATCACCCCCTTCACTATCAGATCCGAATAACCAACTCCTGCAAACAAGACCACCTTTGGTGGATGAAGCCACAGAACTTTGGAGTTGCCCATTTCATTCCCCTCAGCCCAGAGCCATTGTGACCATGGATGTTTCCCTGATTGGGTGGGGGGAGGCATTTTCAGGGAAAGGCAGTCCAATGCACATGGTCCACCTCAGAGGCCTACCTGCATATCAGTGTTCTGGAACTGAGAACATTGCTGTTTGTGTTGCAAGCCTTTCATTTTGCTCTCCCTTCCAGGACAATTGCAGTCCAGTCAGACAACAATTCAGTGGTCTGGCATATCAACAGGCAAGGAGGAACCTAGTCCTACCCCCTGTGTCGAGAAGCCATGAAAATTTGGCAGTGGGCAATAGCTTCCAACTGCTTTCTGATAGCAATGCATATCCTGGGAAGCTCCAACGTAATTGCGGGCAAACTGAGCAGATGCATCCTCCTACCTCACGAGTGGTCCCTCAACCCCGAAGTGGCAAGAGAAGTCTTCAGCCACTGGGGCCAGCACTGCTGCGATCTTTTCACCTCTCCTTCAAACAACAAGCGCAGCAGCTATTTTGCCCTTCTTCCCCCGGAGGGGGAGTCCCCAAGGGACGCTGTAGTCCACGATTGGCCCACTGGACTTCTTTACGCCTATCCTGCCATCCCCGATTCCACAATTTCTGAAGAAAGCTCTTCGGTTGATATGCAAGGTGATCATCATAGTTCCATTCTAGCCTCGACAAGTTTGCTTCCCCTTCCTTCGGCCTCACCTTGTATACGCTAGTATACCCGCCGTGCATTCTGGACCTTCTTCCAGATCTGATTACTCACCACCAAAGGTTGAGCCACCTGAATCTGTCTAGTCTCAAGCTGACAGCTTGGTTTCTTTCTCCACTTCCATTAGTTGCCAGGCAAGCTAATCTCTCATCGCCTGTTCGAGACATCATTTTGGCCTCTCATAAACCATCCACCAAAAAACTAAATTAGGATAAATGGAAGAGGTTCTCCATCTGGTCTAAGGAAAACATGCTAGACCCATATTCGGCTCCAGTAACTGCAGTACTTCAGTACTTGGCTACGTTTTTTGATAATGGAGCCTCTGCTTCTCCTGTACGAGTACACCTAGCGACAATTTCTAATTTCCACAATGGTATAGATGGCACCCTTCTTTTCTCTTTACTTCCATGCAAGGCCTTTCTCAAGGGAACCTCTCATATCAGGCCTCCTGTCAGATAGCCTGTGGAACCATGAAACCTCACTTTAGTCCTTCAGTCTTTGATTCAAAAACCTTTTGAACCTTCTGCTAAGTGTGAGCTAAAGTTTTTGTCTTGGAAGTGTTTGTTCTTGGTAGCCATCACGTCTGCCAGAAGAGTCTCAGAGCTGCAGGCATTGTGTATCAAGAGGCCCTATCTGGTCTTCCATAAAGAGTATCATTGCGGACGAATCCATCCATCCTTCCCAAAGTTATTTCTGAATTTTCCATTAACCAGACCATTGACCTACCAGTGTTCTTTCCAAATTTTTCCAGTAAAGGAGAGTACTGCCTTCACACCTTGGACAAACATAAGTAACTGAGATTTTACTTAGACAGGACTAAACCTATCCGCAGGTTTGAACAGCTTTTCATCTCCTTTTCTGGGCCAAGAATGTTAGATGCTGTTTCCAAGGTTACATTATTGAAATGTCTAAGGGACTGCATACGTTTCATCTATTCCCTCAGTAACAAACCTATGCCAAAAGTTAAAGCTCACTCCATTAGATCTATGGCAACATCTGTAGCTTTCCATTCCAAGGCTTCCATGGATGACATCTGTGCAGCAGCTACTTGGGCTAAGCCTCATACCTTTATCAATCATTACAAATTGGACTTGGTCTCCAGAGGGAGAGCTGCCTTTGGCTCAGTGGTACTCAGGAATGTTCTTCCATAAGGGCCGCCCATGGACCTCAGGGTAGTTTGGGATTCTGTCCCATCAGTGATGAATGGAAAGAAGATGAACAACATCAGATAAAGAAGTTCTGTCTTACCATAACATTCCATCTGTGTTGTTCATCTTCTTTCATTCATCACTTCCCACCCTCCTTCCCTCTCTAAAGGCTCCTAGGGAATGCTTTGGGTCCAAGTGGTGTCCTAGGGTATTTGTGCAGAAGTGGCCTCGGCTTTACTTCTCTTTCTCTAGCAAACTCGATCTGAGGTAACAGGGAGAAGGGCATTCTGGGTAGAACTTAGCTCAAGAGTTTTTTGGGCCGACGGGAGCTTTGTAATAAGGCCGACTCAGTTCCGAGGGCTCGGAACTAAACCCATCAGTGATGAATGAAAGAAAATGAACAACACAGATGGAACGTTTATAGACTTAACTTCTTTTTTCCCATCCATTGGTCCAAATTGTGTTTGACTAGGCTTAGGGAAGAGCTCTTTGTCATGTAAATGGGGAGTCTGTTCCATAGAAGGGGTAATTCCTGAGACTCATACCAGTCCCTCCAGTATGTTTCGTTTATGTCACGGACTAGGTTTAGAACCTTCGATTGGGTAATTCTTGAAATGTTTGTTTTGTTAATGTGTAGCAGATCCATTAGGGCTGGGTCAGAGAATGCCTTGTAGATTAGGTATAGCTTGCCCTTCAGTAGTCTGTAGAGACTGAGTACAGGAACAGGGCTTTGAGGTGGTCTACATAGGACATATTATTTACACCCTGTATTCTTTTAGTAAGGAAACTCTGTGCTGCACCAGTTGCAAATGCCTAGTCAGGTACAGGCTGAAGGGTGCATTGTACTCAATTATTGGTCCAATGAAGGCTAAGTATAGTGGGACTATAATCTCCTTAGATCTGGATGGCATGCCCTTACTTATAAGTTGAGCCGTGTAAAAGGATTTTCTCACTACCATTAACAAATGATCATCTAAGTTTAGATTACTGTCATCCTGAGTTCCCTTACTAATGGTTCTATTCTTAGAGGAGTGTTATAAGTGTTGTAATTTGCAGGGGTGGTCATCTTGATCTTTTTTTTTTTTTTGCATTGAGTTTTAGGCCGTGTTTCTGGCACCATTTATTTGTCTGTGTCAGAACCTCCTGGAGAATATCTACATCGTTGCTCTTCGTGTTTCACTGTTGCAGTCATTGCATTTGGGTAATCTGCTGGCAGGTTGCCCTCAGTCGGCCTGAATTCCAAAGTCTTGGGTCCTGCGTTGGTTGCTGTCTCCTCTTCCATGACGTCAGGGGTATAAAACAAGCAGCCGGCACCATTTTCTTTAGTCTTTCTTGCCGCGCGATGCCCGAAGCAGAAGCATTTCGCAAGTGCCGGTCGGCAGACTCCTGAAATTTTTGAGTTCGAGTTTCGGAACTGAAGTCTTCACTAAAGCTAAGTACCTCGTTGGGGAAACTTTTTTCTTGCTCCATACCAATGTCAGAAAAAGTTAATAATTGTATTACTTGTGGGAAGCAAATACCTCATAAGGATTTCCATTTATACTATATTCCTTGCCTAGGCCCTGATCACAATGTGCCTGGCTGTCAGTCTTGAGCTAGGTTTAACCAATGCACTATTAAGCGTCTGTATATTTCTGCCTCAAAATATTTTGGAAACAGATTTAACTACCCTGAAATGTCGTTGGATAGCAATCCGACTACCGGAGTACACAAAAAACGCAACGAAAAGGACAGAGACAGACTGAGGTCCAAAACCGATGACGAAGCTTCTCCTAAGCCAGTCACCGGTTTGCCGGTATTCAGTGAGGCGCTTTTGCAGCCCCTGATACCCACTACTTTCGAGTCGCAGGCCCCTACCAAGACCCATGGGAGTCCGGCATGCCGCAAGATACTCAAAGTATTGTACCCACGGATATCTCTACCTCGGATGGGTCAGGAGCCACTGAGCAGGCACCGGCTTCTGAGGGTGTATTCAGGCCTCAACATTTTTATATAAAACCGATGACAGCTGCAAAACCAACTTCTAAAGCTAAAAAACTGACGCATTAGCCACATGCACAGGCCGCTATGCCTAAAAAACAGATGATTAAAATGGCTGAAGACCTACTTACCTTGATCAACAGGAAAAAGACTTCAAAGCACCACCACAACGGCAATATGGTTCTTAAGCTTCTGGCATCCCAAACAGACAATCCAGTAAGGCAAAGTATTTATTAAAAACGAATGTTCAAATCAAGTGGAGTATACAAAATAAAATGACAACAGATGAGCGTTTTCAGCTATTCAGCCTTCATCAGATCATAAAACTTATTACTGCTTCACATTTAAAAAGAAAGACTTAACCAATCATTTCTTCATTTCTTGCATCCTGGTTAACTAATAACCAATGAATATAGCTGAAATACTAATTTCCTATAAGTAGAAAAACAGAACTAGCGACCAAACAAAATATCGGGAAATGCTCCATTTATGAAATACATAGCCAATAGGGCGACAGAATTATAAAAACATCATTGGTTCACAAGAGCTATTGAGTAGAGTGACTGACCAATAGCACTGTCTCTTCACAATAAATGTAGCCAGTCAAATAATATTGCATACCAGTCAGTGTATACACATCACTTTAGATAAAACTTACGGCAATTGCAAAAACCATTCTCCACACCCTAATGCTAACATAAATCCATGGGGGCTGCCATATAAAGTGACAAATCTATATCGCCAACTCGCCAAGGACAATCCAGGCAATCAAATAACACGATTGCTCCTTAATCACTACATACAAATAACTTCAGTTAAAATATGCATTTATCACAAAAATGGCGATTCTATAGAAATTTTTAACCATAGCTCTTTTCTAATTACAAAGCAGAAATAAAAATATGAATCTAAAAGACAGATGTAAAATTGCAATAATTGCAAAAACAGCGATACTGCAGATAAATACAGCCGTAGCTCTTCTCATATCAAAATTACCAAATATAAAATATAAATCTAGGTGTCTGAAAGGCAATTCTGGATCCACACGAAAACTTATCAATATATAAAACATAAGTAAGGCTAACTCCTTACTAATAAAAGTCTAGCGAAATGCTCAAAAGACACTTCATTCAGAACCACAAAGACATCTACATAATCAAGAGATGCTCCAATGGCATCGGTTCACCAAAAGAACCCACATCCAATCTCTTCTTGTCCCTCAGTGCACCTTCTTCACTATTGGCCCAAAAACGGTCATTAGATAAAGCTCACACCCAATCAAGCAGCAGGATCTCATACCAATTGCTGATAATCCTTTCAACAAGCATTCTCCTTTGTTGGCGATGAATGGAACAACTAGCCAGTAGCTGCAATGCCAACATTAGCCCCCTGCCAGTCAGTCTGCAAAAATAGATGTATATACAAACATAACAACAAATAATCATATGTTATGATTCCCAATCGACTCGAGAACTGAGCACAGCCAAGCCTATAAAAACAAGCAAGCGTGCATAAATTAACAAAGTTATCTATATAATGCAGTAGCTTCAGCAAGCAGTCTCCTTCATTGGCCCTTGGCTGGAGCAACAAACCAATGGCTGCAGCACCAGCCCCCTGCCAGCTGGTCTGCAGAATTAGGTGTAAAACAAACACATCCCACAGATAATCATATATTGAGACTCCCAATCGACTCGAAAACCGGACACAGCCAAACTTGTAAAAATCAAGCAAAGATGCTTAGATCATCCATGCAGTGCAAAACACTTCAGTTCTTCAGGAGGGTTACATCCAATCAAACAGGAAAAGTTAGACACCAATCACCGTTTATTTCTCTAGAATATCTCGCCCACTATTGGCCCGAAGAGGTCAATAGATGAATCAGTTGGTCAGTGGCTATAATAATAGTGCTGGTTCCTTACTGAATAAAGCTTACTGCCAGCAGCTGAGTGTATGGTTGGAATATAATCCAACCAACAAAGAATTCCCCTTATTATAGCCAATCCGAATATAAAAGTTATAAAACAGTCTCTGCTCTTCCACCATTCACTTTTACAATGGATTTATGTAAAATAAATTTTCATTAGGCAAAGTACATTTAGTGAAATACATTTCCCAGAGAGACCTTCATAAGGGAACTGGCTATATTAATGGCCTATAATGTTCCTTCTGACTTTCAGTATAGGTTTTAAAGGAACAACAGAATTTAAGCCAGGTAGATGGTGGGCTTGTAGATTAATTATCCAGATGATCTCACGTAGCTCCGTGCGATTGTTGATGTCACCTACTCTGTTATGGCCATCACTTCCAGTGCTTTAAACTTAAAATGATGTGTAGGATTACCAAGGTGATCTACTGTCAGTGCATTGTTCATATCTTTATGTAAGATATTCCTGAGATGTCTCAGGATTCGATCTTTAAATCTTTGGTTAGTCATGCCAATATAGAACACCTCACATTGGCAACATGTTGCTAAGTAAATTAGATGTTTGGTGTTACAGTCAGCATAGCAATTCAATGAGTATACCTTTCCTGTAGTAGGATGTATAAAGGAATTAGTATTGTCTATATGTGGGCAAGCTTTACATCTATAGCATTTAAACGTGCCTTTTCTCTCCCAGCATTTTTTGTGGACAAAACCATCCTTATTACATAGAAGAATAGCCCTGACTTAGATTTAGCTACGCAGTTTAACTTCTTTTTCATCGACTCCATTAGCAAACTCACCTCCTCCTTCACATGCCCCACCTCACTATCTAATACACCCCCTCCCTCTCCCACTAACAACCCTATCCCCAATTCCACCTCACACTGCCTATCTTCCACCTCATCCACTACTCCAACTGCCTCATCACTCACACCCCCCTCAAATTCTCTCTCTCCACATTCCTCTCTATTCTCACTAAAACGTACACCCACTTCCACTATAAAGAAACTCCTTCAGAAACTGAAGCCTTGTACTAATGCCTCAGTCAACATTCCCTCCTACTTCCTAAGCATAGCTGCAGATGCTATTGCTTATCCCATCAGCATTCTAATCAACCGCTCTATTCATGAATGCACTGTGCCCCAACTGTGGAAGCAAGCATTCATCATTCCTCTACATAAAGGAGGCAACAATTGTAGCATCAACAACTTTCGTCCTATTGCTATCCTGTCCCCTATTTCTAAACTTCTGGAAAAGTGTGTCCACCTTCAACTCTTGGCACATCTCTTAGACAACAACCTTATAACCCCTACACAGCATGGATTCAGGCCAAATCACAGCACTATGACAGCCCTCTTGTCCTTCCTTGAGACTGTTAACACAGCACTTGATTCCGGCCACATTGTCTCTACCCTACTACTTGACCTCTCCAAGGCCTTTGACACTATCTCACACAATCTGCCCTTAATCAAACTGTCAAAACTTACCCTCTCTCCCTCCTCCATAAATTGGTTATCCAGCTATCTATCAAATAGATACCAAGCTGTAATATGGAAAAAGGCCACTTCCCCTTTCCTTAGTACCCCCACTGGAGTTCCTCAAGGATCTATTCTTGGTCCCCTCCTCTTTAATATATTTATAAACGATTTCCACAAATCAATTCCTTTTGCAAACATCATCCAATATGCAGATGATTCTACCATTATCTGCTCTGCCACCTCCTCCTCTCAGCTCCAAACACTTACCCAGGAAGCTTTTTCAATTACCGAACAGTGGATGAAAATAAATCACTTGGCACTCAATGCCTCCAAAACAAAACTTATGGTATTTACCCACTCCAAATCCACTTCCTTCAATATAAACTCTTTCTCAATTACCAGCCAAAATAACTCACCCCTTGAACTAGTGTCTGAAACTAAGCTACTAGGTGTACAAATTGATAATCGGCTTAGCTACAACTCCCATCTACAACTAAATATTAAAAAAACTCATCAAAAACTAGGTATGCTCTACCGTCAGAATCAGTACCTTACAAGCTCCTCCAAAATCACACTCGCTTCCTCTTTTCTCATCCCCTCCCTTCTCTATGGGGCCCCACTACTGACCAATCTTCAGACCTCTCTAAAAAAACAGCTTTCCTCCTGCTATAATAAAATCGCCAAATTCGCAAATGGACACAGGTCCTCCACCCACCACTGTTCCTCTCTCCAAAACCTAAACTGGCTTGAACTACCTAATCATCTCACTTATATACAGCTGACTTTCGCTCACAAGCTCATTCTTAGTCCTTCTCTTTGTCCCTCCCTGTCTTCTGCCTTCAAAATGCACCTACCAAATAGAGTATTAAGGTCTAACAATCAAAACCTATTAGAAGTCCATAAACCATCTCATCCCCCAGGTAAACACTTACTATCCTTCAACCTTGCCCGCCTCTGGAACTCACCCCCACCATCCATTCAGACCACCTCAAACCGTACACGTTCAAAAACTCTCTCCATCCATACCTGAGGTCCCAATGGGATTGTTCTTGCTCCCTCCCCTCATAAATTTATGATATCTCATCATCCTTTACACTTTTGATACGTATCTCTACCTAACAAACCTGATGTTCCATCAGTATATCTACTCTGTAATGTTATTTGATGTCTGCTTGAATAACTCCTCTGAATGTATATCACATTACTGTTTCAGTTTTACTTACCTCTCATTTATCCTCATCATACTGTATTGATTTGAATGCTTTTGAATTGTGAGCTTAAATGTTTTATGTTCTACTCTGTACAATCATTTTGTAATTTTTGTATGCACCTAATTTGTCTGTATTGGAGCTTTTCTCCCCAGGACTCCATTGAAAACGGGTTCTTTTGGCCCAATGGACTATCCTGGTAAACCAACTACAAATAAATAAATAAAAATAAAAATAAAAAGTTTTTTAATGTTTTTCTTGTTTTTAAAAAGAAAACGGGGGGGGGTGTCACCAATTACTTTTTTAATCTTGCTGTTGGTGGTTAAAACTGGCCAGAATCTCCTGATGACATCACAAATCTGCGAACTGTCATTACTGTAGGTCAGCATACACTTGAGTTGCATTTCATTGGCTCTAGTTGTGGAAGCAACTGTAGAGGGAAGAGTTGCTTGAGACGAAAAGTAGGGTCTACCTTTATTCCTCCTTAGTTCTTCAGGGTTATTTTTCAAGGTCAGATGGCCATCCCTTGATCAGGGGTTCCCAACCCCCTCCTGATAAGAGGCTTAGGCAAGACACTGATTATGAATCTTCAGATCAGGTTTCTATTTCTTCTGATTCCTCTTCTGATCAGGGATTATTTATACCTCCCTATGAGGATTCTGATGCAGAGGAATCTATCCCATCTGCATCACCTCCTGAGGATTATTCATTTGGAGAAACCTTACATACTTTGAGGGAGCATTTTCACTGGGAGAGTCAAGATTTCGCAGAATCAAAAAAGAGGCTCAGGGATTTCCTTCTCCCTCAGCGCAGGCCTTTAGCCATACCCCCTGTTTTAGACATTGTGGATGATGTGTTTTCAGAGTCAAGTTTTACTCCTTACCTCCGCCTCCCAGCAAGCCTGACAGATATTACAGGGTCCCTGACTCACACAAATTTTTATTTAGAAACCCTGCTGCTGACCCTGAAACTATTTCACAGGATCCAAAGGGAGTTAAGGCTTCAACAGCAAAAAATCCTGCCCCCTCTGACAGAGATTCAAGGGCACTGGATAGATGGGGAAAGAAGGTGTATACATCTGCAACCTTGGCAATTAGGGCCTTAAACTGCCAGTTTCATATGCTCAAGTATCAACAGCATGTTATGGGATTGCTGAAACAGAAAATGATGTTGATTTCTGAATGTGCAGAAAATAAAGAATTGCAGGAATTATTGCATGCAGCTGAACAAGTTGGAAAGCATACTTTGCAATGTGGTTTTGATTCCTTAGAGGCCTCCTGCACGGCCGCAGTTACTGGATCTGTGATTAGGAGGCATGCCTGGCTAAAAGAGCAAAATTTGCCTGATCATGTTAAAGCTAAATTACTGGATGCACCTTTACAGCATGATACTCTGTTTGGTATTAAGGCAGAAGAAGTTTTAAAGAAAATGGAAGACAAAGCTAAGTCTATGCGAACTGTAAAAGACTTCTTACAAGTGCAGCCACCAAGATTCAGTAGACACTGGCCTACAAAAAATTGGTCCTTTCCTGTGTCCGACAGAGCTCAAAGGGGCAAATCCAGATGCCCTAAAGATTCTAGATACCAGGCACAAGATTCTTATAGGTCAAAGCAGTGGGGTGCTTCTGCCTCCAAATCTGGAGGACATAAAGCACAACCCTACAGAAAACAGTCCCAATGATGTCCCTCTGCCATCACCAAGCACTTACCTTTTGGCAGCACCCTTAGGGGGAAAATTAGCACTTTTTGCTCAAAATTGGCAGTTAACCTAGAACAAGTGGGTGCTAAACATAGTATCACAAGGATACAGATTCCATTTCCATACTCTGCCAATGGCAAACGGTTTGCCGGATCTGCCAAAAAATCAATGGGCAGAGGCACAAAAACAGGTTACGTCCCTCATGGATATGGGAGCTATTCAGCCAGTACCAGAACAGGAAAAAGGACAAGGTTTTTACTCAAGACTGTTCTTGGTACCCAGAAAGGAGAAGGCCTGGAGGCCAGTACTGGATTTATCAATTTTGAACACATTCCTAGACATTCCAAACTTCAAAATGCTAACTTTGCAGCAGCTTCTTCCCATGCTGGGCAAGAATGCTTGGCTGGTGACATTAGACCTAAAAGAGGCATACCTGCATGTCCCGATAAGGGAATCGTGCAGAAGATACCTCCGTTTCAGTGCTGGTTTAATGCATTACCAATTCTCTGCACTGCCCTTTGGCTTATCTACTGTGCCCAGGGTCTTTACAAAATGCCTGGCACCAGTAATTGCTCTTTGCAGACAAAGAAGTATACAAATATATCCTTACTCGGACTGTCTCATTCAGGCAGAGAACAAGGACATTCTTCTTCAGCACCTGGTGTTTGTGAAAAGGCTTCTAACATGCCTAGTGTACACAATAAACGAAAATAAATCACAACTGGTGCCCTCTCAAAAGATAACATTCCTGGGTGCAAGCTTGATTACAACTGCCCAGATGGCTTTCCTTACGCCAGACAAAGGCAACTGACTACGTACTTCAAACTGATGGCAGCAAATACCCAGTTATCTGTAAGACAGACTCTACAGACTTTGGAGCTCATGGCATCCTGCATCCTACTGATTCCATATGCAAGACTGCATATGAGGAAACTTCAATGGTGCCTAAAAAGTTTATGGAGTCAACATTGTCACAGTCTGGAAACAATGATTCCTCTCATTCCTTGCCTACAACAGGAGATTCTATGGTGGGCAATGGCATGTCACCAAAACATGGGACGGTCCTTCACTCTACCCCCTGTCAGCCAAACCTTAACAACAGACTCATCAGATTATGCATGGGGGGCCCACCTGGCGGGAAGATGCATTCAGGGCATATGGACCCCAAAACAAATGCATCTGCATATGAACCAAAAAGAGATGTTGGCTGTTCAAAATGCCCTGACAGCCTTGAAGGACTTACTTCATCCAGGACAACTACTGATAAAGACGGACAACGCCACGGTTATGTGGTATATAAACAAGCAGGGGGCATGCATTCATACCCCCTTTGCAGACTAGCCATGGCACGGTGGGACACAGCTTTGACTTACCAAGTACATCTTCAAGCTCAATTCCTGCCAGGAAAACAAAATACTCTGGCAGACGATTTAAGCAGAAACCTTATGGACCCTCACGAGTGGAAACTAGATCCACAAGTCTTCAGCATGATAACAAAGAAATGGGGGAGCCCGGATATAGATCTATTTGCCGCTCCTCAAAATTATCGATTAAAAGATTCTGCACAAGGACACAGACAAGCATGGAAAGTGGACGCCCTATACTTCAGTTGGAAAAACTTATCAGTTTACGCCTTTCCTCCTCTGCCTCTTCTCCCCAAGGTCCTACTAAAAGTCAAGACAAGAGAAACCAAAGATGATACTAATTGCCCCGGACTGGCCATGCCAATGCTGGTACCCAATCCTAAGGAACTTGTCTCAATACCCAGCTTGGACCTTACCTCAAAGACCTCAGTTACTATTCCAGCAAAACAATCAGATCCTGCACAATCAGCTGCAAACACTGAACCTGGCAGCATGGCTGATCATGCAGTTATGCAAACAACACCTCTCAGTAAAGCTGTGATGGATGTCATTTTGGAAGCCAGAAGGCCTAGTACTAGAAAATCTTATGCTGATAAATGGAAGAGATTCTGTGCTTGGAATCAAGCACAAGGAACTGATACAGCAGAACCAAATATTCCTCAGATATTACAATACTTGACTGAGATGCTTGACAAAGGCCTATCTTTCTCATCAATAAAAATCCATGCCTCTGCCATTTCGGCTCATTACAATACAGAGCCACCAATCTTTTCTCATCCTTTACTAAAGCAGTATCTTAGAGGAGCCAAAAATTTAAGGCCTTTCAGAAGATCACCAATACTTGCATGGGACCTCCATTATGTGTTGGAAAAGCTCACCCTGCCTCCATTTGAACCAGCTGCTACTGCAGATCTAAAGTTCTTATCATGGAAAACAGCTCTGCTCCTAGCAATTACTTCAGCAAGAAGAGTCTCAGAGCTACAGGCCCTCGTGGTTGTGGAACCTTTTATCATATTTTACCCAGACAGGGTGTCTCTGAAGACCAATCCTTCATTTATGCCTAAGGTGGTTTCCAGTGTGGCTCTTAATCAAACTATTCATCTGCCAACCTTTTATCCAAATCCGCAGAACAAGGGGGAGAGAATTCTATATTCCTTGGACGTACACAGACAGCTAAGATTCTACTTGAGCAGGACTAAAGCTCTAAGAAAAACTGAGAAATTACTAGTGACATATAAGGCTATTTCAGAGCAGACTATTTCAAAGTGGATAAACCACTGCATTCGTTTCTGCTACTTAAACCATGACAAATCTGTGCCCAAGGGCATTAGGTCTCATTCCACCAGAGCTGCAGCTACATCAGCAGCCTTTCTCAGAGGTGTACCAACCAAAGACATTCTAGAGGCTGCTACTTGGAGTTCTGTTCACACCTTTACAAAGCATTATCATTTGCCTCTCTACTCAAAGTCCAGGGCAGGCTTTACCACTGCAGTTCTGCACAGGGCCTTATAGCCACCCCTAATGCTGTTTAGCTCCAGCCTCCCATCGTTAGCTTCGGGATTCTACCCAAATGTAATGACTGCAACAGTGAAACACGAAGAACATAGTACAGTTGTGTACACTTACCATAAATGTAGATGTTCGAGTGTATTCACTGTTACAGTCCAGGTTACCCGCCAGCCATCCCCCTTTCATTCTGGAGTTTATCTTTCCTTCACCATCTTCTACAACCTATGTGATGTATTTTGCTTGTAGATGAAGGTAAAGTTTCTATTATTGCATGTATATATAGTTTATATATATATATTGTTGCTACCTTTTTGGGGGCACCTGACATCGGGGGCAAGAAAAACTAAAGAAAATGGCATCAGCTGCTTGTTTTATACCCCTGACGACCTGACGTCATGGAATAGGAGACAACACCTGACACAGGACCCAAGACTTTGGAATTCAGGCCGACTGAGGGCAACTTGCCAGCAGATTACCCAAATGTAATGACTGCAACATTGAATACACTCGAACATGTACATTTATGGTAAGTGTACACAACTGTACTATTCATTGATTGCAACCAACATGCACTCGCCAGCATATTTGGTTAGCAAAGTCACCTGTACATTTGTCTTGACTTTAAGGAAGTATATTCCAAACAGTAGAGGTCCAGTACTGAGCCCGGTGGAACACCACTAGTGATAGGTATCTTAGTGGAGATGGATTCCCCTACTCTAACCTCATGTGTTCTATTTGTGAGCCATTTGGCTATCATTGGGTGACACGGGCATTTTTACATAAGTCTGTAAGTTTGTCTATATTACCTGAGTGAGGTATTGTGTCAGATACCTTTGCCCGGTCCGGGTAGGCAGTATGTAATATTTTGCTCTCGTCCATGGCTCTAGAAACTTTCTCAAAGGATTCTGCCAAGTTTATTAGGCATGATCTGCCCTTAACAAAATCGAACTGGGATGGATCCAGTGGTCGAAGATTTCCTATGTCTTTGTTTATCAAGTCTGTGATAATTCTTTCCATGGACTTGCATGTAAGACTAGTCAAATGTAAGGGTCATTGTTGATGGTCTGCCATTGTGTAGAGGAATAACCATTTGAGTCGTTCATTCCGTAGAGGCAAAGTTTCTGTAGAAAATGTGGTTGATCAGAAATTCTAGTGGTCCTGACAGGTCATGTTGCAAGCTATTTAGAGGTATCTTTGGATATTATCAGAACCCATTGATGCAGTGTTTTTAGTTCTGGGAAGTCAGGTAAGGACCTGTTTTGTAGTGATAGTTCGGGAATTAATGGTAGGGGGTGTTTCCTGAGGGGTGGATGGGGGGTAAAGTTAGAGCTAAATTTATTAGCCAGCAAATTTTCAATTTACCCGGTTTGGTATAGAAAATTCTATTTACTATTAGTTCAGCACACTGTTTGGTATTCCCTTTAAGGTTGCATACATAACTGAAAATGCCCTATGGTTATCCTTAGCCTGGGAGGCTATTTTTGCCTCAAAGTTGGCTTTGGTAGACTTGAATTGACCCCTGACTTGTTCATTGAATCTAATGAGAGAGTTTATCTTGCCTTTTGGGCATAGCCCTTCCTGTTTTTGGACAGGATTTTATTTCTTTTGTTGTACAACTTATTTGTATTGGGGGTCCACCAATGAGAGCTTATTTTTGGAGCTTGTCCTAAGGTTATTTCAGCTTGGTACTGCTGTTTTTGTGCAGTTATTTGCATGCTTATACAGGGTTTCTGTAAGCACTTCCTCATAGGTCACCGTATTCTCTAAGTTTGGAGGAGGCTTGAAGTGTAGCTATGCCATTCCTTAATAGGAGGTAGCCTTGGAAAAGTTCTTAAAGGTTACGGGTTTGGTTGGAGTGCAGCATTTATATTTATTTCAGGGGTGACCTCTTTGTAATCTTACCCTGACCAGTGAGGACATTACATAAGGGGGTGTGCAGTGTTACCTCATATTTTTGAGTACCAGATCCAAGATATTTGCACCCTTAGTAGGTGTGTAGACTAGCTGTTACAGGTGTTTGCATTGACAGAATCCAGGAATCTTTAAGCCTGCATGTTATTGGTTGTGTATGTCCCCCAGTTTATAGTAGGTTAGTTGAAATCATCCATGAATATCGTCTTGGGCTGAATTGTGAGTGACTGCAGCATATTCTGGTACATGGTGTGGTTAATCCTGGGTCATAGACGAAGACCTATAGCTAGCAAGGTTATGGTATTGAACTTTACCAAAGGTTAGTTGTACATTGAGAGGTTCAAGCATATCATATTGTTTGACCAGTCTTGAGATGTTTAGTTTTTATGTAGGGTGATACACCTCCACCTCTTGTCTCTTCATGTGTGTTAGTTGGTCAAAATGTGTGGAAAACATTATAGCCGTATACTGCTGGGGTGCTTTCTGGGGATTTAAGCCATATGTCAGTAACTGCACAGATGTTAAAACTGTCCAGGGTGAGGAGCTGTTCCAGGTGGTGGAGGTTCTTGTTGAGACTCCTAGCACTGAGCAGTAACACTTTTAGTTTTTCTTACGTAGAATTTTCTATGTTTGAAGGTTTATCAGATTGGCATTGCCTAAAAAAGTCATTATAGAGGTGGTTAATGTTCTGGTCAGTATCCATAGGTCTGGTGGGGACAGGCGCAGATTGCGACGTCCCTTCTCTGGGCCAGTGATCAAAGAGCTTCAATCCTTCAATCCACTGACACGAGTGGGGAATGTTCACTGTAAGAAAAATAGACACACGCAGTGCCACTAAATAAATGCAAGTGCTCTCAAGGTTAAATATTTTCTAAAAGACCAGCCACAATAAAAGGTTTTGATATATTTAATAGTAAATAATAAAAAAAAACATGAAAATACTGAATATTTATTTACAGAAAACACCAGAATTTCATTCACAGGAAATGTTAAACAATAACACAGATGGAAAGACTCAGATAGCAGCGACAGGACTAGCCACCTGACAGTGTAAACCTTGGCTCAAGATGATTGTCACTGCTGAAGTGACACCCCGACCCCATGTGCAAAAATGGATGGAAAGACTCAAACAAATACAGAAAGAAAAAACACTGGTAATGAGATGTGCCACATAGGACTTTCTGATTACAGTGGCAGTTGTGGTGGTTGAAGGAGAGGTTGCTGTCAACCTGTGTCCCCAGATCTCTTATAATGCCTTCAGTGTTCAGTGGGCTTCCATCAATGTGGTAATTAGTGGAAACTGAGTTTTTACCAAGGGGAATGACGACACATTTTTTGGCATTAATCTTAAGGCCATGGTTTCGACACCAGCCGTTGGTCTCAGTGATGCCTTTCTGTAGGATGTCTACATCACTTGGGGAGTTAATAATGGCTTCCAGCTTGCAATCGTCGGTGAACTGTGTCAGCCAGAGTCCTCCGTGTTGGCCTGGACTTCTGAGAAGTAGACGCCAAACAGGAGAGGACCCGGGACAGATCCCTGTGGGACTCCACTCGTGACTGGTTAGCAGTCTGATTTGGAGTCTGCTAGTTTCACACTGTGGGTTCTATCTGTGAGCCAATTTGCAACCCACCTAGTGATATAGGGGTTGATACCTAGTTTGGTGAGTCTGTCAATAATTCCTGAATGGGGAATGTTATCAAAGGCCTTGGCCAGATCAAGGTAGGCTGTATGAACTGCCTTGCCCTCATCCACAACTCTGGTGACTGACTCAAAGAAGTCAACCAGGTTGAGCAGGCATGATCTACCCTTCACAAAACCAGATTGCATGGGATCCAGAATTTGGAGATTCCATATATCCTTGTTAATTAGGTCCATGATGATGTGCTCCATAGCCTTGAATATCAGACTCGTCAGGCTAATGGGGCGCTATCTCCCAGGGTCTGTAGTCGCTCCCCCTTTATGGAGAGGGTTGACTGTAGCAGTATACCATTCTGTAGGGACAAAGCCTGTGATTGAACAGGGCACACATGTGTGATGCCAGTTCACTTTGTAGTTCATGTAGAACACAGCCATGGAAGCTGTATTCTTAGCCTTGGACAGTGCAGCTTTAACCAGTACTGCAGTAATGCTGTGTGCCTGGCATTCTTCCTGTACTGTGATTGGTCCTTTGGGGGGGGGTAAAGTTGGCACTGAATCTGTCTGCCAGTATGTTGGCAATATCTGTTGGCTCAGTATAGGAGGTACCATTGTGCAGCAACTCAGAGCAAATCTGGGTGTTGCCTTGGAGATTCTTGATATAACTTTAGAAGGCTTTGGGGTTGTTTTTAGTGTCTGCCGCAATTCTGCCTTCATAGCTAGCTTTAGAGGTTTTGATGAGGGATCTCAACTTTTTGTTGAGGCTAATAAGGGAGTTTTTTCAGTCTTGGGACTTCACCTTTTTCTGCCACAGTTTCTTCCTTCTTTTGTAGAGTTTGTTAATGGCAGGGGACCACCAGATTGGCTTCCTTTTTTTGGAGGAGAGCATCTTAGTTCTGTTGGATATGGCTACTTCCATGCATTTATGTACATATTCGTACAGTGCATTGGTGTATGATTCAGCAGTCATGCATGGGTGCCGTGAAGTTATCCACCTGTGTTTTTACGAGCCCAAAGTCAGCTTTGGAGAAGTTTTTCATGGTGGTTACCTTTGCTGCTGGTGTGGGTGAGATGTGGATTTCCATGGTAGTTTGTGGTTGGATCTAACCAGGGAGGAATTGACTATTGGTGTTGAGCAACTGTTGCCCATGTTAGTAATAACCAGGTCAAGGATGTTGCTTCCTCTAGTGGGAGTAAGAATGAGCTGGTCCAGTGCATTGGAATTAATGAATTCCAGAAAGCTTTGAGCAAGTGTATTGGTACATGAGTAATTCTCCCAGTTGATGGAGGAGTAGTTGGTCACCCAGTATGAGGGTGTTGGGTTGGATCCTAATAGTTTACAGGGTGCTTAGGAAAGTGGAATGAGAGTCTTAGGACATGGTTGGGGACCTATAGTAGGCTACGATCTGAATTGCTGTCTTACCCACTGTTAGTTGTACCTGAAGAATCTCCGATGCTTTATGCTGGGCTAGTAGACTGAAGGTGTGCATATCCTTTATGAATATGGAGACACCACCGCCTTTGGAGCTTTGATCCATTTTCTGGGGCCGAAAGGTTTGGAAAGAGTTATAGCCTGGTATCACAGTTGTGTTTTGTGCTGCTTTAAACCAGGTCTCCGTTACAGCACAAATGTCGATGTTCTTCATTTTGAGGAGTGCTTTGAACGAGTGCATCTTGAGATTTAGACTTCTAGCGTTGAGCAGCATGACCCTCAGATTGCATTTATTTACAGCTATTATGGTGATAATTTAGTCTTTGAAATACCGCCTGAAAAAGGCACTATGGGGTGGCAAGAGCCTTAGCCAGTATCCGGAAACCATCTGGCAAAGCATCGAGGTCTGTCACTCATGTCATCCCAAGCAGACAGATACTGGATCCCCTTAGAATGACACCAGAAATTTAGCCAGTTGTTGAAATCAATAATTTTCTATTTGTACTGCGGTATCATTCTGGGTGATGGTAGGATGTTCTACGTGTTTCACTGTTGCAGTCATCACACTTGGTTTATCTGCCTGCAGATAGCCCTCAGTCGGCCCGAATACCAGACACTTAGTATGTCTGCGTCGGATGCTGTCGTTCCAGGACTGACTTCAAGTTGTTAGGGGTGTAAAAACAGGCAGCTGGCGCCATTACATCAGTCTTTCTTGCCGAGGAGCCCGAAGCAGAAGCAGTTCGCAATTGCCGGTCGGCCGCTACCTGAATTTTCATTTATGAATTTAATAATCCTGAAGTCTTCTAAAGCTAAGTACTCCGTTGGGGATCTTTTTTTTCTTGCTCTAACCTTTGTCAGAAAAAGTTAACAATTGTCTTGGTTTTGGAAAGCAAATACCTCACAGAGATTTTCATTCTTACTGCATCACCTGTCTAGGCCCAGACCACGACATCCCTCGCTGTTGGTTTTGTGTCTTATTTAACGCCCGAACCATTCGTCGTCGGGCTCTCTTTGTCCCTAAATTATTTCGTTCTTGATCTCTGTATTCTGAAATGGCTTTGGTAAGCCATCCGACTACCAATATTCCAAAAAAAACGTAAAGATAAAGACAGAGACAGACCGCATAGGTCCAAAACTGCCGACGATGCTCCCGTTAAGCTGGTCACCAGTCCACCTGTACTCAGTGAGGTACTTTCGCAGCCCCTGATGCCCGCTTCAGTGGATTCGCAGGCTTCTACTGAGACCCATTCGGTGTTCGGTATGCTGCGAGACTCTTCTTCGACTATGGAATCTGCAGATGTCTCTACCTTGGATGGTTCCGGAGCCGCTGAGCAGGCACCGGCTTCTGAGGCAGTTATTCGCTCAACCGATGTTCGACTCAAACCGACAACTTCTTTTTTTAACCAAAACTACCGAGTTTCTTAGGCCCAGAGTCTGCACTACGCCTAGAAAACCGATCAAAGCAGATGCACCTGCTCCCATGCTACAAAAACAAATGCTTAGAATGGCTGAAGACCTTATTATGCTGATTACGGGAAGTCAGCCTTTCACTGCTAAGGGACAGAGTCCAGTCCCCTTCAGCTTTTACAGACCAGGAGTCTGATGACTCTGAAATTTCTGGTTATGAAGACATGCCCGTATCTGCTTATGAGGATTCAGATGCAGAGGAAATACATTCCCTCTGCCTCTCAGCCAGAGGACTTTTCTTTTGGTGAAACCTTGCATACCTTACAAGAGCATTTCCACTGGGAATGCCAAGACTATCCTCAGTCCAAAAAGAGACTCAGAGAATTTCTAGAGTTGCCTCAACACAGGCCCTTAGCAGTACCCCCTGTCCTCGATGTTGTGGATGATGTTTTTATGGAATCCAGTCTTACTCCTGACACTTTACCTCCTGCCCCTAGGAAACCAGACAGGTACTACAGAGTACCTGACACACTCATATTTATTTTCAGGAATCCTACTGCTGACCCAGAGATCATTTCCCAGGGGGCTAAAGGTATCAAGGCTACTACAGCCAAGTGTCCCACCCCTTCGGACAGGGATTCCAGAGCTTTGAGCAGATGGGGTAAGAAGGTATATACCTCTGCAACTCTTGCTGTTAGGGCATTGAATTGTCAGTTTCACATGCTGAAGTACCAGCAATATATTATGGAAGTTATTAAACAAAATGTGGCAACATTTTCAGACTGTGCAGAAAATAAAGAATTGCAGGAGCTTATTCACTCTGCAAGTCAAGTCATCAAGCATACTTTGCAGTGTGGCTTTGATGCCCTATAAGCATCTTGCCGGGCAGCTGTCACTGGTTCTGTACTGAGAAGACATGCTTGGCTGAAGGTGCAGACCTTGCCAGACCATGTCAAATCAAAGTTACTAGACTCAAATTTGAATAAGGACTGTTTGTCTGGCATCAAAGCAGAAGAGGTTCTTAAAAAGATGGAAGAAAAAGCCAAATCTATGCAGACTGTTAAAGAATTCTTGCAAGTGCAGCCCCCTAGATTCAGTAGGCATTGCCCTTCCAAACACTGGTCCTTTCCAGCCCCCTCCAGGCCTTCTCAAACCAAACCCATGGGAAACAGACCACCCAGACTACAGTCTTGGGGTATGCAGAGATCTAAGCAATGGAGTGCCCCCACCCTTAAAGCAGGGAGTGGTAAGCCGCCTCCTTATGGAAAAAGCTCACAATTACTTCTTTACTCCACTCCCCAGCCCTACACAATTGCTTGTGGCTCTAGGAGGAAAACTTGCCCTTCATGCAAAAAACTGGATGTCCATCACTCAGGACCGGTGGGTTGTCAACATTATATCCCAGGGATACAAATTTTATTTCCATTCACTGCCAACCCCAAGCGGGTTTCCAGACCTTCCTCCAAACCAGTGGGCAGCGGCTCAAAACCAAGTACTTTCCCTACTCACTATCAGAAATATTCAGCCAGTTCCAGTAGAACAGAGGGGTCAAGGATTCTACACCAGACTCTTCCTAGTACCCAGGAAAGAGGGTTCTTGGTGCCCAGTCCTGGATCTTTACATTCTCAACACCTTCCTGGTGGTACCAAAATTCAAAATGCTTACCCTGCAACAGCTTCTTCCTACGCTAGCCAAGGATGCCTGGTTAGTCACCCTAGAATTAAAGGAAGCCTATCTATGTATCCCCATAAGGGAATCATGCAGGGAAGTATCTACGTTTCAGGGCAGGGTCTATGCATTATCAGTTCTCTGCACTTCCGCTTTGCTTATCTACTGCACCCAGAGTATTCACAAAATGCCTGACTCCAGCCATTGCATACTGCAGGCAGAGAAATATCCAAATGTATCCGTACTTGGACAACTGCCTGATTCAGGCGGACAATCAGGAATTGCTGCTGCAGCACCTGACATTTGTGAAAAACCTTCTCATGTCCTTTGGGTACACCATCAACGAAAAGAAATCAAACCTGGTACCCAGTCAAAAGATTGTATTCCTGGGAGCAAGCGTGGACACAGCTTCTGAGATGGCATTCCTCACCTCAGAAAAACAAGTCTGTCTGACAGACTACTTCAAACAAATGGCCACCAGAACCCAGCTATCTGCAAGAAAAATACTGCAAGCCCTATGGTTTATGGCCTCATGTATACTGCTGATTCCATATGCAAGACTGCATGTTGTGAGGAAACTCCAATGGTACTTAAAAAGTCTTTGGTGCCAACATTCTCAGCACTTGGAAACCTAAGGACAGTGTTCCTGTGGTGGACAGAAGCATGCCACCACAACAAGGAACTGCCATTTACTCAACCCCAAGCGCCCAGACCCTAACCACAGATGCATCAGAATATGCCTGGGGATCACAAATGGATGGAAAATGTATTCAGGGCCTCGGGAGCCCAAGTCATATTCATCTGCACATCAACCAAAAAGAGATGCTAGCTGTGCAGAATGCCCCAACAGCTTTCAGAGCCCTAATCTTTCCAGGACAACTGCTAATAAAAACAGACAACACCACAGTTATGTGGTACATCAACAAGCAGGGGGGAAACCATTCCTACCCACTCTGCAGGCTAGCCATGGCCCTGTGGAACACGGCCTTGGACATTCAAGTCCATCTGCAAGCTTAGTTCCTGCCAGGCAAACAAAACTTACTGGCAAACGACTTGAACAGAAATCTCCTAGACCCACACGAGTGGCAATTTGAGCACAGCACCTTCAACCTTCTGATTCAGAAATGGGGGACCCCAGAGGTGGATCTTTTTGCCTCCCCCTACAACCATCAGCTCAGCAAATTATGCACCAGGAATCCTCACAGCAGGGCCTGGAAAGTGTATGCCCTATATTTTCAGTGGGTAAATCTCTCAATCTATGCCTTTCCCCTTCTGCCCCTCCTTTCAAGAGTATTACTCAAGATAAAGCAGGACAGACCAAGGACAATTCTGATTGCCCCGGACTGGCCACGTCAACACTGGTACCCACTCCTGTGCAGCCTGACATCAGTGCCACCCTGGCACCTACACCAGAATCTACCCCTCCTCTCTCAGCAGGAGGGACAGATTTTGCATCCACAACTGCAAACCCTAAATCTTCCAGCCTGGCTTATTCCTTGAATTCTCCCCAGCAACCTTAAGCAAACAGGTGCTGGATGTCATTCTTGAAGGCAGAAGACCCAGTACAAGAAAATCCTATGCTGCTAAGTGGAAAAGGTTCTGCTCATGGATTCAATCTAAAGGAGAGGACACAACTCTGTCCTCTCTGACTCTTATCCTGGATTACCTAGCAGATCTACTCCACAAAGGCCTGTCGTCCTTCTCCATTAAAATACATGCCTCAGCCATTTCTGATCATTACAACACTGAGCTACCTCTCTTCTCACACCCTGTTATCAAACAGTCCCTGAGAGGGGCAAACCACTTAAGGCCACCAAGGAGAGCATCCACCCCTGCTTGGGACCTTAACCTTGTACTGGAAAAGCTCACGCTTCCCCCCTTGAACCTGCTGCATCAGCAGAGTTAAAATTCCTCTCTTGGAAAACAGCCTTGCTTCTAGCCATAACTTCAGCTAGAAGAGTCTCTGAGCTACAAGCACTCATGGTTGTGGAACCCTTCATTATTTTCCATGCTGACAGGGTTTACCTCAGGATTAACCATTCCTTTATGCCCAAAGTGTTGTCCAGTGTGGCTCTCAGTCAATCCATCCATTTGCCAAAGTTCTTCTCTAATCCTCAAAATAAAGGGGAAAGGATCCTGTACTTCTTGGACATGCACAGACAGCTCAGATCCTACCTTAATAGGACTAAGCCGTTCAGAAAATCTGACCAGTTACTAGTCAGCTTTGCAACAGGGGCAGAGAAGGCAGGGCCATTTCAAAACAAACCATTTCCAAATGGATGGCACACTGCATCCATTTCTGCTACAAGCACCATGGGAAACCAACCCCTCGGGGGGATCAGAACATATTCCACTAGGACAACATCTACCTCTACAGCATTTCTCAGGGGAGTCCCTACCAGGACATCCTGGAGGCTGCTACCTGGAGTTCTGTACACACTTTCACCAAGCATTACCACCTGCCTATCTTTTCCAAGTCCAGGGCAGGATTTGCTACAGCAGTCCTGCAAGGCATACTAGCCAGCCCTAACTCTTCTTGACTGCCTCCACCCTTCTTCAGCTTTGGGAATTCACCCAAGTGTGATGACTGCAACAGTGAAACACGAAAAACATATTACAGTTGTGTACACTTACCATAAATGTAGATGCTCAAGTGTATTCTCTGTTGCAGTCCTGGTTTCCCTCCCTCCAGCCCCCCCTCCCCTGGTTTTCTCTCTCTCTCTCCTATCTATGGCTATTACTAACCCCTTCTGGGATATTGGTATTTACTTTTTACTGGTGATTGTTCCTCACCATAACCTAGCTCCCTATTTGGGGGGCTCCTGACATTTGAGGCGTTGGCTGCCTGTTTTTATACCCCCTGATGTCAGTCCTGGAGCGACAGCATCCAACGCAGAAATATTAAGTCTCTGTTATTCTGGCATACATAGGGCTACCTGCAGGCGGATAAACCAAGTGTGATGACTGCAACAGTAAATACATTCAAACGTCTACATTTATGGTAAGTGTACACAACTATACTTTTCTATTGGTGATTGGATGTGCTCGAAAGATCTCCAGGACACACATTACCACACAAAAATGGACAAGCACTCCAGGAGAGTTCTCTACTTCTGGCTGGAGCCAGTCATTATCAGTTCAGAGCTCTGCCCTTTGGCCTCACCACAGCCCCCAGGTGTTTACCAAATGCATGGCAGTAGTAGCAGCTCACTTGAGACTGCAAGGATTCTGGATGTTTTCATACTTGGATGACTGACTTATTACCGCCAGACATCTACTGGAAAAAGCAAGAGACTACGTTCTGTAGATCTGTACCAACTTAGGCATTACCATAAATTATGAAAAGTCACAACTGACTCCAACACAAACTTTAGAGTTCATAGGAGCAGTGCTGAATACCAATACTTGTATAGCTTCCCTTCACTTTCCAAGACACAGAGATCAAACCCCAAGTAAAAAAGATTGTCAGGAACAAGAGAGTAGCTGCACAACTGGTCTTACTGTCCGTAGGCTTGGTGGCAGCAGCCCATTATGTTAGTTCCTCTAGCAAGATTTCACATGAAAATTCCTCAGTAGCTTCTAACTTTTCAGTGGTCCATTCTATATCAACCAATGTCAGACCAGATTTTGATTACCAGTCATGGCAAGAAAAAACTAACTTGGTGGATTCAGTCAGACACAACTGTCTTGGGCTGTTCCTTTGTTCCATCTCAACGTCCGAACCATAGTGACCATGAACGCCTCACAGTTGGGGTGGAGGGGCATTATCACTTGCATATCAGTGTTCTAGAGCTGAGGGCAGTCCTTTTAGTGTTGCAGGCCTTTCAAACTGCTCTCCCCTCGGGAACGATTGCAGTTCAAATAGGTAATATGTCAGTAGTTTGGTACATCAACAAGCAGGGAGGAACCAACTCATACCCTCTTTGTCAAGAAGCTGTCAGAGTCTGGCAGTGGGCGATCTCTTCCAACCACTTTCTGATAGCACTGCACATTCTGGGGAGTTCCAGTGTGAGAGCGGACAAACTGAGCAGATGCATTCTCCTGCCTCACGAGCAGTCTCAATCCCAGACCGACAAGGAAGATTTTTCATCACTGGGGCCAGCCTTGCTGCGATTTATTTGCATCAGCCCTGAACAAGTGCAGCAGCTACTTTGCCCTGGTTCCCCCACTGGGGGAGTCACTGAGAGATACTCTCCTGCACGATTGGCCCTCTGCACTTCGGTATGCCTTTCCCCCTTTCCGTTAATCCATCACTTCCTAAAAAAGGCAATCAAGTTGAAGAGCAAAGTAATCCTCATTGCTCCCTTTTGACTTCTACAGATTTGGTTCCCCTTTCTTTGGCCTTATCTGATTCAGCAACTGTGGTCCCTGGACCTAGATCCAGATCTCTTATCCCATCCAGAGAGATTAGTTCACAGAAACCTTCAGGACCTCAAGCTCACGGCTTGGCTTCTCCAGTTCCATTACTTGCCAGTCATAATTCTCTATCTTCCCCGGTTCGTAAGATTCTTTTGACCTCACACAAACCCTCTGCTAGAAATCTCTACAAAAGTAAATGGAAGAGATTTTCCTACTAGGTTCATGATAACATTGACCCCTTCTCCTTTCCTATCGACAAAATCTTAGATTTTTAGCTTTGCTCTTTGAAGAAGGAGCCTCTTCCTCTACTGTAAGGATTCAGCTAGCAGCTATTTTAAGTTTTCGTAAGGGGTTTAAAAAATATTCATTAATTTGTCATAAACTATGCAAAGCATTCTTAAAAGGAACCTTGTTAAAACCTAAGTAGCATTTGTACTCTGGGATCTTAACTTAGTGTTGCAGGCAGTAGTACATTCCCCTTTGAGCCTGTTGCCAACTTCAGTTTGGAGTGCCTTAGTTTGAGCTGTCAGTCTCCAGTAGAGATAGCACTGGGAGGGGTTTGCAGACTCTAATTTACAGTAGAAGTGGGCAGCTAAAAAGCCACCAAGTTTAAAAGCACAAGAATTGTGCAGGTGGGTGGAAAAAGTCCTAATGTCAGTGCAGGATTTTGAAACTCAGAGCTCTTGCAGCTAAGGAATGTAGGTGAATACCTTAAATAAGAAAACTATTTCTCACCTGCTTTCACTAATTAGCTCAATCTAATTCCTGTTCAGTCAGTGAATGCAAAATTAATGTTTGCCAACTGACCCTAGCCAACATCTTTTAAGACTTTAAGAAAAAAAAGTATATAGTAAAACAAAATTTAAAATACAACAAACTATAATAGAGCAAGACAAAAGTCAAAAAGTAATGGAAATATAAAAACCTTAAATGTAGAAAATCCAATCAATGCAGTCAAACAGCGGTTTTAAACTAACAACTCTTGTAGCACCAAGCATTACCACTTACCTATCTTTTCTAAATGCAGAGCTGGATTTGCCACAGCAGTCTTACAAGGCCTGCTAGCCAGCCCTAATACTTTTTGTCTGCCTCTACCCTTTCTCAGCTTTGAGAATCAACCCAAATGTGATGACTGCAACAGTGAAACACGAATAACATAGTACAGTTGTGTACACTTACCATAAATGTAGATGTTCAAGTGTATTCACTGTTGCAGTCTTGGTTACCCTCCCTCCAGCCCCCTGTGTTTTCTATACCTTATACCTATCCTCTTTTTTGGACATATCTTATGGAAATGGTATTTACTTTTTACTGGAGGTGTTCCACACCATGTGATTGGTTTCTATTTTGGGGCCTCCTGACATCTGGGGTAAGAAAAACTGATGTAATGGCGTCGGCTGCATGTTTTGTACCCCTGACATCATGGAAGAGGCGTCAGCATCCGAAGCAGAAATCCCAAGACTCTGGTATTTGGGCCGACTGAGGGCTACCTGCAGGCAGATAACCCAAGTGTAATGACTGCAATAGTGAATACACTCAAACATCTACATTTATGGTAAGTGTACTTTATATGCACTACAAGGCACAGTAGGAGCTGAAGGGAGGATCCAAGATTTTTTTTGTGGAGGGTACAAGATGTTAAAAAATGTATAGAGTGGACATTGGCGTATGAAATACTAAGAATCAGGCTTAGAGTACAGAAGAGTGACAGAGTAGTGATCTTTTTTAGGCATCCTAATACTGATGACTTTTTATACAACCTGGGAAATAGAGTAAATGAATTTGCCCACTTCTACTCTACTCTGAACAGAGAGACCTCTAGCACTTTTCACAGTAGAGAATTTCATATTTATTTGGCATGTATAGAAATACCTGATGAGTACCGTTGTCTTTTAAGACACTGAAGATGCTCTGAATGGAAGTGCCATGAAGAAGGGTTCTGGCCCAGATGGCATCTCCCTAGATCTTTATATCCAGATTAAGGCTTAATCCTATACCTATGGCTTAAATTATTTCATGTTATAAGGGGAGACCAAGTGCCTCACTCCTTGAAATGGGCAGTGGTGTCAGTTATTTTGAATCCTAGCAAAGACCCCCATATCCTGTTGACTCCTACCACCTTATTTTAGTACTGAACAATGATTATAACATCTATGCTTTCATAATAGCTAAAAAGGTAGCAGCCCTTTTACCACTTCTATTTGATGTAGACCAAACATGTGTTAAGGGTAGGACATCTTCTGATTTACTTAGAGGTGAGCTATTGATTGAAGTTGTCTTGAACACCCATAACCCCCTAATACTGATCAGCTGTAATGCTGGAAAGGTGTTTGATAGAGTGGGATTGGAATTGCTGTACAAAATTTTGCCTCATTTTGGATTTTCCTTATATTTCTTAAAACTTATAGAAAACCTGTACAAGGATGCCAGAGCTAGAATGAAAGGCATCACCCCACTCTCCCAGACTTTCCACATTAGTAGAGGTATTGAGCAGGAATACCTTCTTTTGTCTCTGTCAGTCATGATATATGTGGCACCATTAGCTCTTCTGCTTCGCTAAGCCACTTTTCTGGGTAGTAAGTAAAAGAATTGGAGCTAAAAACATGCCCTTAGAATGACTTATTGCTTTTTTCTTTCAAAGCCATCTGAAGACCTTTAAAGGGTTATTAGTGAGCTCGAGCTCTTTGGCTCCATCTGTATTATAAAATCCAAAAAGTAAGATGAAGACCCTGTGTAGTAATTGTGCCCTAGCTCAAGACCCGACTGAGATGCTCATCACATTAATCACTGCTGCAGTAGCCTAAACTATACGGGTTATATCCTGCCAAGGATATAACAGCCGGACAGCTCCTAAAGCTTCAGGGCAACTTCCATGCCCTCAAACCGTTAAACAGTTCAAGCTGAGCTGTCTGAAATTCAGGTTTGGGTGGCAAAACCTTCAGAGCTTTCCTGCGCCAAAGAGTACACTCCTGAGGCTTTCGATGCTAGATGGTTGGCTTGTGCTGTTGTATTGCTGGGCAAATGTTTTGATTGGGGGGAAAACCCTTCCACATTAAAAAAATTATTGCTAATCTGGAAAGTTAATTTTTGATCAGGAGTTTGTGTTTTAACTGATTGTGTTATGACTTAACTGTACTTTTAAACAGGAGCACACTTTTTTCTGTAAGTTTAAAAGTTGTTTAATTATTCTAAAACTACTTTTTCTGTGGAGAAGTTGTGTTTATTTTATTTGTGGGGGCAGGCAAAGTGCATTAAAGTGCTTTTCACGGTATATTTACTGGGAAAAGTTACTTTTTGGGATTTAGATGTTTTACTTACTTGTGCTGCTTAGTTTCCCTGGGAAGGAGACATCATTTTGAGACTGATCATGGAACAAACAGTCCTCTTTCCAGCCACAAAACCCTTTGCCACCACAACAGGGTAACAGTTTGCTTCAACCGCAGGTGGGTGACTCTGCTGTGACCAAAGCAGGTTCCTTCGACCAAAGCAGGTTCCTTCGACCACTCAGTTTTTTCTCCTGGATCCCTGTGGTATAGCACCTGCAGCCACTGTGCACTAGAGCTTAGCTACACCCCTCGCAGCTCTTGGAGTCCTGTCAGTGGGCAAGAGAGAGCCATTGTTGGCAGCCTTGGGAGAAAGGACGGGGAAGATTTCTCTGTTTAGTCAGAATGTTGTGCCTATCTGTGGGGAAGCTGTTACTGCCGTTAATAAACCCGTGTACCCCAATTTTCCTGTCAAACAGAAACTAAACTTTTGTCTGCTCCTGCACAAGTACCTCTGAACAGGAATAGTTTATTAAATCTGGCTTGGGGTCTTATTCAGGCTATTTATCCTTCTTATAAGATGGTTTCAAGTAAAAGAAAAAGGGACTCCTCTTTTCCTGAAGAAATTCAAGAAAGTGAGTTTGTAAATGATTGTTTTGGTATAAATGCAAGTTTTTCTCCAGAGGTTTACAACTCAGACACAAAGGAAAGCATGGTATCTGAATCTCCCTGTGAGGGATTCTCTTTCTCAGACTTTCCAGAATGTGCCAGTGTTTTCAGTGAGAGAACATAAATGTTTCTCAGTCTCTCAGACAATTCTACAAAATGTTACCACTGGATTTCCCAGAACGTTCACCAATCCCCCACTGCTATCAGCATTGGAGGATGTATTTGTCACAACCTGTGGCTTCCCTGATAGAACTGTCTACTGCACAGCAGATATAATGTACAAAGTACCCAAGTCTTTCAAATTTCTATACACTCATCCCAAACCTGACCAAGGAGCTGTAATTTTAATCCAGCTGCTGTTTTCTTAACATTTAGTTAATTCCAGTCCTTCCCTTTCTGACAAGAATAGTAAAATTATTAATAAGTATGGGAAAAAGTGTATGCTTCTGCATCTTTGATTTTCAGGATTTTGAATTATCAGGCTCATCTGTTAAAGTTTCTTCTGACTAATTGTTAAATTAAGAGGAATATTTTGCCTGCAGTTTCTTTTTGTAAAAAAAAATCTGATTTGAGTGGTTTAGTTTCTTCCATTTCACAGGTCACTACTCATTGTTTAAATTGTATCTATAATTCTGTAGACACTTCTTTTAGGCCTATGGCCACTGGTACTGTATTATCCCTGAAAATGTAAAAATAATGATTTTAAGTTCTCCTTTGGATCGAGAGTTAGTTTTTGAACACTCTGCTGCAAAGGTTAGCAAAAACACGCTGAGAAGGAAAAATTGGTCCAGAGAATCTCAATTTTTTTCTGCATTCCTTTTTCAAATTCTCCAAGGGATTCTCTACTGCCTTGTCCAATTTTGGCAAGAGACGATATTAGCAGTATTTGCAAAATGCTGGTAAGCAGGCATTTAAAAAACAATGCTAAAGACGTTCCAAAAAGAAAGTGGGAGCCCCCCCCCCCCCCAAACAAAAATAAATAAATAAACGGGATACCTTATGGCTGTATGCTGGAGTTGCTCTTATTTGGCATCTATTTCTTGGAAGTCAAGGCTATTATTAAGGGCCTTTGGCTGACCAAGTTCTCAGTTCACTGCAAATTGAGAGCTATCATAGATTCCCCCATAATGTAAACATCTCACAAGGGGGTCTAACACAGACAAAAGACTGGTGGCAAAGTCACCGATTAAACTCAGTGCCAAGAAGTGCGTTATAGTGCATTTTGGGAAAACTGTATCAATAAGACAACACTAAGAGTTGACCCAGTAGTCAGGGGTCCGGGAACGTATGTAGACAGTAATCTGGCCTTTGACCAACTTGTGGCCAAGGTATTAAGAAAGTAATTCTTTGTCGCCCAAGTTAAAGTGAGGGCATGGCATCCAGGTCCAGGGAAGTCACAGTGCCACATTATTCGTCCCGTATCAGACCCATGATTGAGTGTAAATCCACTTTGGTGTGTACCTGACCAGTCATATGCATATGCAACAGTTGGAACACCCACAAAGGTTCCTTACCAGGATAGTCCAGCATACAAACACATTGCTCTGTATACATCACCTTAAAGCTCCAGCTGTATACCCTGTTTCCTACAGGTTACTGAGAGTCAATCTATGCCTAACAGTTTTCATTGTGTAAACATGAAAACTGTAATAACAGTTTTTTTTTTTTTTTTTTTTTTTTTTTGCAAAGCACTGACATTTTTTCTGAGTTGCTAATTACTTAGTTTTTTATGCACACTAATACGCATGGATGGATATTTACTAGATGATATTATTAGACAGATGTATTTTTATATGCATAGTGTTCTAGTTAAATTATGTTTATGGTTTAATAGATGTGTTTTCTCTTGATTTTAGTTCTTGTCACAGACCTGTTGAAGGCTTTATTGCATTAGGTAGCAGAAGGTGATTTTAGTTAAACGTTTTTTCATGTGTATTTTAGACTTTTCTTAATACCTGATTTTGGAATGTGGGTTGCAAATAGATAGGTAGTGTTTTCCTTAACTAGGATTTAGTTTCATCTGATCAGTAGTACTGTGTGGGGGTGGTAGGTGGTACTTCTAAAATGCACTTGTACAGCCCTGTTTATACTGTTTGCCTTCAATAGACTGTTTAAAAAGTTAAATAATACATACATTTTCCACACCTACTTTTAAGTATATAAAAGCTGATATATTTAACATTGTTAAAACTATTTCCGATTTTTTGTTACCGAGGATCGCTTGTTTGTGACGAATAAAGGCTTGTTCATTTGGAACACTACCTGGGTTTCATGATTTTTGGAAATTATTGTGACTGAGCTCATCAATGAAGTTTTAAGACCATGTTTTTCATATGTGCACATATACACATACCCCAGGTCTGGCCCCCATGTCTCTAATAGAGGCAGACAGTAATGCCCAAACTTACATACCCCCCACATAAACTCTAGAAACTTCCTAACTAACATACCCCCTCCTAGTAAACTACCATGATACATAGTAACACAATTGGGTTGGGTTGCATAACTAGGCTTATATAAAGGCCCTGGTGGCTGTTGGCCTAGTATATACCTATGAACTAGTTAGAATGACTATATAAGGACCATGTCACCCCCTTACACCCCCTGGCAGTCCCTTATCTCTTCCAGAAAGTCTGACTGTCCATTTTTGTCTGACAGCAGATAGTTTCTAACAAATGGGTTCTGAAGATCATTCAACATGATACAGATGGCAGTAGAAGGAAACCCCTCCCTTCTAGGGAGTTATTCTCCATCCACCAGACCAAACTTCTCTATTTCTTTCACATCTCATAACACATACTGTCCCAAGGAGTAAGAGGGAGAATTCCTCCTTCCCAGTTAGTTGTTGTTTGTCTTTCGGCTTTTTCCCGGTTAGGGGTCACCACAGCGGAACTCCAGTCCGCAAATGATTGGCAGTTGTTTTTTATGGTGTCGAGTTGCCAGCCCGACGCCCAACCTTCAACGAAGGCACGCCCATTCAACACATGTAAAGCCAACTCGACCACGGGGAGGACATGCAGACTCCACACAGAAGGCACTCCCAACCCAAGCCGAGAATCGAACGGGAGAACCTCTTGCTGTGAGGCAACAATGGTAAAAGGTTTTATTCAAGGATGTTTCTGGTGCCACACACACAAAAAAAATCCCTAGAGGCCATTTCTAGATCTTTTTTTCCAAACCAATTTGTGATTGTGCCCAAGTTAAAAATGCTGTCATTTCACAACCTGTTACCTCTTGTTCCTCCGTTAAGTTTTTTGACAACACTAGATTTAAAGTTTATCACCACATCCCCTATTAATCCAGAATTCAGGAATTTCTAAAGGTTTTGTGTGTTGAGATCTCGTTATCAGTTCTTTGCTTTTACCATTTGGACTATCCTCTGCTCCAGGAGTGTTCACAAAGTGTCTAGCTACAGTTATAGCTCATTGGAAGCTAAAAGGTATCCAGATTTTTTGATGTTTAGATGACTTGCTTATCTTTGGAGAGTCTTTTTCAAAGTGTCAGAAATCTCACTGTTGGGTGAGAGATGTCTTACACTAGCTGGGATTCCAAGAGAATGTTCAAAGTTTTTTATTGACTCCATTTCACAGGACTGTTATCCTGATGTGCCATCTGGATGCATCAGTACAAATAGCTTTTCTTCCACAGAAAAAAAAATAGATCTATTTCAAGGGTTTTCCATTCAGACTTCAGTTTCTGCAAGTGAATATCTCAGGATAGTGTGTCTCATGGCATCTTTTGTTCTCATGATAACCCTGGCAAGATTCCACGTGAGAAAGCTGCAATAGTATCTGAAGTCTCTCGGGTCCCTGCACCATCACCAGTTATCTTTCCAAGTTCCAATTCTAGGATTTGTCAGAAGAACGCTCCCTTAGTGGAGACCTCAAGTATCCCCAAATCCAGGTCTCCTGTTTACTCCTGCTCCAAAGCAGTCAGTCACCACAGATGCTTCAGACTTCACTCGCGAAACAGCGTCAGAGGTAAAAGTACAAGGTTTGGGACAAAAAGGACAGACTTTAACATATAAATGTAAAATAGATGCTTGCTGTGATCAAGGCGCTCAACTCTGAATCATCTTTGATCCCCATATGTATGTGGTACATCAACAAGCAAAGGAGAACCAGGATATATACCCCCTCTGCAGGTTAGCCATTTTTACTTGGAATATAGCTTCACTGCACAGTCTCACTCTACAGGCATCCGACATTCCATCAGACCAAAACTGTGTGGAAGACAAGCTGAGCAGGACAAGGGAAGACCTTTATGAATGGAAACTATATGAGTGGGTCTGTCCTCAAGTAGATGACTTTGCCTCCTCTCTGAACAATCAGCTTGCAGGATTCTTCTCTAGGACTCCTTGCAAGAAGGCCTGGAAGACAGATGCCTTTCTTCTCCTTGGATAAGAATGTTCCTCCTGTATGCTTTTCAACCCTTTCCATTAATATCCAGTGTACTTCTGAAGATTCAGGATTCCCCTAAGATCTTTAGTGTGACTCCCTTCTGGCCTAGGCAGTTGTGGTTCTCCCTTCTTTTGGAAATAGCCAGAGGTAATTACCACAAGCTTCCTCACAGGCTGGATCTACTCATGCAAGAACGGTGTGTTTGATACACCCTGATACCAGTCAACTTCAGTTCACTTCCTGGATGATGGAGTCTTAATTCCCTTTAGGCATCTGTTTACTGAGGACGTGCAACAGCTACTAATGGAGGCAAGAAAGCCTGTTAGTAGAAGCTCATGTATTAGTAAAAGGAAACGTTTTTCTAGTTAGTGCCAACAACTTACCCAGCACCCATTCATGGCTAATTGTTCTCTGGGTTTAGAATAATTGTATGAGTGAGTAAACAGTTGCGATGTTCTTCATCTCACATTGCTGCAGTCCTTACTTCTGGGTAGTCCGCGGTCCTCGGTCGGCCCGAATACCAAAGTATTAGGCTGACGTCGGTCATGGGCGCCTAGAACTGACATCAGAGCGTCAGGGTATAAAGGCGCATGACCGACGTCATATCCTCAGTCTTTTTTGCCGCATGGTCCGATGCAGAAGCAGCGTTGCAAGTGCCGTTCGGCGTTCTGAAATTTTTCGGTTTCGGAGTTTCAGACCGATACCAAGTTGGGCTAAGTACCCCGTTGGGGAATATTTTTGTTTTTTCTTGCCTCAGTTACTTACTGGATGTCAGAAAAAGTGAATAATTGTATTTCTTATGGGAAACAGATACCGCATAGGGATTACCACTCGCTTTGTATTCCTTGTTTGGGACCGGAGCACGACGTAGTCGGGTGTCGGTTTTGTGCTAGGTTTAATAAGCGCACTATAAAACGGAGGTTAGATTGCGCTAGGTTAGTCTTTGGCAAGAGGTGTAATTATAACATGCCGTCGGATGTTCCGACGCCAGCTTCTACTAAGAAGCGCAAAGACAAATCTTTAAAGCCTAGGCAGGATGATTCGTCTGTTACGGACGCCAGATCTTTAGAAGCTACAGCTGAACAGCTGGATCCGGCTGAAGTTTCTGTTGAGTCCCAGGGGGAAACTTTGATTTTACAAGATGTGGCCTCTCAGGAGGCAGGTCAGGCTGAAGGGGCCTCTCAGGTTACTATTCTCCCTTCTATGCCTAAGGTGGTTAGGCCTTCTGTTACTGTTCCTAAGGCTCCTTCTAAGGGCAGGTCTGTTTTGCCTTCCTCTGGTGTCAGTTCTGGTTCTTCAGGGTCTGTGCCTAAAAAGCACATGCTTAAAATGGCAGAGGATTTGATTACTTTAATTAGAGGTTCTATGCCCCCTCCTGATAAGAGGCCCAGGATGGAGCCAGAGTTGGAAAGTTTGGAGCAGGCCTCAGATGATTCTGAGTCTTCTGCTGAAGACATTCAAGATTTCCCTCCTTATTCTGATTCTGATGCAGAGGATTCCACTCCTTCTGCTTCTCCTCCTGAGGATTTTTCATTTTCAGAAACTCTGCATTCCATGAGGGAGCATTTTAAGTGGGAAGGACAGGATTACTCTGATTCACGGAAGAGACTCAGGGAGTTCTTGTTTTTGCCACAGCATAGACCCTTAGCTATACCTCCGGTTTTGGATGTTGTTTCGGATGTTTTCTCGGAGGCTTCCCTTAATCCAGATTCTGTGCCTCCTGCTCCAGTTAAACCTGACAGGTACTATAGGGTGCCTGAGGCTCATAAATATCTGTATAAGAGTCCTAGGGCGGACCCAGAAACTATTAGTCAGGGGCCTAAGGGTGTTAGAGCCTCTGTTGTTAAGAATCCGGTTCCTCTGGATAAGGAAGCTAGAGCTTTGGATAGATGGGGTAAGAAAGTGTATATCTCTTCTACTTTAGCGATGAGAGCTTTGAACTGCCAGTTTCATATGTTGAAGTATCAGAATTTCCTTCTTTCTCAGCTAAGATCTAAAGTGGATGCTTTAGCAGAGGGCATAGAGTGTAAAGAATTGCAGGATTTAGTGCATGTTTCTGAACAGGTGGGAAAGCCCTCTTTGCAATGTGGTTTTGATGCTTTACAGGCTTCTTCTAGGGTGGCTGCAACTGGTTCAGTTATTCGTAGGCACGCCTGGCTTAAGGAACAGAATTTGTCTGAGCATGTTAAGTCTAGAATTCTGGATGCCCCTTTACAGTCTGAGGTTTTGTTTGGTCCTCCTGTGGAGTCAGTCTTAAAGAAAATGGAAGACAAGGCTAAGTCTATGCAGACTGTTAAAGATTTTTTGCAGGTACAACCTCCAAAGTTTAGTAGAAATTGGCCTACTAAGGGGTGGACGTACCCTTCTTCTGATTCTCAGTCTAGGGGTAGATCTAGGCGTGGTAGGGGCAGAGCTCAGAGTACCTTCAGGCCGAGACAATGGAGTTCGCCTGCTCATTCTGCTGGTGAAGGCAGGGGCCAGTCCTTTCGTAAACAGGCCCAATGACCTGCGTTTTCAGCTGCCAGATTCTTCCTGCCTGGCAGCTCCTTTGGGAGGAAAGTTGGCTCTTTTCAAACAAAATTGGCATTTAGTTACCCAGGACAAATGGGTATTGGACATTATAAACCGAGGTTACAAGTTCTATTTCCATACCATGCCTCCTTTCAAGGGCATGCCAGACGTCCCTCCTCGGCAAAGGATAGAGGCTCACAAACAAATTTCTTTACTTCTTCAAATGGGAGCTATACAGTCAGTTCCTCTGGCAGAAGTGGGCCTAGGATTTTATTCTCGCCTGTTTCTAGTTCCAAAGAAAGGGAACACGTGGAGACCAATTTTGGATTTATCTATCCTCAACACTTATCTGGACATTCCAAAGTTCAAGATGCTGACTTTACAACAGCTTTTACCTCTGTTGGGAAAAGATCACTGGATGGTTACTCTGGATCTCAAAGAGGCTTACCTTCATGTTCCTATCAGGCCCAGTTGCAGGAGGTACCTGCTGGCTGGAAATTTACATTATCAGTTCTCTGCATTGCCCTTTGGCTTATCTACTGCGCCCAGAGTGTTCACAAAGATTCTGGCTCCAATGATAGCCTTTTTCAGACTAAGAGGAATTCAGATTTATCCTTATTTGGACGATTGCCTGATTATTGCACAGGAAAAGGACGAACTTCTTCAACAGCTACAGTATGTGATGGCAGTGTTAAGATGCCTAGGGTATTCTGTGACCGAAACAAAGTCCAGTCTAGTACCCTCTCAGGACATGTGCTTTCTGGGTGTGAGACTGAATACAGCTTCCCAGATGGCCTTTTTGACCCCGGACAAACAAAGAAGCCTTTCTCTTTATTTTCATCAAATGTCTCTACGGTCCAGGCTGACTGCAAGGACAGTCCTTCAAGCCTTGGGGTTCATGGCATCTTGTATTCTGGTGCTTCCCAATGCCAAATTGCATATGAGGAAGCTTCAATGGTATGTCAAAAATGTATGGACACAGCACTGCCAAGATCTAGACACTGTCATTCAGATAATACCTTGCATTCAGAAGGAGTTTTTGTGGTGGGCTCAGGAATGTCACCTAAACAAGGGACTCTCTGTGACCCGGCCAGAGGCGAGTCAGATTCTAACGACAGATGCCTCGGACAAGGCTTGGGGAGCACACCTCAATGGAAAATGGGTGCAAGACACGTGGCCTGTCAAACTCCAACATTTGCATGTCAACTTGAAGGAAATGTTAGCAGTCCAGTTTGCATTGATGGCTTTCAAAGACTTACTTCACCCAGGGCAGGTGTTGATTCAAACAGACAACACTACTGTCATGTGGTACATCAACAAGCAAGGGGGAACCCATTCGTACCCTCTTTGCAGACAAGCGATGATTTTGTGGGAAACTGCTCTCAATCTACACCTCAATCTTCAAGCAAGGTTTCTACCAGGAGCACAGAACTCCTTAGCAGATGTGTTGAGCAGACAAATAGTGGATCCTCACGAGTGGAAATTGGATCCTCATGTATTTCAAAGATTGACAGTGTTATGGGGAACTCCAGACATAGATCTGTTCGCTTCTCCACTAAATTACCAGTTGCCAAAGTTTTGCACAAAAATGTTTCATCACACAGCTTGGAAGGTGGACGCTCTATCATTCAGTTGGAACACTCTGCATGTATATGCCTTTCCATCTCTGCCTCTTCTTCCCAAGGTACTTTTAAAGGCCAGACAAGACAAGCCAACCATGATTTTGATAGCACCGGATTGGCCTCGACAACACTGGTACCCACTACTGAGGAGTCTAGTACGAGAACCTCCATGGCCTCTGCCTTTGATTCCGCACCTTTTGTCACAAGAGGGCAATCACTTCCTCAATGTCAAGATTCAGTCTCTGCATCTAACAGCCTGGCATATTCTGTTTTAGACTCTGGAGGGTCTCAGCTTCCACAACAAGTTTTGAATGTTATTTTGGAGGCCAGGAGGCCTAGTGCCAGGAAAGTTTACGCTGATAAATGGAGGAGATTTTTTATTTGGAGCAAAGGAAAGGACTTTGATGTCTCCAAACCTGATTTAAGTGTTGCTCTTCAATATCTTACTGAGCTATTGGACAAGGGTTTGTCTTTCTCCTCGATAAAGGTCCATGCTGCAGCCATTTCTGCTCACTATGATTGTGACCCTCCTTTATTCTCTCACCCTTTGTTTAAGCAATTTCTTAGAGGGGCAAAGAATATAAGACCCCAATGAGAGCTCCTACTCCTGCTTGGGATCTCAATTTTGTGTTGGAAAAGCTTACTGTACAATCTTTTCACCCTAGCGTTTCGCTTTAGTTAAAGTATTTGTCATGGAAAACTGCTTTTTGTTGGCCATTACCTCTGCAAGAAGGGTTTCTGAATTACAGGCCCTCATGGCAGTGGAGCCTTTCCTGATTTTTCATAAGGATAGGGTTTCTTTGCGTACTAATCCTTCCTTTATGCCTAAAGTGGTTTCTAGTGTGGCCTTAAACCAAACTATTCATTTGCCTACTTTTTATGCAACCCCCCAAAATAAAGGGGAGAAAATTTTGCATACTTTGGATATTCACAGGCAGTTGCGTTATTATTTGAGCAGAACCAAGGAGTTCAGACAGTCTCAGCAGTTGTTTGTTTCTTTTGCCTTGGGTTCACAGGGTAAACCTGTTTCAAAACAAACTATTTCTAAATGGATTGGGTTTTGTATTTCTTTCTGTTATTCCCATCATGGTAAGGAGATTCCGGCTGGAATCAGGCCTCATTCCACTAGGGCTACTGCTACTTCCACGGCCTTTCTAAGGGGGGTAGCTACAAAGACATTTTGGAGGCAGCTACTTGGAGTTCAGTGCATACTTTTTCTAAACATTACCACCTTCCTCTCTATTCTAAGTCTAGGGCTGGATTTGCCACTGCAATTTTACAGGGCATTTTAGCAGCCCCTAATGCTTTATGATTTTTACCAACCTCCCTTTCCCATTGCTTTGGGATTCTGCCCATAAGTAAGGACTGCAGCAATGTGAGATGAAGAACATAGTACAGTTTTGTACCTACCATAAATGTAGATGTTCGAAGATCCACATTGCTGCAGTCCAATTTACCCTCCCTCCTTCCCCTCTGTAGTTTAACAGGGTGCTATGCTTTAGGTGATGGTTGTTGTTGGGCATGTTTTTGGGAGGTATTCTGTTTTTGGCTGTGGCCTTTCTTGTTTGGCCTTCTGACATCTGGGGCAAGAAAAGACTGAGGATATGACGTCGGTCATGCGCCTTTATACCCTGACGCTCTGATGTCAGTTCTAGGCGCCCATGACCGACGTCAGCCTAATACTTTGGTATTCGGGCCGACCGAGGACCGCGGACTACCCAGAAGTAAGGACTGCAGCAATGTGGATCTTCGAACATCTACATTTATGGTAGGTACAAAACTGTACTTTTCTTACTTCCCTATCAAGGTCATTTATTGGCCACTTCATCAAGTCTGCCCATGGATCCTCCCCTTTCAATGCATTCTCATGTCAAAATGTTTTTGAAAGGGGCTTTACATAAGAGGCTTTCAAGAAAACAGCAGCCTCTCTTTCGGATCTTAATTTTGTGGTAGAGAAGCTAACACTTGCTCCATTTGAACCAGCTAACTTGGCTGACCTGAGATTCTTAACATGGAAACAGTTTCCCCCAACCTCTGTAAGAAGGGTATCGGAGCTGAGGACTCTTATGTTGGGTTAAACTTTATTTATTTTTATTTATTTTATTTTTTATTTTACATTTGTTGAACCTTATCTCATTTTCCCCAGGGACAGGGTTTTTTTGAGAACTAATCCTTCTTATATGCCTTAAGTGGTATCTCATTTTACTTTAAACCAAACTGTAAATCTCCGTTTTCTTTCCTGAACCTAAAAATGTGGGAGCAAGAATACTTCATAATTTGACAGAACTAAATCTTTTAGCTCTTCAAATCTGTGAAGGTGAAAAGAAGGGACTGCCTGTGTCAAAACAGACTTATTTCCAAATGGTTGTCTTAAGGCTGTTACCTTTTTTAATACCCACTACAACAAATCTATTCCAGATCGAGTCAAGTCCCACTCTGTCAAGGCCTTGACTTCATCTGTGGCTTTTTGGAAGGGGTTGTATTCTAGAAGGATTTTAGAAGCTTCAGTTCGGTCCTCTGTACATACTTTTTCAAAGCATTGTAATCTTGATTCATTGTCTAGGTCCAGTTGAAGCTTTGCAAGTACTATTCCCCAGGGCTCCTAGACTCTTCTCCTTCCACCTCCCAAATATAGTAAAGTAGGATAATCTAGCTATATACGTAAGGTGCTACTACTGCAGCAGTGATCAATGTGGTGAACATAGTACAGTTGTGTAAGTAAACTTACCGTAACAATTGGTGGTGCTGCGGTAGCGTTGTCGCCTCATAGTAAGACGCTGTCCGGTTCGATTCTCAGCTAGAGCGTCTTCTGCATGGAGACATGCATGAATGGATGTACCTTCGTTGAAGGTTGTGCGTCAGGGCTGGTAACACGGCAAGTAAAAATCTACTACCAATCATTAGTGGACTGGAGTTCCGCTGTGGCGACCCCTAACCGTGAAAAGCCGAAAGACACAAACAAAACAATTGTGTTCAAATGATCAGTGCTGCAGTAGCCACTCCCCCCTTTCATCCACCTTGTTTTTTTGTTGTTTATGCCAGGGTGTGGTTATTTAATTTTTGTTCTTAGCAGTGCCCTTTCAGAACTCCTCCTCCCTCTTTCTGTTAACAGGAAAGCTGTGAAGGGCTTGACACCCAAACTTTTCTTTTAGTCATCTCCGCTTACACTGCCAGACAGTTTGGGTGCAGAGAATGTGTCCTGAAGCTTTGTAATTTGGCTTGCTGTTGTATCCGTGGCAGAATATAACCTATATATCTAAGGGTACTGCAGTGGAGATCATTCGAACATTTTCAGTTACGGTAAGTTGACTTACACGGCTGTACTTTTTTAGCACAAAGGTTTGGATAGTAGAAGTTGGAATGTGCTGTGGGAAAACCTAGGGACCCTTTAACAAGAAGATTAACTATGAATCCTGAAGATATAATGGAGATATCTTGGCAGTTGTATGAACATCTGTAAGGGCAGAGGAGTAGGGAAATCAGTATGAGACTCATATAAATGCTTTTTCTGGAAATGTTAGCTATTCTGAATCTTGGTGATATGAAAGCTCAACAGTTAAAAGTCACCATAGATAAAGGACAAATAAAAGTTTAATGTAAAACCAACCAAGAGAGAAATATTCAGGAATAGGTGTAATTCCTTCAGAAATTTCAAAATTTGAAAGGAGGAGGCTGTTGCTGACACGGAATGCACTGTTTTCAAGGGGAGAAATACCACCATCATGAAATAAGGCAATGCTAGTATTATTACCAAAGGAGGGCAAGCATCCTATACACCCTGCCTTATATAGACCAGATAGCTAGGAAAATGGCAAAAATGTCACCAAAGATGATCGATCAGTAGTTTTGTAGAAAGGAAACAAATATTTGATAACTTTAATACAGTTATGATGATTTGGAGGGAATCAGAAAATGTATACAACTCTTTTTATTATTGGTTAATTTGGATGCAGAGAAGGCATTTGATAAGATTTGCTGGGAATTTGTGAGGATGGTAATGCTCTAGCGTTTGTTTGCATTTCCATATAGTACTATAACGGTAGTCAGGAGAATGTATGGTAACTCAAGAGGCAAAAATAAACATTGAAAGAGTCCATTTTGACAAATTCAGTTTGACAAAATGGTTTAGTTAGGGATGTCCTCTTTCCCTTCTCTTATTTGCTATGTACTTGGAACCTTTAGCTAAAAAGATAGGATTCAGAAATACCATGATATGATTGGTGTGATAGACAAGGAAAACTAACTTTGATTGTAGATGAAATTAACATGTAGCTGATAAATCCTAACTCTGATATTAAGGTGTTTAAGACAGTTTTGGGTATTTTCAGGGTAAAAATAAATTATTGTAATGCAAAGGCAAAGCAGTAAATTATGTACCTAGCCATGAATTAGTTCAACAATATTCATATGAGCAAGAAAATATGAATTATTTAGATGTATGGATTAAAAGGATTTTCTTGTGACAGTTAAGGATGTATGGGAACAGTTCAATTAAAAGATTTTTATAAATAAGAGATTGGAAACTAATGGACATGGACATAAAGATACAGGCAGTAAAAATCTTTTAGTTCCTTTGGTCCCGTACATAGATCGGGTATATATATTTTTATCAGCCAGAGGAAAGTTGTGGACAGTAATTAATAAAAAGTAGAATAAATTTATGTGGGTAACTACAGCAGAGCTAGTAAGGGAGACGGCTAGAAAGGTGCTTGGTATCGCATCGGGACAGAGGAAGGACAACAAGGAGACATGGTGGTGGAATGAGGAAGTACAGAAGAGTATACAGGCAAAGAGGTTGGCAAAGAAGAAGTGGGATTGTCAGAGAGATGAAGAAAGTAGACAGGAGTATAAGGAGATGAGGTGCATGGCAAAGAGAGAGGTGGCGAAGGCTAAGGATAAGGCATGTGAAGAGTTGTATGAAAGGTTGGACACTAAGGAGGGAGAAAAGGACCTGTACCGATTGGCTAGACAGAGGGACCGAGCTAGGAAAGATGTGCAGCAGGTAAAGGTGATAAAAGGATAATGAGGGAAACATACTCACAAGCGAGGAGAGTGTGTTGAGGAGATGGAAAGAGTACTTTGAGGGGTTGATTAATGAAGAGAATGAGAGGGAGAGAAGGTTGGATGATGTAAGGATAGTGAATCATGAAGTACAATGGATTAGCAAGGAGGAAGTAAGGATAGCTATGAAGAGAATGAAGAATGGAAAGGCTGTTGGCCCAGATGATATACCTGTGGAAGCATGGAGGTGTTTTGGTGAAATGGCAGTGGAGTTTTTAACCAGATTGTTTAATGAAATCTTGGAAAGTGAGAGGATGCCTAAGGAATGGAGAAAAAGTGTTTTGGTACCGATTTTTAAGAATAAGGGTGATGTGCAGAGCTGTAGTAACTACAGAGGGATTAAATTGATCAGTCACAGCATGAAGTTATGGGAAAGAGTAGTGGAAGCTAGGTTAAGAAGGGATGTGATGATTAATGAACAGCAGTATGGTTTCATGCCGAGAAAGAGCACTACAGATGCAATGTTTGCTCTGAGAGTGTTGATGGAGAAGTACAGAGAATGTCAGAAGGAGTTGCATTGTGTTTTTGTAGACTTGGAGAAAGCATATGACAGGGTGCCTAAAGAGGAGTTGTGGTATTGTATGAGGAAGTCAGGAGTGTCAGAGAAGTATGTAAGAGTGGTACAGGATATGTACGAGGGTAGTGTGACAGCAGTGAGGTCTGCGGTGGGAGTGACGGATGCGTTTAAGGTGGAGGTGGGGTTACATCAAGGATCAGCTCTGAGCCCTTTCTTATTTGCAATGGTGATGGACAGGTTGACAGACGAGATCAGACAGGAGTCCCCATGGACTATGATGTTTGCAGATGACATTGTGATCTGTAGTGAGAGTAGGGAACAGGTGGAGGAGACCCTGGAGATATGCTCTAGAGAGAAGAGGAATGAAGGTCAGCAGGACTAAGACAGAATATATGTGTGTGAATGAGAGGGAGGATAGCGGAATGGTGAGGATGCAAGGAGTAGAGGTGGCAAAGGTGGATGAGTTTAAATACTTGGGGTCAATAGTTCAGAGTAACGGTGAGTGTGGAAGAGAGGTGAAGAAGAGAGTACAGGCAGGATGGAGTGGGTGGAGAAGAGTGTCAGGAGTGATTTGTGACAGACGAGTACCTGTAAGAGTGAAAGGGAAGGTCTACAAGAGGGTAGTGAGACCAGCTATGTTATATGGGTTGGAGACAGTGGCATTGACAAAAACGCAGGAGTTTGAGCTGGATGTGGCAGAGTTAAAGATGTTAAGATTTGCACTGGGTGTGACGAGGGTAGACAGGATTAGGAATAAATATATTAGAGGGTCAGCCCAGGTTGGAAGGTTTGGAGACAAAGCCAGAGAGGCAAGATTACGTTGGTTTGGGCATGTGCTGAGAAGGGATGCAGAGTATATTGGGAAAAGATGCTAATGATGAAGCTACCAGGTAACAGGAAAAGAGGAAGGCCTAAGATAAGGTTTATGGATGTGGTGAGAGAGGACATGCAGGTGGTTGGTGTGACAGAGCAAGATGCAGAGGACAGGAAGAAATGGAAACAGGTGATCTGCTGTGGCGACCCCTAACGGGAACAACCGAAAGAAGATGATGAGAATAAATTTATGTGGGAAGGAAAGAGGCAAGAGAGCAGTGAGATAAGTTGATTTTCCCTTCTGTACAGGGTCTGTTAGGACTAAGTGACTTGAAGAAATACTTTCATGCTACACAGCTGAGCCTGTTATATGTAGTGCTAGCAGAAGGCTAAAGATCAAAGTTGAAGAGATGATGATGAAGCAAGGTGGTAGTATGATGCATACATAGAGATTGGGGTTTTGGAAGCAAGACCTTAAGGAGAATGGACATAACTGTATTGGATATTAGTTTTTAAAGTGTCAGGCAGCATTTAAAGACTACACCATTTAAGGGATGGAGAAAGGAGTTGTTTCTTGTAGGAATACTTACAACTAAAGTTACAGCAAATAGGTAATAGATGGCAGGAAGTAACTGAAGGAAACCAGAAAAGGGGCCACTTTTCTGGGAGCAAGTATTTATTTTTGTTTATTTAACATTTGTTTACTGGAAAGTCTGACTTGGAATGAATCCAATTTTCAGTGGAGGCCCAGGGAGAGAAACTCCAGGTGCATGTCTTTGTGATGTGGGAGGAAACTGGAACACCTGGAGGAAACCCACACGAATGCAGGGAGGACATGCAGACTCTGCACAGAAGGTACCCCAGCCGAGAATCAAACTGGAGAACCTCTTGCTGTGAGGCGACACTACTACCACTGCGCCTTCCATACTTTCTACTTTCCTTCCAAGTACTTTGGAAAGGGAATATAATAGAGTGGGAGAAAGGCAAGCAGGTGTTTGGCCTGCAGGGCAACGCTTGTCTGCTTATCCGGGACTGTTGACAGAATATAGACAGATAGAAAGAGGATAATATCGAACGAAAGACCATTTCTGGTAGGGTTTTCAGTGGAATCAAAAAGAGAAGATCATGTTGAGAGGTGAAATGAATTGCTGAATTATCACTAAAAGCAGTCCCTTGGCTTGGAGGGTTAAAGGTGTGAAATGTAGTTCCTGTAGTATAGAGTTTGATTCCCTCAGCGCTAATTTGCCTGCTGAGTGACCTTGAGCAAGTCACTTAACTTGACATTGCTCCCAGTTTACCCTGAAAAGCGACTGTGCATCCACTGGGCATAGTTAGTTATCAAATGGGTAGTACTTTATCAGCAGAGATTAAAAAAGATGGGAAGAAATATTTGAACAACAAATTACAGAGGAGCAATTGTAGGAAATTAGCAAGCCATGTAAACATATTTTGAAGTCCAGAAGATTTAGGATATTTGCATGGAAATGTTTGCACAGGTACCTTTTTACTCCTAGTAAACATCAAAGGATTTTCCCTCATGTCGAGAACACATGTTGGAGATGTGATGGGAGTGAGAGTAGAAATTAGGAGCATATTTTCTGGGAATATGTGGAGTTAACGGAGTTTAAGATATTCCCTACATAATGTCCTGACATAGTTAGGGAAACATTATAGTTAACTTAGAAGATGATACTGTTGAGTTGGTGATTTGGTATACAATTGTCAAGACATAATAAGCCCCTTATTCAGTTTAATAATATTAGTAGCCAAAGATGCAATTACTTGAAAGTGGAAATCAAAGATTAAACCAGCTGTAAATGAAGCCCTGTATACTTTAAAGGAAATAAAAGACATAAAGTTGGAATCATTAAAAGATAGAGGAAATAATTTTCGAAGAATAAGTGGTCTGTTTGGAACTAACATAACAAAACAATGTTGAAATAATGCTCAAATAAATGACAAAAGTAAGAAGTTTGGGAGGAAATAAAAAAAGTGTATGAGGAACTGAGAAATGTGTGATTGTTTTAGTACAAAAGAATAGAGCTGCTATGGAAACTCTGTATAATGCATGTATACAGTACTGAAATGTGTTAGTGTTTTTTTAGTATTGTCATATGTAAGCTCATGTTATAAATTAACAGTGTGATGAATACATAAAGTTGTTTAAAACACGGGTTTATGCTTTTTAGTTCCCGCACCAGTTTAACACAGTCAGCAGATTTTTGGTCTTTCTTCAGCCACTTCTTGTAGAACCACAAGTTACATGTCTAAACTGTTATCTTACAGGATTGATGCTTTACAGTTCTCCCATTTATTCACTAATTTTGCATTGTTGCTGGTCTTCCTGATCATCTTGCTCTCCCACCACTAGTCTATGGTTCAAGCCCAAGGTACTCCTCATTCTTTTAGTCAGCTCCTGGGCTTTTTTCTGTCACTTGAGCATTTTCCTTTGGAACAATGGAAAAGATTTCCTTGGTAAAGTCTCTCATTTGGATTTGTTATTGTTAGATGATTGAGATGTAGCCTCCTTCAACTTGCCTGCTCACTTCTTATTGGCTAAATATTTTTATTTCCTCCTTAGTTCATTATATATCCAAAAAATGTCTGTGATCCTCCAGGAAAAATGTTCTGAAGACTGCCAGATAAAGCAACTTGAATGTAACATCTACCTTTCAACATCCCCTTATTGTGGGGATACATTTGCTTCTCTTCTGCCTGGTGTACAGCAAGCAATTTCCCACAGATACTCTAGTTTTCACAGTTTTTAACAATTTTCATTCTGCCACAGTTTTGTTAAGAACAGCTCATTTTGTTGGTATGTTTGCATCATTTTTAGTGTAGATTTCATCTGCTTTTTGCAGCCTTATTATTAAAGCATGCACACCGTGCCCTCTGAATTAAAAAGTCTTGTGGAACACTAGTCCAGTTGCTTATTTACTCTTTCATAAAATTAATGCAGTTTGTTCCTTCTAGTTTGAATCATATAACAAAAAAAAAATTTCTCTGTGTGCTATTTTAACTTTACTAATTTTTGAAACAGCTGTTCCTGAGAAGCTTTATTATCCAGTCTTTTCTTCATTTCAGTCTCTGATTTCTGCTGCTTTATTGGCTCATCTGCCTTTTGCTTTTTGACTTTATATATTGCTCATATTGTATTTGCTGTTTTTTTTTTCAGTAATGGAGATAAAGATTTTTGTCAACAGTAGCTGAGTCACAAGCCTTAAAAAATGCACTGACTGAGGGTATAAGTTGTCCGCTCAAAATCCTCACAATTTGTGTGCATTGTTTGTGCACTGCCCATTTAAAGACAGACAGGGACCAGGCAGTCAAGAGGAGAAGGGAATTACTTGCATCACACCACCAGTCTCACATAGACCTATGAAACCAGCACCGGCAAAAAACACACATAAATACATGAAAACATACTCGGAGGCTCTAAATAAAAATCTGCAAAAGCAACAGAGACCTCCAGAGCAGACATCCCAGCAACCTCCACCCCCCCAACACAAACCATGAAACACATACTTCACAAAACCAGTGTGCCACACAGTCACAGCCCTTAAGGCAAAATAACATACCCAACACACTAGTAATAGGTGACTCTATAGTCAGGCACACTGACATCCCACTCACTAGGCTGAACAAGGAGAAGGTTACTGTTAGCTGCCTGTCAGGTGCTAGGGTCCGCCACTTAACACAAGCACTCAGGTCACTCCAGAACAAGTACAAATGTGACCCTGTCATTGTCCATGTTGGTGTGAATGACCCGAGCAGTACCTCCCTGGACTACATGAAAAGAGACATGGAGGAGCTCTCTGATCACATAGCCCAGGCCGGTATGACCCTGACCCTGAGTGGCATCCTGCCCTCACCAAAAATGATACCACAGTATAGAGAACAAAATTATCAGTTTCAACAACTGGCTAAGCTTCTGGTGTCATTCAAAGGGGATCCAGTGTCTGTCAGCCTGGGATGACATGCTCGACAAGCCATGCTGCTTCGCTAGAGATGGCTTGCACCTGTCACCCTTAGACTTTTGAATACTGGCCAAGGCACTTGCCATCCCCATAGTGCCTTTTTTAGGCAAGGCTCAAAAAACAAACCCACCACCGTAAATAGCACAAGTAACAAAAACCTGAGGGTAATGCTACTCAATGCCAGAAGTCTAAACCTCAAATTGCATGCACTCAAGGCACTCCTCAGTATGGAGAAAATTGATATATGTGCAGTAACAGAAACCTGGTTTAAGGCTCCAGAGAGCACCCCAGCACTACCAGGCTAAATCTCATATTATACATTTCGGCCACAAAACCCAGAACGAAATACAAAAGGCAGGAGAGTATCCATAGTCATCAAGGACACCCACACCTCCAGGTTAGTGGCACAGCAGGATGCTTCAGAGATCATCCACATGCAACTAACAGGCAAAACTGCTATTCAAATTATAGCTTGCTATAGATCACCCACCATGTCTCAGGACCCCCACTCCACATTCCTGGAAACACTGGGAAGCATAAAGGTCCTACCAAACACCCCGATATTGGGTAATTTCAATTACCCAAACATTAACCAGGAAAACTAATCAAGTACAAGCTCCCTTGCCCAACATTTCCTAGAAGTTATAAACTTAAATGCCCTGGATCAACTGGTCAGCACCCCCACCAGAGGTGACAACATATTGGACCTGATCATCACCAACATGGGCGACCAGGGTTTCACACCGGAGGTCAACCCCTCGCTGGTTAGATCTGACCAAAAACTAATCACTCTGGATATCCACATTCTGCCACCACCCCCGGTCAAAGAAACCACCATGAAAAACTTTTCAAAAGCAAACTTCACATTACTTAAGACCGAGGTGGGAAGTTTCAAAGCCCCATGCTAAAGGATAACACTGTCCAAGCTGCAAAATCCTTTACTAATGCACTCTATGGGCACCTACAAAAATGCATGGATTGTGCTATCCCAAACAAAACCAAGACTCACTCCTCCAAGAAAAGGAAACCAGTCTGGTGGACCCCTGCCATAAACAAGCTATACAATAGAAGGAAGAAACTAGTACATAAAAGAGTAAAATCCCAAGAAGGGAAGATATCCCTGATCAGTACCAGCAAGAAACTACGTAAAATCATCCAAGGCTAGCTTCAAAAGAAAAATTGCCATGACTCAAAAGATAACCACAAGGCATTCTTTAGCTATGTCAAGAATCTAAGTGGCAATTCTCAGATCTGCTCAGAGTTAGTGCAGAATGGCACAAAATACACTGAACACAGATATAGCCAACATCCTGGCAGACAGGTTCAGTGCAAGCTTCTCCCCCCAGAAGGGCCCATAACTATACCAGAAGAATGTCGTTCCCCTGAAATCACAGAAACTCAGGTTAAAACAGCCCTGTCCAAAGCCAAAAACACAGCATCAATGGGACCGGATGGTGTCCCAGGGTGCGTTCTACATGAGCTCAAAGGTGAACTAACCCCTCACCTAAACACACTGTTTAAACTCAGCCTCTCCACAGGCTCCTTGCCCACAGAGTAGCGCACAGCAACGGTTATTCTGTTCCACAAATGTGGAGCCATAACGGACCCCGGGAACTATCACCCTATAAGCCTGACTAGCTTGGTCTGCAAAGCTATGGAGCGCATCATCATGGATCGCATTAACAGACATAGGAAACACTGGACCTTACCCAGTTCGGCTTTATTAAGGGCAGATCATGCCTCCTAAACCTGGTGGACGTCTTTGAGATAGTTACCAAGGCTATAGACGAGGGAAAGGTGGTCCACACAGCCTACCTAGACCTCGCAAAGGCCTTCAACACCATTCCCCACTCAGGTATTGTAGACAAGCTCACCAGCCTGAACATAAACCCCTACGTTACGAGATGGGTTGCCGACTGGCTCATGGACAGAACCCACATGGTAAGAGTTGTGGGAGCTAGGTCTGACTCTAAACCGGTTACAAGTGGCGTTCCCAAGGGCTCAGTCCTAGGACCCCTCCTGTTCGGCATATACTTCTCAGAGGTACAGGCAAGCACAGGAGGACTATGGCTGACCAAGTTCGCAGACGACTGCAAACTAGGGGCTATAATTGACTCTCCGGCTGACACAAACATCCTCCAAAAGGGGCTCACTGAGACAGATACCTGGTGTCAAAACCATGGCCTCAAGCTAAATGCCAAAAAGTGCATAGTCATCCCCTTTGGAAAAAAACAAAGTACCCACAAACTACTACATAGGTGGTAGCCCCCTAAATATGGAAGACGTAATAAGGGATCTGGGGACCCAAGTAGATCGTAACCTCTCCTTTGATAATCACATTGCCAGAATGGTTAGAAAATCCTTCTATGTATCCCACCTAATCACAAAAGAGTTTGCATCCAGATCGAAAGAGGTCATTGGGTCCCTCTATGCATCACTCATCAGACCCATCATAGAGTACAATGCCCCATTTGGGATGTACCTTACAAGACACCTGCAACAACTGGAAAGACCACAGAAGTACCTCACCAAGAGGATCACTATCCTGAAGCAGATGCCCTGTGAAACTTGACTGAAGAAACTCCAGCTGTACTCGGTTGCATACCGTCTACTCAGAGGTGATCTCTGCCTGACGTACAAGGCCATGCCCATCCCAGAATTGATGAACTTGCTTCACCTAAAGAAAACCATATCCCTTCGAGCCACGCACTCCAGGGATCTAAACCTCTCCATAACAATAAATAGAACATGCTGGAGGGATAGATTCCTGTCCCAGAGACTTCCCATGCTCTGGAACAAGATTTCAATCTACCTTAGGCAATGCTCCGCGCTAACCCTCTTCAAGAGAAACCTTAACGAGTGGATGGGAAACAGAAAGTTTACCCCAGGGATTACTTCAATGGCTGTGCTGGACAAGAGGTACAGGGAACTAATTTAAGGGGGCGGCGAAAGCCAACACATTACGGCTAGGTTTATAAATGCCTTCGGGCAGATAGCCTAGTACCTACCTATGAACCTATGTTCCTTGTGTGCCTCCTTCAGTGCTAGAGCTTCACAAGCTCATCATGACAAGTTGGTTTTGAGGGGGGTCTTCTCCCTCCACAGAAAGGACCATGGCTTCTAGGCATTCTTTTCCTCCTCCCGTGCTAAGAAACAAAGCAGGGCTAGGTCTTCTGAAGGGTCTGTATTACTTTATCAAAGTTTAATTTCCGCAAACCTTCGTTCATCGAACCATATACAATGAACGTTCACTTCTGCGAACGTTCAGTTTAACGAATGACTTTCCCAGTGAAGGTAACGAATTCCCCAGCATCAGAAATTTACCTTTTTCCCCACTGTAGTACGATCTCAGAGTTAGTATATATAGTTAGCGGGGGTGGGGGGGGCATAGCCCCCCACCTAGGTTGGTTTGAAATACTCTGCTTTGTGTGATGGTCAGAATGCTGGGCAACTTGTTACTTTCCCTGGAAAAGTAATTTGTTGAACTGAACATTCGCGTTAGTGAATGTTCACTGTATATGGTTCAATAAATGAAGGTTTACTGGAATGAACCTTAGATAAATTGATACAGACCTCTTCTGAAAAGACCTCCGACAAGGACAGAGAGAAAGTGAAAAGTAAGCCAAAAGAGAAGGAAAAGGACAATGTCTTTCTACTAGAAAATGTTGATTGGATCTGTCAGTACCAGTCAGACAATTACCAGAACTTGCTAGGATGTCAGAACCAACATAATCTCAGTCCCGTCCATCCTCCCCTTAGCCCTGGTTTTCACCAGAACCAGTGAGCCCAAGATTACACTCTTCAATTTTACAAGACAAGAGATGCTGCAGGTCTTCTTCAGTAGCTTCATCTACCCTGTCATCTTGGAGCTTGACAGAGTATGGCATTGACAGGATGAGAAAGCTCTTGCAGAGGTAGATCCAGCTTGGGGTTCTGTCGTTATTTTCCCTGGGGAAGATACTGACCACTGGCCAGCATGTCCCTCACCTTCTTTCGGCTGTCACAGTCCATCCGTTTGCTCCAAGAGTTTTGGGTCTAACACATCCAGAAGCGCCTCCTTTGATGCTGTCAATTCCATCAGCTTTGATGAGCGACAGCTTCTCTATCCCCCTTGACTCCCAATACCTGTGGAACAGGAAGGGATTCAGAACTGTAGCATCTGTGCCAACTTCCAGGGGAGGGTTCAGCCCTGAAATTCACAGAGCTCTCTTTCCCCCTGGGTGCTTCATCACTAAACAGCTCAGGTCCAAGATCAGCTTCGGGTCCGGGGTTGCTAGGAGTCGAGGTGTCTCTCTACTTTGGATCCGGGGAGATCCCCTGTTCCGGTGACAGCTTCAGTCATTTGAAGTTGTTGAAAGGGTTTGAGGTTTACCCAAAGAGAGGACACTTTCTCGAAGTTTGATTCCACCCAAGCCCCAATTAGATCCTGCAACGTCATCTTCTTTTCATCCTGTCAGACAGGGACAGTTGGCACCACAAACTTCTGAAACAATTTGCTATGCAGTTCCCAGTCTGATTCTGAACCATCTGTCTCCCCAACAGAATCAATTGACAAGAAATAGACATGCAAGGGAAAGCACATAGACTCCTCCCCAGAGTTTTTCACGGAAGATACAGATTTGGATGAAGATGAGGGTTTACCCAGGTCCCCCGCACAAGATGTCACCTTCGATGAAATTTTTGAACTCATGAAACAGAGAGGAAGATGGGTCACCGAAGATCCCTGTCCAGATGAATCTGTATTTTTGGAAGCCTTTGGTTCTAGCTCAGAATTGTACTGGGTGGTACCACGTGTTGATCTAGTAGTCAACCTTATGGCGCAATGGGCTTGGAAAGGACCCTGACATGGCAGAGCCCATCCCCAAGAAACCGGACAGGGTTTTGGCAGCTCCGAAAGACAGGAAGCATTGGTGTAAAGGTCCTCCAGTGGATGCCATGGTTGTAGCAGGAGCCGCAGAAAAGGAATTGTCTGAAGAGAATTCTTCTGTTCATCCCTCTGACAGGGAGACTAGGACATTGGACAGGTTTGGGAAACTGACGTACTCGTCAGCGACCTTTGCAGTCAGGTCACTGAATTATCTTGCTCATGTTGCCAGATGTGAGAGAGACTTGACTAAAGAAATTTCCAAGTCTCTTTCTGTAGTTTTGCATGTGAACATTCAAAAGACTGTGGACTCCCTAGTATCAAATTTGCAGTCAACCTGTAATGTAGCCGTGCATCTCATCTCTAACGTAGATGATGGCTCAGCCAGAGTAGCAGGCACAGGTCTTGCAGTCAGATGACATGGCTGGATGCGTCTTTGTGATTTTGCAGAAAGCCTCAGAAAGTCCTTCTTCAATGCACCTTGCAATGGCTCCATTCTTTTTGTGCCTAAAGTGAAAGACACATTGATCATGAGTCAGCAGGATGTTAAGACACTCTCTTTCTGCAATAGGCATTCATGTTTTCACGCCTCAAAAATCCTACTCCAGGAATCAGAGAGCTGGAAAAAAGATGTAGTTTCATTAGTCACCGAGTTCTTACCAAGATTTTGTTAGTGATAGATGGAGGGAATCCCAGTGGACATCGCTGTACAGGCAGAGGCGAACCTGCATAATTAGGGCTTCTCTGTGGTCCCTTTACTGAGAGGCCCTATCAGCATCCCTGAAGGGCTGCCTGACTGCTGCATTCTGAAGGCATTTGGCAGATTCTTCTCTCTGCACCCCCAAGCCTAACAAGATTTAACAAGAAAAAGTGGATGCAAAATGTAATTTCCAGAGGTTATTCCATTCCCTTTTCTTGTCCTCCCATAAAGAAGAAAGTATTTCCTGACATTCCACACAGTCTGTAGGAACCAGCAGCAGTGAAAATTTCAAAGCTGCTAGTAAAAAGTGTCATCCAACTTTTCCCCCAAAACCAGTTAAGATCTGGATCTACTCAAGTTTCTTTTTAGTTCCAAAGAAAATGGGAGACATCACACCAGTTTTGGATCTCAGCCATCTCAATCAATTTGTAAAACAGACAAAATTCTGGAGGGTCACAATTTAGTCCATATTGCCTCTTCTGAGAAATGACGATTGAATGTGCTGAACAGATCTTCAGGATGCTCACTATCATGTCAAAATAGAGAAGCAATCCAAGAAATTACTCAGCTTCTGGCTGGGAGCCAATCACCTGCAGTTCAGGCCCCTGCCGTTCAGTCCCACCACAGCTCCCAAGGTGTTCACCAAGATAATGGCAGTGGTCGTGGCTCACTTGTGCATGCTTGAGATCCAGGTCTTTCTTACCTCGACTATTGGCTCCTCACTGCTGTATCCAGGCATCTTCTGGTACACCACCTGGACCTTCTCCTCCAATGCTTACAGGATCTTGGTATCACAGTGAATGTTCAAATGTGTCATTTGCTTCCAGTACAACAGATGGAATTTATTGGATGTCACCTTGATACTGCTCTGCAAAATATCAGTCATACAACATAGAGTTTGCTCCTTGCATTAAATGGCCACACAGGTAATGCACCATTCCTACCCTCCAACATGATTAATACTATGTCTGTTAGGTCTCATGGCTTCCTTCATTCTAATTGCTCATTAATTTTCAGTTACTGAAGCCAACCTTGGTGCGAACTTTTCGCCTCCTACCTCAACATCAAGTGCAGCAGTTACTTTGCCCTGATCCCTCCATAGGGACAATCACTAAGGGACACTTTTGTTCACAACTGGCCCCCTGGTGTTCTGTATGCCTTTCCTCTGTTACCCGTCATGAAGGAATTCATTCAGAAAGCCAGACAGTGCAAGGCCGAAGTAATCCTCATTGCACCCTTCTGGCCCCAACAAACATGGTTCCCCTTTCTGTGGCCTCTACTAGTACAGCCTCCATGGATTCAGGATCAGTTTCCAGACTTTCTATCTCACCTGTCCGGATTGCCTCCTCTGGATCAGCCTACCATGAAAGTAACCACTTGGTTCCTCCAATTTTGGCAATAGCCAGAAATATCAGGCTTCCCAGTATGGTTATTGACATCATGTCAGCTTCACAGAAACCTGCTACAAAAAGGATTTATAACAGTAAATGGAAAAAGTTTTCTTTTGGGCATCACCTAAAGGCTTGGATCCATTCTCTGCTCCTATGCTATCTGTTTTGGAATTCTTAGTGTAATTCTTTCACCAAAGCTGTAGCTGTTCTACGTTCAAAGTTCAAATGGCAACAATTTCCAGTTTTCATGTTGGATACAATGGTACTTTTGTGGCCTCCTTAAAAATCTCTAAAGCTTTTCTTAGAGGATGCTTTCTGTTGCATTCTCCCATTAGAGACCAAATCCCCCCGTGGGATATTATTATAGGTTCATAGGTTGGTACTGGGCTATCTGCCCGAAGGCATATATTAGCCCAGCCACATTGTGCTGTATTCACCGCCCCTTTAGTAGTTCCCTAGACCCTTGTACTAGCAGCTAGTACCCTTGGCACCTATCTAGTAGTGCTGTTGGTGTGATCCCCAGTGTGAACTTTCTGTTACCCATCCACTCATCAAGGTTCCTCTTGAAGAGTGATAGCGAGGGGCTCTGTCTTATGTAGATCGGAACCCTGTTCCATAGTAAGGGAAGTCTCTGCAAAGGGAATCTGTTCCTCCAGCATGTTCTGTTCATTGTTGTGTTGAGGTTTATATCCCTAGAGCGTGTAGCTCGAGTAGATTTGGTTTTGCTAAGATGGAGCATGTTCAGCAATTCTGGTTTGGACATGGCTCTGTACGTTAGACAGAGATCGCCTCTGAGAAAGCGGTATGCAACAGAGAACAGTCTTAGCTTTTTCAATCGTGCTGCATAGGGCAACTGTTTGAGGCCAGTAATCCTCTTGGTTAGGTACCCCTGTGGTCTCTCCAGCTGCTGGAGATGTCTAGCCAGGTACATTCCAATTGGTGCATTGTACTTAATAATGGGTCTGATGAGGGAAGAGTAGAGGGGCACCATTACATCCTTAGATCTTGATGCAAACCCTTTCCTGATCATATGGGTCACATAGAAGGATTTTCTAACCACTTTGGCAACATGGTTAGCAAAGGAAAGATGACTATCTACTTGGGTCCCTAGATCCCTTATTTCTTCTTCAGATTTCAGGGGATTACCTCCTATGTTGTAGTTTGCGGGTGCACTGTTTTTTCCAAAGGGGATTACTACACATCTTTTTGCATTTAGCTTGAGACCATGGCTTTGACACCATGCATCAGTCTCATTTAGGCCCTTCTGGAGGATCTCCATGTCGGCCGGAGACTGTATTATAGCACCCAGTTTGCAGTCGTCCGCAAACTTAGTCAGCCACAGCCCTTCCGTGCTTGCCTGTACTTCTGCTCCAAGCTCTGATTCAGCCTTGTTTTGAACATGTGGCCATGATAGGTATCAAATATTTCAGTTGTAAAACAATTCTCTTAGTTGCAGTCAATTCTGCCAGATGGATTTTGAAAGTACAAGTACTGTTATGTAAACCTCCTTATTTGGTTTTCTATAAGGATAAGATTTCTCTCTGAACTAATACAGCTTTCTTTCTAAAGGTGTAAACCAATCGATAGATTTCCCAGTGTTATTTCACAAATCTTCAAACATAGGTTCATAAAAGGTTACTAGGCTAACAGCCCTAGAGCCCTTACAAGCCTAGCCGTATTTATCCAGAGTTGCCCTGATCATCTGTGGTTCTTTGAGTGAAGTTTGCAGAGGTAAGTGTCTGTGGTTGTTAATAATGACTTCTTCCAGGAAGGACATGGGCGATATCCCAGGAGTGAATTTGCAGTCATCCATCCATTGATCTAGGTTGCATTTGCTTTTACTTTTTGGAGTTTTGTGATTTGGATGTGGTTTTACTTACTTTTTGGAGTTTTGTGATTTGGAAATTTATTGGAAGTGTTTGACTCTTGCTGGCTTGAGTTTCTGTGCATTTGAAGAGGGTCAGGGAAGGGCTCTTTCACATGAATTGGAAGCTTGTTCCAGAGATGTGGCAGTCTCTGGGAGATGCATCTGTCTCCAGTATGAACTGTTTGTGTCAGAGACTAGGTTAAGATCCCTGGAGCGAGTGACCCTCATGCAGTTTGATTTACGAATGTGTATCATTTCCATCAGGGCTGGGTAAGAAATTGCCCTGTAAGCCAGGCACAGGTCACCATTAGCAACCTTTAGGAGACAGAATACAGTAAGTGGGCTTTCAGTCTTTCCACGTAAGACTTGTTTTGTGTAACCTGTATTTTCTTGGTGAGGAAACTTCTTTGGTCTCTCCAGATGTAGGTGTCTGCTGAGGTAGATGCAAAAGAGAGCATTGTATTGAATTACTGGTCTGATAAGGGCTGAATATAATGGAATTCTAACATACTTAGATTTAGATGTAATGTCTTTGCTTACAAGGTGTGCCACATAAAGGATTTCCTTACTACTGTGGATGCGTGGTGGTTAAAGTTCAGGTTGCTGTCAACCCAGATCACTTACCACTGGGTCTACACTTAGGGGGATGCTGTCTATAATGTAATTAGCAGAAATGTCAGCTTTCCCAAAGGGAGTAATATATTTTTTTTTTACATTTAGCTTTAATCCATGGCTTCGGCACCAGTCATTTGTCTGCGTTAACCCTGTCTGCAGTGTATTAGCATCATTGGGGGACTTTGTGTGCTAGATGTTCATCGTCAACTCGGGTTCTGTCTTCATCAGGCAAAAGAATTCAGAAAATCTGATCAACTTTTTAGTGCCTACTCAAAAGTTAGGCTTGGCAGAGCTGTTAAAGTTGCAGTGTCCAGATGGGTGCCAAATTGTATTTATTTTATCTGTGCTAAGATGGGTCTACGTCTGCAGTCCAAACTGAAGGTTCATTCAACCAGAGCAGTGGCTACCTCAGCAACCATTTCTAAGAGAGTGCCCATTGATGGCAACTTAGTCCACTGTGCATACCTTTGTTACTCATCATATGTTGGATGTGCAGTCCAGGCCTCATTTCTCCTTCGGCTCCACCATACTCAGGAATGTCCTACTTGATTCCACCCAAAAAGACAGCTTGGGAATTTATCCCATATGTTGAATTGGATGAAAATCGACAACATTGGATACGAAACTTGTGTACTTACCATAACGATAGATCCATGCTGTCTGATTTTTGTCTGGTTCAACTTCCCCTCATTCTAGCCCCCTTACCAAATTGATATATTTATGGATAGCTTTGAGATGACTGACTGGTTGACACATTACACCCTATCTGTGACCAGCACTGTGTCACAACCTTGGCCTTTTTTTGCTGGTCTCCTTTTTAGTTTTGGATTTAGGGTCTCCACTATTTTTTCATAAGTAGGTCTGAGCACTTTTATGAAAGGCCAAACTCGGTCTGAAGTAGTAGATTGGAGTTCAGGGAATTATAGTCAGGGGAGTAGTCAGAGCCCTGGAACTGTGAAAGCTTCAAATTAAGTGCCGAGGGCAGATCCAACATCCCATATGTTGAACTGGATGAAGATTAGTAAACCTGGATCAGTCATTATAGTAAGTACATAACTTTTGTTTTAATTGTACTGTTTATTGCATCTGAGTCCAGATCAAGGCTATAAGTGTCTCTTGACCCAGACCCCTACGAAGTTAATACATTACAAAAAATATCATATTCTAAAGGAAAGGGAAAAGTGTAATTAGAAATGCTGTTATGGCTTTAACATATTGAACGTTCCTGTGATTCACTGGATGAGGATGTGGAAGCAGCTGGTAGCTCACATTATTATACTGCAGTGACATCTGGTTGTTAGAAAAGTTGTCTGAATGTATTAAAGCCTAAATTCTAAATGCTAGCACAATAGATAAGCATTTGTTTGATGGTCTAATGTTATTTTGAAGGCTTTCTGCATGAAGGTAAGGTTTAAGGAGCATAATCATTCCAGTGAAATTATCTGTTTTTTAAAGAATAGCTGCATAGAAGGCCAGGGACTTCCAGAAACCTCTGTCTTCTATTTTTTCTTTTTTTTAATTTTTCGCCCTGCAACCTTCTACCCATCAGAGATCCTCTTTCGGTGAACTAGCCCAGTCATTCCTAATACACCAGTGTGAATGCTGACCGAGAGAGGTTGTCATGTAGGCAGCCATCAGGGGATATTGTTTTATTTTTTGTTGTCCTAACTCCACTTCCCATGCGCTGTAACACACTAAGGTTTCAATGTGCAATGTGCGTCAGTGAGATGTAACCCCTGGAAATAGCCCTATTCCTTTTCAGGCAAGAACTCCCATGGTGTCTCCACCAGGGATTCAACTACTGTAATGTTCATCCCAGCTGTATGCTCCCACACTCTGTCTGTGAGGACACATCTTGTAAACACTGCATTTTTGTATGTACTTCTAAAATGATGTTCAGCATTGCCTGGTTCTTTATAAATTTTAAAGAGCTGTATTTTTTTTCTTCATTTGTGTTTGTAAGAAGAATTGCTTATCTTTTTTCTTACAACCCAGTTGCTGATGTACTACTGTACTTTCTTGAGTAGTATTGTTAATTGATTAATCCGTTATTGTATATTTTCTTCTGTTTCAAATGTATGGGTTGTCTGATCTGACTGGATCCAACCTCAGCACCAACTTCAGAGTTACTTTGGATCCAGAGCTGAGACTTTCTCCCCTACCCATAATTCTCTGGACTCCACCTTAGTTGCTCATATCTTGTTTTCCTTTCAAAGTCAGCCGACATCCGAAAGAGCTCTCCATTCTGTGTGCTTTGGATTAAAGTGTACTCCTCTTTCTACCAAGAGAGTTTTCCCTCACTTTAGCATTTAACATTGTTTCTTGCCTTTTAGGTTCATAGGTTCATAGGTTCATACTAGGCTATCTGCCCAAGGGCATTTATAAGCCTAGCCCATAGTTATGTGGCTTTCGCCACCCCTTTAGTTTGAATAAAAACTATGCCTATCATTTTTCTGTGCCTCTGTCAAGCAGTGACACTGAAGTAATCCCTGGGGTATATCTGCGATCTCCCATCCATTGGTCAAGATTCCTCTTGAACAAGGCCAGCGAGGTGCTCTGCCTCACATGTACCAGGATTTTGTTCCACAGCATAGGAGTCTCTGGGTGATGAATCTGTCCCTCCAGCACGTTCTATTTATAACCGTGTCAAGGTTTAAGTCTCCGCCCTTGTGGTTCTGAGGGATCTAGACTTTTGAGGTGAAGCATATTCATCAAATCTGGGTTTGACATGGCCTTATATGTCAGGCACAGGTCACCTCTGAGCAAGCGGTATGAGACTGAATAGAGCTGGAGTTCTTTCAGTCGGGCAGCATAAGACATATTTTTGAGACCCTTTATCCTTTTGGTGAGGAACTTTTGGGGCCTTTCAAGCTGCAGCAGGTGTCTGGTCAGATACATTCGAACGGGCATTGTACTCAATCATAGGTCTAATGAGTGATGAGTACAGGGGCGATGACCTCCCTTGATCTAGATGTGAATCCCTTCATGATCAGGTGGGCGATATAGAAGGTTTTCCTAACTACTTTAGCAACATGAGTGTCAAACGAAAGGCTACTGTCAACTTGGGTCCCCAGATCCCTGATGACTTTTCTGTGCTCAGTGGATTGCCACCTATATGGTAGCTAGGGGTAACCTTGTTTTTCCCAAAGGGTATGACTATGCATTTTTGGCGTTTAACTTCAGGCCATGGCTCTGGCACCAGTTATCCGTTTCTGTGAGGCCCTTCTGGAGGATATCTGTGTCAGATGTGTTTTCGACTATGGCCCAGTTTGCAGTCATCTGCAAACTTTGTCAGCCATAACCCTCCTGTGTTTGCTTGTACTTCAGAAAAGTAGATGCCGAACAAGAGTGGACCCAGGACTGAGCCCTGTGGGACACCACTTGTGACAGGCTTTGAGTCTGACATGGCTCCAGCAACTCTGACCCTGTGGGTTCTGTCACTTAGCCAGTTTGCAACCCATCTTGTGATGTATGGGTTTACATTCAAGCTGATGAGTTTTTCGATGATACCTGAGTGGGGTATTGTGTCGAAGGCCTTTGCCAGGTCGAGGTAGGCTGTATGGACTGCCTTTCCCTCATCAATGGCCTTGGTGACTGTCTCAAAAAGTCAACCAAGTTTAAGAGGCAGGATCTGCCTTTGACAAAGCCAAACTGGGTTGGATCCAAAGTCTGCAAGTTCCCTATGTCTTTATTTATGAGTTCCATTATGATCCTCTCCATGGCTTTGCAGATGAGGCTTGTCAAGCTAATGGGGCGGTAATTTCCAGGGTCTGTGGAGGCACCCCCCTTATGAAGTGGGACCACAGTCGCCAGGCGCCACTCCTTGGCACGTATCCTGAGGTGAGGCTAAGATTAAACAGCTGTCCTAACTGTGGGTTTAATTCCTCATTGAGTTCATGAAGCACACAGCCGGGGACACCATCCGGTCCCATGGATGCTGTGTTTTTTGCCTTAGTGAGGACAGTTCTCACCTGGGCGTTGGAGATGTTTGGGAGGCTACAATCCTCTGGAATAGATATCTCTCCTTTTGGGGGGGAGGGGCGGAGAAGTTTGCACTGAACCTGTCAGCCAGTATGTTAGCAATGTGTGTAGGTTCAGTAATTTTCACATCATTTTGAACTAATTCTGAGCATATCTGGGAGTTTCCTCCTAGGTTTCTAACATAGCTAAAGAAGGCCTTATGATTGTCTTTAGAGTCCTTGGCGATTTTTCTCTCAAAATTTGCCTTGGATGATTTTATGAGAGCTCTTAGTTTTTTACTTATAATGATCAAAGGTGTCTTACCTTTCAAGGATTTTGCTCTATCTTGTAGTAGCTTCCTCCTTTTGTTGTAGAGCTTGTTTATGGCTGGGGTCCACCAGACTGGATGCTTGCCTTTGGTACAGAGAGTCTTAGTTTTGTTTGGGATTGCCTGATCCATGCAGTCCTGTAGGTGCTGGTAGAAGGCATTTGTAAGTGATTCAGCGGTTTGAGTAATGTTTACCACTGGCTCAGGGGCCTTAAAGGAGACCACACTAGTTTTTAGAAGTGTGAAATCGGCTTTTGAGAAGTTTTTCACTGTGGTCTTTTTTGTTTCAGGTGGGGGCGGGATGAGGACCTCCAGCGAGATTAGTTTATGATCTGATCTCACCAGTGAGGGGTATACTTCCGGTGATGAACATTTTGATCCCATGTTCGTGATGATGAGATCAAGTATGTTTTCTCCTCTTGTTTTGGCTAAGATCAAGCATAGTGTCAGTATTAGGTAGTTCGGTTAAGTAGTTAAGGTTTCTGTGACTTTGTTGTTTGTTTTTTTAAAAGGGTGTGTGTGTGTGTGTGTATATATATATATATATATGTGTGTGTGTGTGTGTATATAATGTGTGTTTTTATATATATATCTTACACACAGACACACACACACACATATATCTAATATAGGTTTACTATCAAAATGTGGAATGGCACTCACGCAAAACTGGGATGGCTGAATGCATGTTGTCCAGTTTCCGTAATGCTGATCCGGAACTGTTTGAATCCTTATTAGCGAATGGTTGCGTGCATTCGCTAATATGGGATCAACGTTCTTATAACAGATCACACTGCAGTGGGGTTCGGGAAATTTACCCTTTTCCTCATTGTAGTACGATCTCTAGAGTTGGAATATATAATATGCAGGGGATGTGGGGGGCACAGCCCCTCACATGGGAGGTGCAGTGGAGCTTGACTCCTGCAAAAACATTACCGGTAACACACACTTTTGACATTGGAGCTTCTGATGTTTGAATGTCGATTCCATGGTTACCATTTCCACATTTTGATAATTCTGTATTACCAAATTCGCATAATGAATTTGATCAAAATGTGGAAAATCAAAGCAATTTTCCACATTTTGATAGTAAAATACGCACATGTATATATAAATAAATATATGTTTGTGTGTGTGTGTGTATGTATGTATGTATGTATGTATGTATATATGTATATATATATATATATATATATATATATATATATATGGTTTGCTATCATTATGTCGACGTGCATTTGCATGGCTATGAAGTATTCGAACATCAGATGTTCGAATACTTCATATTACGGCAGGTGACATGAGCGAAGGTTTGCATTGCGAATGAACTGTGCATTCGCAATTCTAACTTTCGGTCATGGGAGGGGATCGCGGTACAGTGCGGTTAGGGAAATGCATCCCTTTCCTCACTGTAGTGCGATCTCAGAGTTGGAATATTAAGTTAGGGGGGGTGGGGGGGCACAACCCCCCCAGGGGGGGGTGCAGAGGGGCGCAGCCCCCCCGCATAACTGTGTGTTCGGTTAGGTAGGTAGGTGATTATGGGAAGGGTGGGCGTGCTGTGTATCGCCGTAAATGTCGCAAGCGACATTTTCGACAATACACCCTTGTTTTCGAGTTTACTATTATTCGAAAATGTTCATTTTCGATGCATAAATTCGAAAATAAAGACATTATTTATTTTTACTTTCGAATTTATGATAGTAAACCTATATATATATATATATATATATATATATATATATATGTATAAGTGTTCGTAATTTGTCTGTTCAGAGTAGGGCTGGAGTCTTTGGTGTAATTTTTACATTTTTCCTTAGATTCACCTCACCATGTCTGAATCCTTCAGATTTAAAAAGAGTTCATAGTGTGGGCATAAATTCCCCACTTCAAGACCCATTCCAAGTGTGTATATTGCTTGGACAAAGCACATTTGGATGTGGACTGTTTCTCTGTGCTACCATTAGTGCCAGAGCCTTTCAGACGGTAAGGGACAAGCTAGTTATGAAGGGCTTCTTCCACCACAGACAGAAACTACTCATTTGACCTCTTCTGTGTTCCCTTCAAGAAAGATTTGCCTAAACACAAAGATAAGGGGCAAGAAAGGGACAGAGTCAGATAAGGATAATCGAGAAAGAGAAGGCTTCAGCTCTAGATAGCCTAGATCTAATAATCGGCATTGAGGCTGGGAGTTATCAGTGTCAAAGGTTCCCTTCCTTCTTTGAAACAGAGGGTACCCTTGTTGCCGGTGTCAGCTTTGGTCTTTGTGGCATTTGAAAGTTTTGGCAAGCTTCAAAGAAAAGGTGTTTCCAATCAGTACTGTTCCACCCAAACCCCAGCAGGGGTCTGCTTTCTATCCTTAGCATCTTGTCAGACAGGGACAGCTGGTCCAGTGGGCTTTTGAGATCTGTTTTGTCAGTTCCCCTTCTGGTTCTGAACCTTCTTTTGCTTCCCCAGAAGGTGTTCACAGAAAGTGATCGTGCAAACAAAAGTACTTGGACCGTTTCCCAGAGTCATTCACTGAAGACACTGACTTGGAGGAAGGGGAGAGTTCCCCTCGCTTCCTCTCTGAAGATGTCGCCTTTGGTGATATTCTCAAATTGATGAAGCAGAGAGGGAGTTGGTTATCCTAAAACCCTTCACCTGATGAAACAGTGTTCTTGGAAGCATTTGGTTCTGGACCTACATCATCCTGGTTGGTACCACCCATTGACCCCTTTATTGACCTTATGCTTAACAGACCTGAAAGGACCCTGATGTGGTGGACCCCATCCCACAAAAGCAGATCGTGTCTTGGCTGTACCTAAGGACAAGAAGCAGTGGAGTAAAGGTCCACCAGTAGATGCTGTGGTGGCAGCAGCAGCCAGTAGAAAAGAACTATCAGAAGAGAGTTCATCCTCCTGACAAAGAGTCTGGGGTAATGGACAGGTTTGGGAAGAGGGTGTAAGCATCAGCGACTTTTGCCCTTAGATTGCTGAATTATTTGCCTCACTTAACCAGATTCCAGAGAGGCTTGGCCATAGAGATCACCAAGTCCCTCATGGGGGTATTGCCTGCAGATATTCAGAAAACAGTGGAGTCCCAGCTTTCCACTCAGAAATCCTCCTCAAATGTAGCCATGTGCTTGCTGTCCATCACAGCCGATGGCATGGCCAGAGCAACAGGCATTGACATTACCATGTGCTGCCACACATGGATGCATCTTTGTGACTTTACAGAAGGCTTTAAGTCATCCTTTGTAAATGCTTCTAAGGATAGTTTAACCTTACTAAAGACACGCTCACCAGGAGTCAACAGGATGGTAAGACACTCTTTGTGTAGTAGTAGTCTGCTTCTCAATCCTGCAACAATCTTCCTCTAGAAACCAGAGGTTGGGGAAGAAGATGTGGTTCCATAAATCGTAGAGTTCTTACCATGACTCCCAAAGTGATAGACCTTCCCGTGGTAGTCGGGGAGCAATTCTAATGGACGAGACCCAAGAGGCAGAGGCAAGCAGCATAACCAGGGCTTTCACTGTTCTTTTACTGAGACAGCCTATCAGCACCTCTGAACAATTGCCCAGTTGCTGCACTCTGGAGGCAGTTGGGGGGGTGGTGATGCCTGTCTTAGCATCCTCAAGCCTGCATAGAATAACTTCAGATTCCTTGGTGCTAAAGATAATATCCAGAGGCTGTTCAATTCCCATTTCCCTTCCACCTCTGAAAAGTAATAGCCCCTTATGTTCCACCCAGTCAGTGAGACTTAGGAGCCATATAAATTTCAAAGCTGCTAGGATAAATGAATCATCCAGTCTGTCCCCCATGGCTAGTTGAGTCCGGAGACTGTTTGAGATTCTTTATAGTATCAAAGAAAATAGGGGACCTCAGACCCATTTTTTTACCTCAGTGACCTAAACCAATTTGTTAAACACAAAAAATTCTGGCTGGCTGCAGTTCAATCCATTTTACCTGTCCTGAGGAAGGATAATTGGATATGCTCCATAGGTCTCCAGGATGGCTACTTACATGTCAAAATAGCAAAGCACTCTAGCAGATTTCTCCTCTTCCAGCTGGGAGTCAACCTCTGCAAATTCTGGGTACTGCCATTTGGTCTCACCACAGGATCCAGGGTGTTCACCAAGATCATGGCAGTGGTAGCAGTGCACCTTCATCTGCTGGGGATTCAAGTCTTCCCATACCTGAATAATTAGTTCATAACTGCTACCTCCAAGCATCTACTGCTTCGACACCTGGACCAGGTGTTCCAGTTGTTTCTCAAATTAGGAATAAGTATAAACCTATCAAAAAGTCAACTGACTCCTACACAGAGCATAGACTTTATAGTATGCCATCTAGATACCAGCCTGCAGATAGTCTTCCCCAGCCCAGAGTTCTATCACTTTTTTTCACAGCCTTACAAGTACTACATCACCCAACACCACCAGTGAGGTTTGTGTCTTTTAGGCCTTATGCCGTCCACAATTCTAATGGTCCCCATAGCCAGATACTACGTAGGAGTACTGCAATGAACTTTAGCAGTACAATGGTCTCAGTCCATCCAGTCTTTACAATCAAAGATTCAAATTATTCAGGTCTGCAAACACCACATCCCTTGTTGGGTAACGTCGCCGTAACGTCGCCTACTGTTACCAGGGATCCAGATGGAATAGGTGATTGCAGTAGTAACCACAGATGCCTTTCTAGTGTTGGGTGGGGGAACTTCAAAGGGAGAATTTTCCAAGGTACATGGTCACCACTATTCAGTCTCCACATCAGTGTCTTTGAGTTGAGGGTGCTACTCTTAGCATTGCAAACATTTCAGGACCTCCTTCCCAGAGATGTGATTTCTATACAGATGGGCAACATAGTGGTGGTATGGTACATCAGCAATCAAGGGGGAACGTGTTCTTATACCTCTGTGTCAAGAGGCCATGAGAGTTTGGCAATGGACGATGTCTACACAACACTTTCTGACAGCAGTGCACATCCCGGGTTTGTCCAGTGTACTAGCAGACAAATTGAGCAGAACAGTCCCAATGCCTCATGAGTGGTCCATTAATCCTATAGTGATGCATTTAATATTCAGCTGCTAGGGCCAACCTGGCTGCAGTCTTTTTGCTTCTTACCTAAACAACAAGTGCATTGGGTATTTTGCCGTGATCCCTCTACCGGATCAGTCACTGAGGAATGCTCTGGTCCACACTTAGCCCCCAGGCCTCCTATATGCCTTCCCTCCTTTACCTCTAATGAACAAATTCATAAAAGAAAGCAAGACAGTGCAAAATCAAGGTGATGGTCATTGCCCCGTTTTGGCCCCAACAGACATGGTTCCCCTACCTGTGGCCTTTACCTATGGCCTCTGCTTGTACATCCTTTTTGGATGTTGGATCATTATCCAAACCTACTGACCCATCCACCTGGACTGCCTCCTCTTGACCAGAAGTCCATGAAGTTAACCACATGGCTCCTCCAATTTTAAGCATAGCCAGAGATGCCAGGTTTCCCCATGTGGTAGTTAATATTTCTTCTGCTGCTCAGGAATAATCCACTAGAAGAATTTACCAGAGTAAATGGAAGAGATTTTCGGTCTGGTCTTTCTCTAAAGCCCTGGACCCTTCTTCAGCACCTCTTCCATGCATACTTGAATTTTTATCTGATCTGTTTGATAAAGGTTTCAGCTTTGCCATCGTCAAGGTACAGTTGGCAACAATTTCCGATTTTCATATTGGATGTAAAGACATTCCAGTAACTTCACTGAAAATTTTTGAAGCTTTCCTAAACGATACATTTCTACTAAGACCTCCTACTAGATACCCAGCCCCTCCATGGGGCATCACCATTATGCTACAAACTCTGATGCAATCTCGATTTGAACCTGCAACCACAACAGATATAAAATTTCTTACTTTGAAAACAATTTTTCTAGTGGCAGTGACATCAGCCAGATGAATCTCGGAGTTGCAGGCTGTTTCATTTAAGCCTCCGTATCTATTTTTTCACAAAGTAGGGTTTCCCTTTGAACTAATGTGGCTTTTATTCTTAAGGTGACATCTGAAGTAAGTAGAAAACAATCCATAAACTTGTCTGGGTTTTTCCCCAAATACTCAAACAAAGGAGAATACTTGTTGCATATGTTAGATGTCCGACAACAGAATCTAGTAACAACCACACACCAACGATAGGATGTTCAAGACGACCCCAATAAGTGCACTATTTCCTCAATATAAATAAATTCATTGCGGACACACAATAAAACAAAAAACAAAATGCAAGTAGAGAAGTGTTAAGCACTTTCACTCACTATGTGAGCTTCATAGTGAGTGAAAGAGCTTAACACTTCTCTACTTGCATTTTGTTTTTTGTTTTATTGTGTGTCCGCAATAAATTTATTTATATTGAGGAAATAGTGCACTTATTGGGGTCGTCTTGAACATCCTATCGTTGATATGTTAGATGTCCACAGGCAGCTCAAGTTCTACTTTCACAAAACAAAACAATTTAGAAAAAACAATTTCATTTCATTTTCTAAACCAAAGTTTGGAAAGGCAGTTACTAAGGTTACTCTTTACTGTTGACTGTCAGATTGTATCTCCTTTGTCTGTAATAATAAGAATTTACCCTTACCAGATAAACCAAAAGCTTATTCAACTAGAGCAGTTTGTACTTCAAAAGCCTTTAGCAGAGGACTATCCATTGATGACATTTGTGATGTGACCACTTGGTCTACAGTACACACATTTGTATCTCACTATAACCTGGACACTCAGTCTAGATTGTGTTCCTCCTTTGGTTCCACCATACTCAAGAATGTCCTTCCTCAGTACCACCCACTTTTTCAGTTTGGGATTCTGTTCCATATGTTTGAAACGGATGAAAATAAACAGCATCTGATATGAAAGTTATGTACTTACCATAATATTAGATCAATGTTGTCTGTTTTTCATCTAGTTCAAAGTTTCTCTCTCCTGCCCCCTTCCAGATTGTCACCTATGGCTTTGAGATGATTAAGTGGACTTTTATTCCCTGTCTGTGTACAGTTATGTAAGACTGTACCCACTATTCCTCAGCTGTTGGGAATGTTTTACTTATGGGGTCCTTCTTTAGGATGGTTCTGTTATCAAGGCAGACTTGAACTTCCAAGATGGCTACATATTGAGTAGCAGCTTGTTTCTAGCGCTCTATGTGTGAAAACAGAAACTCGACCGAGAAAGCCAGTAGACGTGTGTTTATGGTTAAATTCCAGTAACTGGCTAGTAAGTGAGCTGCCTGGACACCAGGAATAAAGAAACACAGAAAACCTGGAAATAAATCGGCTACAAAAGAAACACTGGCTGGGGAGAGTTCTGCAGCTGTTCAGCAAAAAGCAATGCAACCTGCAGACATTGCTTCCAGTAACCTACAGGAAGATACAAGACAACTGCATACAGACCTGGTTAAAATAAGCAAAACACTGATGGAGTATATCAACACACACAAAAGGCTGGAAAAAATGAAAGAAGCTTTAAAGAGATATTCAGATGAGATGATGAAGCTGCAATAATCTAGAGGTCGAAATAAAGAAAAGGGTGGCTAAATATGAGACTGCTCAGGAAGAGCTATTTCAGAAAATAATAGAATTAGAGGACAGAGCATGTATGGAAATCCTGAGATTTTCAGCTATACCAGTGAAGCTGGAAGCAACAGTCTGCATTAATTTTATGAAAGCACAAATAAGTAGCTGGACTGGTATTCCACAATAGGAGTTGTTAGTTGAAAGGGCACATTGTGTGTAGGCTCCAAAACTGGCTATAAGAAATCAAATTAGACCATTAATAGTAAAGATGCAATCTTACCAGCAGAGAGAGTTGATTCTGACAAAATTGTGGCAGATGGACAAAGTACTAAAAGTGGGAGACAGCAGAGTATTTGTGGAGAATGATTACTCATGGTACACCAGACAGAAGAGGAGCAAATTTATTCTACTATTCAGGGAATGTTGAGATGCAGGTGTGAGATTCAAGCTGCCCTACCCAGCTGTCTTCAAGGTATTCTTTCATGGAGGGACAAAATCATTCTTGATGAAGTACATGCTAAGGTGGAAATACAAAAGCTTCTCCAGCAACAAGTGAGCTGTGAAACAGATGGAGATTCTGCTTCTTGTTCTTCTGGTAATAAAGACCACAGAGAGACTGTACCTGTGAAACCTTTTCTACTTTTTCAACAGAAAATGTTGGAGAGAAGGAAAGGAGCATGAGAGCCGACTAGAAGAATCAAGGGTACAGTAGAAATGAAGCAGAGACAGGATTTCTGAGATGAAGAGTAATAAAACCAGTAACTTAATATGGGATTACAATGCAATAATTATATTTGTGAAATATGACAGAACAAGAAAATCTGCAAATATTGAACTTTTTCAGAGTTTATTGGACTTGTAGGGAAATCTAAAGCATATGCCCTACTTCATGTCATTGTTCGGAAAAGTGCTTTGAGGAGGACAAGAGGACGGAAAAAGTTAACTGTAAGTAAAGTTTTTTCCCTATAAATAGTACCAGTTTTGTGGCATGTGGTTTTCTTTACATGATATAAAGTAAAGTTTTTTCAGTTATTTTTCAGTGTAATGGGGATTTTGGACAGGTGCTGCTGTTCTTTTTTTTCCCCTCTCTTCTCCCACTCTTCTTCAGGTTTAAGAAGTGTAGGCACTGCAGTGTATAAAAAGCCTGTTTAAAAAGCATGATAAAATAGAGATTAATGTGCTCTTTCTCATTCTTGCTTGGGGGAATGACTGCATTAAAGACCTTAGATTGATTTATTAACAAGTTTTAGGAGAGAGCAAGTAAATAAAAAGTAAGTAACAGTTCTGCAGATAGTCTTCATGTTTCCATGGAAACAGTCTGATAAAGAGAAACTGGCTGCCTGGTTCTCATGTCTCCATGGAGACAATCTGATAAAGAGAAACTGCCTACAGTCTAATGGAGAGTGATTGGCTGAGGGGGAAAAAAAGGAGAACTTGGCTAAGAAATAATGTTCCCAAAGTAGATAATGTTCTCTGAAATCATTCAGGGGTTTTCCCAAAGTAGGCAGTGTTCTCTGAAGATATTCAGAGCTTTTTCCAGCTGGGAAAGCTTTAAACACAAGACAAAACAAATCGGCACTTAGCAGAAGCATAGGCTGCTCCATGCGTCTTACATAGTATAGCTGACTTTTTTTAGGTTAACTTAATTGTCAGTTTGGGAGTTTTTTTTCCTGTTAGGAGGTTAAAACTTCAATATTTGAAGGTGTGCTTAGTTTTGTCTGTTAGCATTAAGTTAATAGGTTTTAGGGGGGTATTGGGGGTATGTTTGTTTTTTTTTTGTTTGAGGGCTTTCAATAAAACAAAAAGTTTTATAAGATGTGACATAGGCTGAAATGGATATGACAAGAAACAACTGTATAAAAGTTCAACCTGCCAAATAGTGTATGCATGTAACACAAAAGCTGGAATTAGACATTTAACAAAAAAGTGTTCTACATAAAAGGTGGGAATAATAACTTTTTAATACAATGACTATTTCTTTAATGTCTTTAAATGTAAATGGCCTCACAGATAAATGCAATCAAGAAAGAGTTGTGAACTGAATTAAAATAAAATGTAGAATGCAAATAACTGTGTTACAAGAGACTCACTTAGAAAGAAATGAACATGTGAATTTGATAAAGAAAGGTTTTGTGGATGGTTATTCATCAGAATACATGGGACAATGAAAAAGAGTACTTGTATTAATTGCAAGTGGAGCTCCAGTAGTGATAGAAGAAAACAAAAATATGATAATGGCAGATTTTTAGTGCTAAGGGGCTTCTGGCAAGGGAGGAGAATTACACTGGGTTGTATTTACATTACACCTAAAACTGCTGTAATGGAGCTTTAGAAAATTTTGGGAGAAATAATCAGTTATCAGTAAGGAATATTACTTACAGGTGAGGACTGGAACATGACTTGCAGCAGTAAGGATGTGTCGGGGGGGGGGGGGGCAGAAGGAGAACTATAACAAAGGAGGCTAGATTTTTGAAGAAATTTATGAAATTATTTGACGTGGAAGATGTGAATTCACATAGGATTTGGAGTGAATTTATTTATTATTCCCCAAGATATAAAAACTGGGCTAGCCTAGACATAATTTATATTTCACGGGAACATGTGCATTTAATCGAAGGTCTTGATACCCACCTAATAACTATTTCAGACCATGTGCCAATAATAGCTAAAATAAAATCCAGAATTGGTGTAAGGAAGTGAAAAACAACTGCAGAACATAAACACCTCCTCGACCCGGCTTGGCAGTAACCCCAAAATTAGGAATGACACGGGTCCCAATATCGATCCAAAAACTGGCAAGTTTAATAATCCAAAGTAGCACGCACAAGTCCAGTCACGCGTTTTTGTCCAGTGACCCTAGACTTCATCAGAACTAATTAACCAATAGTAACCACACAGTGTTTAAATACTAAAAGTGCCCAGTCATGTCAAATTCATTAGCGTATATTTACATTCATTAAATTTTGAACATAATTTAAATATATCTTAAATGAGAAAACTATAAAAATACATTAGAAATTAAGCTCTAATATAAAACAGTAAAAACACTTAAAATACATAATGCTTAAAATTGTTGTGTATAAGGCACTTGTAGTTCAAGTGCCTTATACTTTAATATAGGCATAATTGAAATATAATCGTTGATCCCTGGGGGTTGAGTAGCATTATGTCTTAACTGCCAAAAAAGTTCTGCTCGTTCCAATTTGTTATCCCAATCTCTACCTCTCAGACTTCTCTCTACAATCTCTAAAATCCCAAAACGGAAGCCCCTACAACTGGTATTCCTTTCTATATAGGGCATTGTTAGTATTCTTTTGTCTAATAGTGTATATGTGCTAATAAATCCTTTTACAAAGGGTTCTCTCTATTTTTCCTATGTAAAAATATCTTGTCATACAGCTGCATAGACTATGCCCCTTGTTCCACAGTTACCAACTGTTGTCCTCACTTGTGTACCAAATTCACCCAAGTTTAAAACCGATTCTTTCAATAAGTATTTACAGTAATTATAACTTCCGCAACTTGTGGTACCTCTAACTCCAGTGTTTCGTAACACTTTAGGATGTTCAAAAACTTCAGATTTGTTTTAGTTCGATAAACAAATCTTGGGTTATTGCCTATTGCTAATTGCAGGTCACTGTTCTAAACAAAATCCAATTTTTATTCATAATGTCCTTTACTTGTTTACAAAACCCACCGTAAGGTCAATACCATACTATTTTCATATACTTCTGCTTTCACAACTTTTTTGTCTGTTTCAGTAGTGTTCCCCAGCAAGTGCTTGTACCTAACCCCCCCCCCAGTTTTCTAACACAAGTTTATACATCTCTTCAATAAGTAACTTGGGTATCCCCTATCCAAAAAAATTCCTTCACCGCATCCATTTCTTTTAAACACCCAAGTTGCAAAGAACACATACATGCTACTCTAATAAATTGACCCTTAACAACACTTTTTTTCATGAAATAAGGGTGACTACTTTTGTATTCAAGATAATCGTTTGAAAAATTAGCCTTCCTATAATTCGTGGAGGAAAAACATTTGTTGTTTTCATCCCTTTTTATCGTGACATCCAGATAAGTGATGGCATGTCTGTTGTGTGTGAAAGTAAATGTGAAATAGTCACAGACTCCATTGATATATTCACTAAATTCTTCCCCCACATCCTCCTTTTTCCATAAAATGAAGATGTCCCAAAATCTTAGATAAATAGATCAATCTTGACAATATCTACTGCTAAACACATACTTTTTCTCTCAACTGTACGTGACCAAATTTGCAAATAAGGGAGCACAGCTAGATCCAATTGCCACTCCCTGTTTCTGTTGGAAATATTACCCTTCAGAGCAAAAAAAATGTTCGTTAATACTATGTCCATCACCAACATTATAAAATTCAACATTGTATTGCTCAGGGAAGATTTTTCTCTTAAGGCTTCATAAAACAGTTCCAGGCCTAAGTCGTGGGGAATAGAAGTGAATAGGTCAGAAACGTCTATTGTAGAAAAACAACATCCATCATTGTAAAAGTTGTTATTAATACGTAATAAAAACTCCCACGAATCCTTTAAGATATAACTAATGGGTGCCAAGGAATTTCTAACCAATCTGTCCACAAATAGGCCATACTATATCTAGAAGAAATTATGAGCCTAAAAGGTGGGTCCAGGATGCCCTTGTGTACCTTCGGAATACCAAATACTATTGGTGCAACAGGGTTTTTGTTAACCAAAAAGTTAAAAATAACTTCATTAATGTTCCCTTGAAATAAACTATCCTCTAACGTAAGATAAATCTTCTTCTGTGCTATTTTTATCTAATTTTGTGAGACAACGCCATACTTATCTTCGTCATGCAACATTGCCAAAATATGGCAATTGTAATCCATCATGTTCATCATAACAATTCCCCCACCTTTGCCGGGCTTCATAATTCTTATATTACTATTGTTTCTTATGTTATTTAAAGCCTTAATTTCACCAGTACTTAAATTATGAAGCTGGTTCTTATTAGAGGCATATAGCTTAAACATTTCTTGTGCACATACATTTTCATATGTAGCAATAGTAGGGTGCAATGGGGGGTTAAAACAACTTTTTTTCTTTAATCTGTTGGCTGTAAAGGGGCCTCTACCTTTGTTGTTTTCTTCTATTCCTATGTCACTAGTGTACTTAAACATATAACTTAAATTTGATTTTTAGTGAAGGTTTTTAATTCTATAAGAATTTGCGATACATCATCCTTTCTAGCAGGTAGAAATTTCATACCTTTCTTTAAAAGCGAAAAATGTTCTATACTCACATCTTCGCTTGTGTAATTATAGATGTTAAAGCCACCAAAAGTTAAAAGTTTCCCTTCACAGCTACTTTTAATACCCTCAGTAAAAGAAACATTACTCACGTTTAATGGTTGAGGTTCCCCTTCCTCCATTTCTGTCCTCTGGGGTTCTGACCCTTTCCCCCTCCCGGGGATCCTAAAAAAATTATTGTTGTTATTGTTAATATGTCTCCCTTTGTTAATTAATCTTTCTGACCTTCTCAAGGGGGGATATTTTTGGTCATAGGCTTCAGCATCTTCCTCCTCATAAGTAACACTCGTATTTCTTTCTTTATCCCCCAAGCCGTACTTTTCGGGCCATATGTTTCATTGTTGTTATTGTATGATCTGGGGAAAGGGTAGACCTGCTTGGCCCTGTATTCTGTTTCATCTCTCAATAATTTATTCTGTTTAAAATTCGCTAATCAAGCCTACCATGTTCAGGTAAGGTGGCAGTGTTATGCATGTGTTAAATTTAAACCCCTTACCTGAACATGGTAGGCTTGATTAGCGAATTTTAAACCCCTTACCTGTGGTTTGTAGTGTCGATCATTTCCGTGTCGGTGTTTTTGCGTCGGTGAAGTCGTTGTCGGTCTTGTCTGTTTCGATCTTCCGTCCTAGAACCATATATATATATATATATATATATATATATACAAAAAAGAAAAAGAGGTTGAGGCAAACTTGATCCAAGCAACTAAGGTGGAGTCCTAGGAATTATAGGTAGGGGAGGAGTCAGAGTTCTGGATCTGAAGTAGTTTCGAAGTCGGTGCCAAAGTCAGATCTGACAACCCATACGTTTTAACCTTGAACCAGACAAAGTCAGACAACTCGTATCTGACATTATGGTAAGTACATAACTTTCGCTTTCCTTAACTACATCCTTATCTAGTTAAATATTTTATTCATTATACAGTGTTGTTATAATTATTAATTTTACAGCTTTGTTCCATGACAAAACAGTGTTGGTATTATTTTGAGTTTGGTTATATGCATAGTTTTTTAACTTATTCGCATATACATATTGTTGATGTACCTTTGCAGATACATTTGTTGATGATCCCGATTTTTTAATGAGTTTGCATAAAATGGTGCATGTAAATTGTAAATGTTACAGTCTGAAACAAGCGCAGTACATTCCTTTAAAAAAAAAAATTAAAAGCAGAAATTTCACTAAACCATACAAATTTCTTAAGGTAAAATGCTTTATTTATTTAATGAATTAATTTGATTTTTAACCAAACTTCTGGTAATAAAAAAGTGAACACTGTGCCTTTCAGAAATGTGATTTCTGCTCGGCATTCCGATAATGAAAGTATACGAACAGAATGCGATACAGTGCGTGCCTGGACAGTAGGATTATGCCACTACTTGTTGTTGAGTCTTTCGGCTTTTCCCGGTTAGGGGTCGCCACAGTGGAACTCCGGTCCGCTAATGATTGGTAGTTGATTTTTACGTGCCGAGTTACCAGCCCTGACGCACAACCTTCAACGAACGTACGCTCATTAACGGATGTCTCCACGCAGAAGATGCTCTAGCTGAGAATCGAACCGGACAGCGTTTTACTGTGAGGCGACAACGCTACCGCAGCACCAAGTTAGCTAAATGTACTGGGGGCTGGGAAGGAATTGAAGGCATTAGTAGACTCTGGTAGCTTGGGTACACTTATTAAAAAAAACCTTGCATCTGCAAACAGTAGAGAAAGGTAGAAGTAATGTATTTATTGAGATAGTATATCTTGTCACATATGTAGAAATTGTTACTGTTAGACAAAGTATTGCATCTTTTGGCATTATTTCCTAATTTAACACATGATTTTTGTAACAGTTCAAGGCTTAATTCACAGCAATGTGGAAGTTCTGAGGAGAAGACAGATAGATATTCTATGGTCTGAATACACCTCAGTTAGGAATAAGGTACCACAGCAGAAACCTGACTGACTGTTGTCAAGACACAGCCCTGAATGTGCTCCCAATAAAGGTGGGGAGGGGCAACGTTAGCCTCATGCACTATTCAGATATACAGTTCTGATAAAGAAAAGAGGATAGGTATAAAACCTCAAGGGGAATTCCAATCTAGCTTTGGCTAGAAAAGATAGAAGAACCTGTGTCTTATCAGAAGACCCTGGTTATCAAGTTAGTGAAGGAATTTGGTGCAGAAACTGAAAGAGAGGATCCTTAATGCATGGTATGGAACTTTGTCAGCAGATTCCAGTCATTAAAATAATAAAGAATGCGTGTGTAAAGACAGGGAGAGAGAAACTCAGTAATAAATTCCATAAGAGAAGAAAAGGAACCTGAACAGAGTCCTTGGTTTCCCTTTGTAAGGTCAAAATAGAGAAGACTAATGTGAAACAAACGGGAGGTACTAAAAAGAAACAACTTATCAATATAAAAGCGAAGGAATTGCCAAAACCAAATAAAAACTTGTACCTTTATTCATAGGTGAAAAGCTCTGTCCTCCACTTCATGTCAGTATACTGACAAAAGTGTTCCTGAACTGTCAGATTTGCAGTTAAGCAATGATAGTTTTTAGAAAACCACAGTGCGAGGATGATGAATTAAGCAATGTCAGAGAAAATATAGCCAGTGTAGGAGGAGAGACAGATGAGCATGTTGGCACCATCCCATACTCATATTTTGAGTTGATAGATGACCGACCGGCTGTTTAGGGTGAGCAGAAATAAAGAAGAAATATTATTCCAACTGTTTGATCCAGAACATTTTAGAATACTTTTGATGGTGCTTAAAATTTAGCTAGATTGCATTGGCGTGGTGTGATGCAAGACATTGAGAACTTGTTTGCCACTTCTGCAGAATGTCTGAAGATAGCATCACATCCTGAGCCAGAAATCTACTGATAGCGTTGGCTATTGTTTAAGAGAGATCCATGAAGCTTGTAGGCCTGTTAGCAAAAATCTAGTAATGGTTAGCAATATATTCTAGTCATTATTGACAATGCTGCTACATTTCCTGAAGTAGTACCACTTTAAAAAGACAAAAGTAAGTTAGTATCCAGAGAGCTGGGGTAACGTTTCTCTAGTGTAGGGGTACCTAAATGGGTCTATGTTCACGCATCAAATACATATTACAGCGAATGCCTTGTAATCGAACTTGAAACAGCAAAAGTTTAAAGTACTGAAAACATTTAACATCATAAAATAATTCATCCAATGGCCATAGTTGGCCAATATTGCAAACATAGAAAACAATGCAAATAGAGTAACCAATGTAGAAATACAGACAGTAGTCCACTTAGCTCGAAAAGACAAGTGACCCACTGAAAGGTATCGACAACCTCACTTTATTCCAAACAACAAACAACGTAAAAAGATGTGAAAATCTCAGTACATCCAGGTTAAGCGCTTTCATCTGATTAAAGCAGACTTCCTCAGAACCAATTAATTCCAAGTTAATAATTCCATTTATATCAAAGTTTTGGTGCCAAAAATCAATAATTAATTCATTTTTTAAAAATCTATGATGTATTTATATATATATATAAAATGTATAAAATGTTGCAATATATAGGATGTTTAAAATATATGAATAGGTTAACATTTCTCATAAATTCTAATAATGTCTATGCCTATATTATAAATAAGTGTGTAACATATATGTAATACAATGCAAATGCTAAAAATGCATATATACATAAATGACTAACAATTCTATACTTCATAAGCCTACAGAAATTGTACATTACATGCAGTGCATTTTTGCTTCCTATAACCATGCCAGTTCATTATATATATATCCTGTACATAGTGTGTCAAAACCCAGTGATAGTACTAACTGTACTATACCCTATATATGATGCTAACAATGTATTTGTAATCAATAAAAGTCTAAATGGTGACTATGTAAAGGAGAAATCTAAATGAATACCTGTCAAATTGTGTTAATGATCTTAATCTAAGATTAAGAATGGTTTTAAACTAATATATTCATTGAGTCCCGGATAAGTCGTGGCATCACAACAAATCTGCCACTTGCTCTCCAGTAACCCAAGATATGCTTTCCAATTTCCAATACCTACTGACATGTCAACTTTATCAATAATGGCAAAACTGAACGTGTGTTCTTTCCCTTTTTCAATAACATGTTTACTTAGGGGATTTTTTGTTTCGCCTTTACTTATTTTGTATATATGTTCGTAAATGCGGGTTTTAAGCCTTTTTTCTGTCTTGCCTACGTAATATGCTGAGCATCGTGTACAAGTGGCAAGATACACAACCCTCTGTGTGTTGCAATTCCCTACTCTACATCTGCAAATACTTTTAATGATTTTGTCCAATTTAATGAACTTATTCTCATTGATGTGTTTGCACTGTCCGCATGTTCCACACTTACCAGTGCCCCTTTTATTATTTTCAGTTTTATTTTTGTACACCCCACTTTCTAATATTTTCTTTAAATTATTTGAGGTTTTTAACACACACACCGGGTTGTTGCCAACTATGGGACCTATCGCCTCGACACTGGATAGTAAATCCCAATGTCTGCGTAGTATCTTCTTAACCAAATTCGTATAAGCATTATACATAATAACACAAACCCTCCTGTCTTTAAATTTGTTCGCTATTTTGCTGTCTAACCTTACTTTCCCTAAAAGTGGGGGATATTTTATACCCCATTGTTTTTTTACGTATTCGACCACATCATCAAGCAACCTTTTGGGATACCCTCGATCTATAAAAAGTTTGTATATATCATCCAATTAATTTATCATAAGTTCCCTAGTAGAGGACATGCGGGCTGCTCGGATACACTGCCCCTTTACAACATTTTTAAATATGTGAGGTGGATGGCAACTACCAAATTGAATGTAATCATTAGAAAACGTTGGTTTTCTATACAGTTTCGAGGTAAACCCATCTGCAACTTTACTAATATAAATATCTAAATATGAAATTCCTTCAGTACCCGTTTGATATGTAAATTCCAAAAATTCTGTGGTGTTGTTAATATATGTGATGAATTCAGAAATGAGTTCACTTGGTCCCTTCCAAATGATGAATAGGTCATCCAGAAATCTAGTATATAAAGTTATAAACTTATAATACTCACTAGGAAAGACAAAAGAATGTTCCCACTCTAACATAACCAAGTTGGCAAATGTGGGTGCACATGATGCACCCATAGCGACCCCTCTGGTTTGCCTGAAAAATTCACCTTGGAACTGTATGTAGTTGTGATCTAATATTATTCCCATCATATCTAAAATAAGGTTGATCCTTTCCCAACTTAATCCGGAAAAGTTGCGCAGACTATTGCAAAAATATTCCAAACCTATAGTAGTGGGTATGCAAGAAAAGAGATCTTTTACATCTATAGTTATAAATGTGATGTCCTCTCCCCATACCTCAGGGGTAAGCTTACTGAGAAAATCCCAAGAATCTTTAATTAGGTGGGGAACATTGGCATATATATGCTTCGTCCACTGATCTATAGTGACACCTAAACTGAATGTTTTGGATTTAGATCCAGATATGATGGGTCTGAAGGGGGGTTTCTCCAAACATTTGTGTATCTTAGGTATTCCAACTATATTTGCCATCCGGGGGAACTCATTCCTGATGAAATTATATAACTCATTATTGATACGGTTGTCCAAAAGGTACTCTTCAATAGCCAAATCTATTCTTCTATATCCTATGTTAATTTGATTAAGAGACACCTCCTCATAATTTCCTGAGTTAAACAGAATCTCATGTATTTCATTTTGATACTGAAGAGAGTCAAATATAATAATACCTCCGCCCTTATCGGGCTTCATAATCCTAATGCTCTTATTCAAAATTATTTCTTCTAAAATTTTCCTCTCCGCTTCCATTAAATTGTCACAAAACATTTGTTTGAGGTTATTATTGATTTTGATGTTTTTATATAACTCGTATATGTCCCTACATACCACTTTCTCATAAACTGCTACTTGTGGATTAGTAATAGGAATGTACGAGCTTTCCTTAATCAGCCTCTGTTGTTGCACATTGTTATCATTCTTTTTATCATTGAATTGCACTGCCAGATTCAACCTACGGCAGAACAATTTAATTTCTTTGATAGTATCAAAAAGGTTAAAGTGTGTTGTGGGAATGTATTTCATTCCCTTACTAAATAAAGAAAAAAATTCTTGTGTTATCTTTATTTCTGTATAATTGTACACCTTAAAGCCACTGTATGTGTGTATCTTGGGTAGAATAAGATCTTTACAAACAATACTGTCATCTGTTTTGAAGTCCACAGGACGAGACCTCTGTTGTAGCCTCATGTGTCTCTAAACCTTCCCTTCCTATCTGTAAATTGGGTCCCAAAGTGGAAGTCTCACTACTATCATGGCTTAGTTTCTCCTTTGATGTGTCTTTGGGGCTGGAAAGAATCTCCCCCCTTGAAAATTTGTATCCACATTATATCTATAATTTCTACCTCTCCCTGTATTATAATACTGGTCGAAGGCGTTGGCGTCCTCACCTTTATTTTGTGGCCATACATAAACCCTTCCAATCTTGTAATGTTCCATATCCCTTTCAAACTTATTCACCTTCCTATTAAGTACACTATTAGCCCTGTTATTTGCTATATGAAATTGTTTAGAATATAAGTCCTTGTTCGAAGTCGCTATCATGTATTATTTCATCATTTAACACTTCCAATTCATTAAATAATGCAACAATTTTCTCATCGTTGAATTTCATAATCATTTTCATGTACATATAACCAAAGTTATCAAACATTTTGTTGAATTCCTGCATCACTGAATTCTTATATACAATTCCTAAAGGCAATTTGAAAAAGCGTAAACCCTTAGGTACTATCTGTGCTTTCATGCATTTGTCTAAATACGCATTGTCAATTTTGGCACATTTTAACTGAATCAACTTTTTACCTAGTACATAAATCTTAGCTTTAAGTCCATCAGTTACACTACTGGACCCATTTCTACTTATTATTCTTTTGTGTCCAACATTAACTGCAAAATCGTAATCATCAGCTAGAAAATCATTAATGGCATCATTGAATTTGTTCCCATTGCCCTTGTTACATTTAGTAACATTCTGCCCGGTATTCAGTCTCTTATTTGACCCATTACTGGGACTTGAAATAATGTTGGCTATGGCTATTCGATGAATTATTTTACATCAGTATATTGAAGTTTCACTGTTTCATGTTCAGTTATAAGGCATTTGCTGTAATCTATTTTCAATGCATGAGCATAGACCCACCTAAAAATTATGGACCAGAGAGCCCCACTCATGTCCAGAGCAATGCATCAGCTTTGTAAGTGTTTTAAATTAAAACAGGAACTTCAGTACACCACCCTCAAATTGATAGTGGCAGCGGAGCTCTTTAGTAAAACTGTGAAGTCTGTGCAGAGGAAGACCCTTGAATAAAACGGTTAGAAATGGGATACATTACTTGCTTGTCTAGTAGTGTAGATACCATCTCCTTTCTCCCTTGAAAGGAGGTTACTAGCCTAGTGGGACTAACTGAGTCAACGAAGAATAAACAAAAATCTCATTTTTCTTGTAAAATAAGTGCTCAAACTTCAGTGGGATTTACCCCATTTGAGGTACTGTATAGAAAACATCCCAGAAGCATGCTGAACCCAGCAAAGGAAACCTCTGAGGAAGAGAAGACACAATAGCTACTTCACAGAATTGCAGGGTAGGACTGAAATTGTTTTGTTAGTAGTTTAGGAGCATAAATAAATAAAGGGCAGGGGAAACGAGATGTACATCAAGAATGTCATGGTCAGGGAGCTTAAAGCAAGGAACAGTGTTGTAGTACTAGTCGCCTCTGCTGAAAATAAATTCCTGGAAAGATGCCAAGGCCCTTTTGGGGTGGTAGAGAAAATGAGTAAAGTAAACTAACAAAATAATAGAAACTGGAAGAGGCAGATCAGAGCCAGATCGTTGTATAAGATTTTTGGGTACTTACGTATTATCGCAACCAGATTTTTGTGATAATACCATTTGCTTCCCGGTGTGTGAATGTAACCAGAAATGTATGCAGAATTACAGTGGCAATGTTAACTTTATGAAAAGACATTGTTTAGGCAGGAAGAACAATGTACAGTTTAAAAAAGGACTGTTTGAAGTTATGCCGTTTCCCGACATCACGTCACTCATGAGACGCCCGCGACTGAACAATCCACAAGTATGCGGCCCTAAAACATCCAGAAAACATCCGCAAGTATGCTGCCCGAAACATTCAGAAAACATCCACAAATATGCTGCTCAAAACATCCACAAGTATGCTGTCCAAACCATCCAGAAAACATTCAAACAGTAACTGCTATCCATCTGAAAACTAAAAAATCATCCGGTACTGTCAGATACTCCATACATGTTTGTCTTACACCTAACAGCACATGTTATATTACGTTTAGCCTCTGTTGTACAAGTACTTTATCTATTTGTTTTTCTCTTTAACTGAAATTCTTTTCAAATGTTTGTAAAACAAAGCCAATGATTTACCCCCAAAATTTGCTGCTCTTGATATCTTATTCTCTGAAAAAAAATGTATTGTCAACTTTGGAATAATCCTTCTTGCAGTACGGCAGCAGTTCAACCAAACATTTCCCAGGTGTTCTCGTTTCATTTCCAGCAGAATGACAGCAGTGTAAGCAGTTTTGAAGTACGCAAACAGGATTCCCATTTCCACGTTAATTTTGCTTATGAATTTGTGAAAAAAATAGGTTGTATCCATAGAAAACATCAAATTCAACCTTAACTTTACTCCCACAATCCGTTTTTGGGCCAACAAGCATATTACTGCAACCGAGAAAATCTGGTTGCAATAATACGTAAGTACCGATTTTTGTAATGATTTCCAGAAAATAAATGAGATATCCAGATTTGACACTTAGCTGATGTCTAGAATGGATGAGCTCATAGAAGTGCTAGACAAAGCAAGGTTTTTGACCACTGTAGGTTTGACCAAGGATTACTAGCAGATTCTTCTTTCCCCTGTAGCCATAGATAAGACAGATTTCTCTATCTCTGAAAGTCTTTTTCATTACACTTTCTCATCCCTAAGGACTTCGCAGAATGTCTGCCACTTTTCAAAGGCTCATTGACAAATTTCTGAAACTTCTTTGACTTGAAGAATTTAAGAGAATGTAGAACACTTCAGGATATGTAAGGGAGCCTCATGCTTGCTTGCTTGTATCAGTGCCTACCAGGTGAGAGACCTGCATTGGTTCCTTACAAGGAAGGTGATATTTATTTTGTTTTTCAATTTCTGGCTGGAAAACATACCCCGATAAGGTGAATAAACACAACTGTGTGATTTACTGTTACAGTAAGTTTTCCTCTTCAGTCTACTGATATTTTAACTATACTAGGAGGTCTATGACATCAGTAGTACTTGTTGGCGGGACAGATTTGTGTCCCAGAGACTCCCCTTCTGTGGAACAGACTCCCTCTCCACGTCAAGCAGAGTACCTTAGTAACCCTTTTTTAGCACAACCTGGATAACTGGGTTGCGAAAAGAAAATACACCCCTGAGATTTCACTTATGTCCCTGTTGTTCAAGGGCATCAGGTGTTGACTTGTTGGAACATGGGCTGAATTCTTGGCTAGGCTTGTAAGGGCCTCAGGACTAGTAGCCTTGTAACTTCCTATGATCCTATACATACACAACTGCATTTACTGACTCTGGTAGTGTTTTTATATCTGTAACACAATGAATTCATGTTGATTCACCAAAGACAGTTTGTCAAACACAAGCAAATCAAAAGCAGTTCACCAAAACTGCCTTCAGTGAACATAAAACATTTTTTTTTGCAGGGGGGGGTGCTTTATGCTTCAGTGCTTTTACAATTGCTAGTTTTGTTCCTAAAGTTTTATATTCTGCTTATCATTTACTTTGCTGTTGTTTCAATTTTACTTTGGCAATATTACCTTCATATTGTTCCTTGTCTCCTGTTCTGGGATGGGTGTGGGTCACTGCTGTCCTCCTTTACTTACAAATTGAATGAAGCGTTGTAATTTCATTCAGCTACACTGCTGTGTAGTTCTGAATGACAAAGTTTTCATTGACTTGACTTGAATTGCTTAAAGTTGCATTTCCATGCCTTTCTGTTTTCCTGTTCTTTGTGTCTGCCCCATTCCCCACTGAGACATTAAAAGTTCCTGAAATTCTCACCTGCATGAAGTCATTGACCTGCACCTCACAGAAGTTGCATTCCAGTGCCGTTCCCCTATTTTTTGTGTCAGTCCTACCCCCATTGAGACATTAAGTTAGCTTACTTTTTCCTTGGCGCCACTAAAAACCAAAACCTAACACTGCAGTTACTATCATACTCAATGGAACCCAAACAGTAAGCCCCTAAGGCAAGCAAGCACACTTCACTGGACTGTCATTATATGTGACTCCATTTTAAGACATACTGATGCCCCTCTAAGCAGGCTGAACAAGGATAAGATGACAGTTAGTTGCTTATCTGGAGCCAGGACACAACAAATCACACATGCACTCAAGTCATTACACCACAGGTACCAGTTTGATTCCATCATAGTCCATGTAGGTGTAAATGATGTGAGATGTATCTCTCTGGACTATATGACGAGAGACATTATGAAGCTCTTGGACTATGTATCTCAGGCTGGTATGAGCCTAGTATTGAGCAGCATATTACCATCGCTGAGGATGACACAATGATGCAATGTATCACTGAGGATGATCCAGCAGCATATTACCATCGCTGAGGATAATGCCACAATATGAGTAAAAATAGAGTTTAACAATTGTCTGTCTTTCTGTTGTCATTGTAAGGGGATCCAGTATTTGTCAGCTTGAGAGGACATGGTTAACAGACTACATTGCTTTGCCCCTTTAGGCTTTTGAGTAGTGACTAAAACTTGATCCACCTCCATAGTATCTTTTTTAGGCAATGCAAAATTGACAAACCTACTAACATAGCAAAATCAACTCTGCTGAATGCCAGGAGCCTAAATAAAAAAAAAAAAAAACTTTACTCCCTCCAAGCCCTCTTCTCTCTTGAGAATATAAACATCTGTCCACTTACTGAGAAAGTGGCTTAAAGGGGCAGAGAGTACCCCAGCAGTGCAAGGTTTCAATGCCTTCCACACTTTTAGACCATTAGCTGCACAGACAAGAGCTAAAAATGGAGGTGTCTCAATATACATCAGTAAACAAGCCTACATGTCAAACAGGATGATGCACTGGAGTTCCTCCATGTGCAGATCACCATAGACAAAATCCCGTACCATGTCGTAACCAGCTAAAGATCACCTTCCATACCACAAGACGTTCACAGTGCATATTTGGATCTACTTGAGACACTTATTATCCAAACTAACACCCTACTCATGGGGTACTTTAATTATCCATATATAGACAGGGAGTTCTACTCAGCCTGAAATCTACAGGTGCAGGTATTCTTAGACTTCATAAATGCAATCACCCCGGGCAGAATTGTGAATACACCCACTAGAGGCTCCAACATACTAGACCTCCTACTCGGGCATTGTCAACAAACTTACGGAACTAGACATAAACCTCTTTATAACATGCTGGATAGCTAGCTGGCTCAGTGATAGGCCCAAGACGTTAGGATTGGTGAAGCCACCTCCACAAAGAGGTGCTTTTCCTACTCCTGTGTGGCATCTGCTTCTTGGAAGTCCAAGTCAATGTCAAAGGCCTCCAGCTCACCAAGTCACAGTTGATTGCAAACTGGGGACGGTCACTGAATCTCCACAATATGAGAACATCCTTTTTAATTTAATTACATTTTTTCAAACTGTGTGTGGACTAATATTGCTACATACTCAAGTGTGCCAGCTTGCACTGCATGTGAATTGTTTTTACTACTGTTTTTGCTACTTTTCTGGAAAAAAAAATGTATCTGCTTTTACTGTATTTGTGTTTCTTCCTACTTAATTTTGCTTTTGCGTCATCTTAAAAGTACTCAATTGTATTTATTACTGCTTGGTGTATCTCATTCTAAACCTTTTAGTTTAAGCACTTGGGCTTCAGACTAGTTGTTTTACATTAAGAAGGTTTGTGGTCTGCACTGTGGTGGCAGAACAGGTAGCTTACATCTTTCTAAGTTGGGAACTGCTGATTGAGGGCTCAGTGTCTGTTATTCTAAAAGTGTATTCATTCTGGTGTAAGCACTTGGGCTTCAGGCCAGTTATTTTACATTAAAAGGGTTCGTGGTCTGCACTCTTGTGGGAGGAGAGGCTGGACTCTGCCCTTCTGAGCTGGGAATTTCTGGTTAAAGGCTTATAGTGCCTGCATATTTGAACTGCTTCTTACTGAAATTGGTACACCTTGTTTGCTGTAGCATAGACTAGATCCAGGCCTGCTGAATCTAGCTTTGTTTGAATAACTTGAGCACTAATCCAGGCATTCTTTAAAGTATTCAATTGTATTTATTACTGCTTGGTAGTAACTTGATTAAAGTGTAGCTATCATTCTAAGTCTTTTGGATTAAGCACTTGGGCTTCAGACCAGTTGTTTTAACATTAGGAAGGTTTGTGGCCTGCACTGTGGTGGCAGGACAGGTAGCTTACATCCTTCTAAGTTGGGAACTGCTGATTGAGGGCTCAGTGTCTGTTATTCTAAAAGTGTATTAGTTCTGGTTTAAGCACTTGGGCTTCAGGCCAGTTATTTTACATTAAGAAGGTTCGTGGTCTGCACTCTTGTGGAAGGAGAGGCTGGACTCTGCCCTTCTGAGCTGGGAATTTCTGGTTAAAGGCTTATAGTGCCTGCATATTTGAACTGTTTCTTACTGAAATTGGTACACCTTGTTTGCTGTAGCATAGACTAGATCCAGGCCTGCTGAATCTAGCTTTGTTTGCATGTTTGTTGTTTATTTGCTTGTTATTTCCCTGAAAAGTTAATTCCACCTAAAACGCGGCTTTTCAGCGCTTCTGTGGATCCCTAGTGATATCTGCATTGCTTACTGTACTTATTTCCCTGTTTCACTTGAAAGAAAGACTGTTTGTCGTTTTTGCATTTAAGTTACCTGTAACACATTGCATTTAAGTTACCTGGCACTTACTCACTAAAGCAATTAGATAAGTCTGCACTAAAAAAATTAAAAGCACTACACCCTCACAAACTCCCCTTGAGTACCTTGTTCCCCATTAGCCCTTTTTTTTCAATTATAAAGGAATTCCCAATACTATTCTAGCATGTCCAAAGGTCAGTTGTCAATCTACTCTCCGGTCCAGCTGGTGAATCTGGGAATCTTGAGGCAATGTTACAACTGCCTCATGTACACAGACAACCCTCTCCTCCTCCCAACAAATTCCAACACATGTGAGAGATGCAACCATATAGCCATACTGGAGGCTAAGCTCTCTCAACTCAGTACTGGCGAAACCAGTCAGGAGGAGAAGGAAACCACACTCACTACAATTCCAGTCTCACATAGACCTGCCTTGACAGCAAACCAAACACATAAACACACAAAAACATACTCGGAGGCTCTAAATAAAAATCTGCCTAAGTAGCAGAGACCTCCAAAGCAGACACCCAAGCAACCGCTACCCCAAAACAAAACACATGCAACACATAGCTCACAAAGCCTGTGTGCCGAATAGTCACAGCCCTTAAGGCTAAACAACACACCTGATACACTTGTAATAGGTGACTCTATCATCAGGCACACTGACGTCCCGCTCACCAGGCTGAACAAGGAGAAGGTCACGGTGAGCTACTTGTCGGGCGCTAGGATCCGCCACATAACACAAGCACTCAGGTCACTCCAAGGCAAGTACAAATATGACTCAGTCATTGTCCATGCTGGTGTGAATAACCTGAGACGTACCTCCCTGGACTACATGAAAAGAGACATAGAGGAGCTGTCTTGAGCATGTAGCCCAGGCCGGTATGACCCTGACCTTGAGTAGCATCTTACCCTCACCAAGAATGATGCCACAATATGAAGACAAGATGATTAATTTCAACAATTGGCTTAAGTATTGGTGTCATTCAAAGGGGAGCCAATGCCTGTCAGCCTGGGATGACATGCTCGACAAGCCACGATGCTTCGCTAGGGACGGCTTGCACCTGTCACCCCTGGGCTTTTGGATATTGGCAAAGGCTCTTGCTACCCCCATAGTGCCTTTTTTAGGCAAGGCTCAAAAGACAAACCCACCTCCATAGGTATCGCAAGGGATAAGAAACTAAGAGTAATGCTACTCAGCGCCAGAAGTCTAAACCTCAAGATGCATGCACTCGAAACTCTCCTTAGCATGGAGAACATCGATATCTGTGCAGTAACAGAAACCTGGTTCAAGGCTCCCGAGAGCACCCCAGCACTACCAGGTTATACCTCATACCATGCTTTTCGGCCCCAAAACTTGGACTGAACCACAAAAGGAGGGGGAGTATCAATATTCGTCAAAGATACCCACACCTCCAGGTTGGTGGCACAGCACGAAGCATCAGGGACTATCCATGTGCAACTAACAGTGGGTAAAACTCCCTTCCAGTTTATAGCCTGCTACAGACCACCCTCCCAAACCCAGGAACCCCACTCAGCCTTCCTGAGAACACTGGAAAATATGAAGGTCTCTCCAAACACCATTATATTGGATGACTTCAACTACCCAAACATAGACTGAGAGCATTACTCTAGCTCCAACACCCTAGCCCAAAGGTTCCTAGAATTTATAAACTCAAATGCTATGGAACAACTTGTTACCACTCCCACAAGAGGGGAAAACATACTGGACCTGATCATCACCAACATGGGGACTTTATGCTCCAGACCAGAAGTGTATCCCTCATTGGTAAAGTCAGACCATAAACTAATCTCACTGGATATTCACATCCCAACTCCACCCCCTGCCCTGAAAACCACAGTGAAAAACTTCTCTAAAGCAAATTTCACACTCCTCAAAACCGAGGTGGAATCCTTCAAAGCCCCCGGGCCTATGGAAAATACGGCCCAGACCGCAGAATCCTTTATAAATGCATTCTATGAACACCTTCAGGAATGCATGGATCATGCAGTCCCAAATAAAACCAAGACCCAATCCTCCAAAGGCAGACGTCCTGTCTGGTGGACCCCAGCCATAAACAAACTATACAATAGAAGGAGGAAGCTACTACATGAAAGAGCAAAATCCCAAAAAGGGAAGGCATCTCTGATCAGTATTAGCAAAAAACTACGGGCACTCATAAAATCGTCTAAGGCCAGCTTCGAGAGAAAAATTGCACAGGACACTAAGGATAATCACAAGGCTTTCTTTAGTTATGTTAGGAACCTGGTTGGGAATTCCCAGATATGCTCAGAATTAGTCCAAAATGACAAAAAATACACCGAACCCACAGACATTGCCAACATCCTAGCTGACAGGTTCAGCGCAAACCCCACCAAAAGGGCAAATATCTATCCCAGCAGAGTGCTGCCCCCCTGACATCTCAGATGCTCAGGTAAGAGCTGCCCTCTCCAAAGCAAACAACACAGCATCAATGGGACCAGACAGTGTCCCGGGCTGCATCCTACATGAACTCCAAGAAGAGCTAAACCCAAACATAAAACTACTGTTCAATTTCAGCCTTACTACAGGATATGTACCCAAAGAGTGGTGTACAGCAACAGTGGTCCCTCTCCACAAAGGTGGTGCCTCAGTGGATCCTGGAAACTATCGCCCCATAAGCCTGACTAGCTTGGACTGCAAATCTATGGAAAGAATCATCATGGACCTCATAAATAAAGATCTTGGGGACCTACAGACACTGGATCCTACCCAGTTCGGCTTTGTTAAGGGCAGATCCTGCCTCTTAAACCTGGTTGATTTCTTTGAAACAGTCACCAAGGCCATTGACGAGGGGAAGGTGGTCCACACAGCCTACCTGGACCTCTCAAAAGCCTTCGATACAGTACCCCACTCGGGCATTATAGATAAGCTCACCAGCTTAAATATAAACCCCTATGTCACTTGATGGGTTGCAAACTGGCTCAAGGACAGAACCCACATGGTCAGAATTGCTGGAGCCATGTCAGACTCCAAACCAGTTACAAGTGGCATCCCACAAGGCTCAGTCCTGGGACCTCTCTTGTTCGGTATTTATTTCTCGGAGGTACAGGCCAACACGGAAGGACTGTGGCTGACCAAGTTCGCAGATGACTGCAAACTGGGCGCCATAATCGACTCTCCAGCCGACACAATCATCCTCCAAAAGGGCCTCATAGAAACAGACAACTGGTTCCAGAGCCATGGCCTCAAGCTAAATGCCAAAAAGTGTATAGTCATCCCCTTTGGCAAAAACAAAGTGCCCACAAATTACCACATAGGTGGTAATCCATTAAGTACAGAAGAAGTAATTAGGGACCTGGGGACCCAAGTTGATAGCAATCTCTCATTTGAGAACCACGTGGCCAAAGTGGTTAGAAAAATATTTTATATAGCCCCACCTAATCATGAAGGGATTCACATCTAGATCAGGGGAGGTCATCGTGCCTCTTTACTCATCCATCATCAGGCCCATAATTGAGTACAATGCCCCTTTTGGGATGTACCTTACCAGACACCTGAAGCAACTGGAAAGACCCCAAAAGTACCTCACCAAGAGGATCAAAGGGCTCAAACAGATGCCATATGCTGCCCGGTTAAAGAAACTCCAGCTCTACTCAGTGGCATACCGCCTGCTCAGAGGCGATCTGTGCCTGACGTATAAAGCCATGTCCAACCCGGAATTAATGGACATGCTGCACCTCAGAAAATCCAAATCCCATCGAGCTATGCACTCGAGAGACTTGAACCTCAGCACTGAAATAAATAGGACATGCTGGAGGGACAGATTTATAACCCAGAGGCTCCCTTCACTCTGGAATAAAATCCCAGTCCAGGTTAGGCAGAGTCCCTCACTGACTCTCTTCAAAAGGAATCTTGATGAGTGGATGGGAGATCGTAGGTTTACCCCGGGTATCACTTCTGTGTCACTGTTAGACAGAGGCACAGTATACTAACCTCAAAAATGGGCATAGCAAAATTAATTTAAAATGGGTGGCGAAAGCCAAACACACTCTGGCTAGGATTATAAATGCCCTAGGGCAGATAGCCTAGTATGAACCTATTAGAAGGTGTAACTCAGACAAATGGTCTGTGCCAAACCCATTGCTTAAAATTCAGTGCCAAGAAGTGCATTATAGTACCTTTTGGGATGTTGACCAACCAGAGTAACTACATCATCAGCAAAACACCCCTAAAAGTTGATTCATTAGTCAGAGATCTGGGAACTTGTTTAGATAGTAACCTACTCTTTCACGAACATGAGACCAAGGAAATAAGAAAGTCCTTCTATGTTGCTCAACTGATAAGTAAGGCCATATAATGCCCCCTTTCAGTATCTACCTGACCAGTCACATGCAGCAACTGAAACGTCCACAAAGGTTTTTACAAAAAGAATACAGGGAGTAAACACAATGTCCTGAGCTGAATGTCTCAAAGCCATGTCTGTTTACCTGGGGTCTTATACAGTTTTGACAGGTGCTCTTTACCTGGCATACAAGCCATCCCTGGAACCTGTTTTGATGAACTTTTTGCACATCTGCAAAACAAACAGCATCAGAATTACTAGATCAAAAGACATAACATTTGCTTGTGGCATAAGTAAGACATGGTGGTGGAGAGACAGATGTGTTTCTCAGACAGTTCCCATTCTCTAGAACAAGGCTTCCCATCCATGTGAAGCAGAGATGTCCTTCAAGGATGCATCTGCAGTCCTAACATATGGGTTGTCCTGCCTCAGGCAGCCCTTCGGTTGGCCGGATTCCAAAGTCTGCGTCTGGCCTCGGCTGATGTCGCACTTCACCCGACGTCATAGCTGCTGTCAATTGGGTATAAAGGCATCAGCCGACGCCATTTTCCTCAGTCTTTCTTGCCACGCGGTGCCCGAAGCAGAAGCTGTTCGCAAGTGCCGGTCGGTCAGAACCAGAGATTACTACTACCGAAGACTTCTAAAAAGCTAAGTACCCCGTTGGGGACTCTTTCTTGCCTCAGCCGATGTCAGAAAAAGTAAAGAACTGTTTAACTTGTGGGAAACAAATACCTCATAAGGATTTCCACTCTTACTGCCTTCCTTGCTTAGGCCCAGACCACGACGTAGCAGCTTGTCTAGCCTGTGCTTCCTTCAACCGACGGACACTTAGACGTCGGTTGGAGTTTGCAGAGGAGTTTTTCGGCCCCGATTTTGCTTACAACATGCCGTCGGACGCTCCGACTTCACAATTAGCTAAAAAGCGTAAGGAAAAGGACCGACACTCGCGGTCCGCGGTTTCGGCCGAAACCGCGGTTAAGCCAACCGCGAGTGTCTCGGTTTCGGCTGAAACCGAGTCCTCGGTTCTTCCTTCGGCCGAAAGCAGGCCTCCTACAACCGAGGCCTCACCCAGCATGGCTGAAACTGCTACTGAAATTCTACCTGCTGTTGCAGGTTCTCAGGATTTATCAGATACTATTCCTTTAGACATATCTACTCCTGCACGTGGAGCTGCTAGGCCCCCTGCATCTATGTCTATCAAGGCTTTTTCTAGGGCTAAAGCAGCTAAATCTTCTAAGGCCTTGCCTGCTAAGACCCCCTCACACAGGCCTACCTCTAGTTCCCAAATGCTCAGCCTGGCAGAGGATCTCATTTCTTTGATCAGGGGATCCCAACCTCACCCTGACAGGGCCTCTCATCCCCCTCCAGAGAAGAGGCCTAGAGCAGAGCCCCCTGAGCCAGTTTCAACAGATTATTCCTCGGATGATTCAGAAAACTCAAATCCTCCAGAAGGCCCTTATTCTCCATATGAGGACTCTGACACAGAAGACTCCATTCCTTCTGCCTCTCCTCCTGAGGAATTTTCTTTTGGGGAAACATTGCATGCTATGAGGGAGCATTTTCAATGGCAGGGACAGGATTTTTCAGATTCAAGGAAAAGGCTAAGGACCTTTTTACATTTACCACAGCATAGGCCTTTAGCCATTCCTCCAGTACTAACAGTTGTGGATGATGCATTTAATGATGCTTGTACTGCCCCTGACTCTCTTCCCCCGGCCCCTGCTAAGCCCGACAGATACTACAGGGTCCCGGACACTCATTATCACTTGTATAAGGCTCCTATTGCAGATCCAGAAACTATTTCACAGGGCCCCAAAGCTGTAGCAGCTGCCTCTGCCAAAAAACCCCTCCCCTCTGAAAGAGAATCTAGAGCATTAGAGAGATGGGGTAAAAAAGTTTATACTTCTGCTACTCTTTCGGCTAGGGCCTTAAACTGTCAATTCCACATGATTCAGTATCAGGAATTTTTGTTAGATCAGCTAAATAAAAAACTGTCCTTTCCTGAACCTATAGACCGTAAGTCCCTTCAGGATTTGGTACATAACACTCAGCAGGTCAGTAATCATTCCTTAAAATGCGGCTATGATGCACTGGAGGCTTCCTTTAGATCAGCTATGACTGGTACAGTGATCAGAAGGCATGCATGGTTAAAAGAGCAATCCTTACCAGACCATGTAAAGTCAAAGCTCCTAGATGCTCCCATGGAGAAACACAGTTTGTTTGGCTCCCCTGCACAGCAAGTGTTAAAGAAGGTGGAAGAAAAAGCAAAATCTGTCCAAACAGTCAAGGATTTCTTACAGGTCCAGCCTCCGAGGTTTAGTAGAAATTGGCCTTCGAAGAATTGGTCCTTTCCAGACACCTCCAGAGCACAGAGAGGCAGAAATAGGCACCCAAGAGGCAGAGGTCAATCCAGAGGTGCCTACAGGGGACGTCAGTGGCAGCCTAACAACCAGAGAAGTACTGCCACAGATCCAGCTACTACCACTTCCACAGGACTGTCACAGTGACTTGGCTCTGATACCGCCTACCAGGGAACAACTGGAAGCACCCTTAGGCGGAAAGCCAGCCTTATTTTCAGTAAACTGGCATTACATTACAGGAGACAAATGGATTTTACAGACAATAGACAAATGCCAAACCTACCACCAAACCAAAAAACAAACGCTCTAGGACAAATCAACCACTTACTAAGGATGAGAGCTATAGAAAAGGTACCGTCTATGGAACAAGGACAAGGATTTTACTCCAGACTTTTCCTGGTACCAAGAAACGAAAACCAATGGAGACCTATTCTCGACCTGTCCGCTTTGAACACATATCTCATTGTTCCAAAATTCAAAATGCTGACCCTACAGCAACTTCTTCCCATGCTGGGCAAGGAGTCTTGGCTGGTGACTCTAGATCTCAAGGAGGCATATCTGCACGTCCCTATACGACCAAATTGCAGAAGATACCTCAGATTTCTTGCAGGATCAGAGCATTATCAATTCTCAGCATTGCCCTTTGGCTTATCTACTGCGCCCAGAGTATTCACAAAATGCCTGGCATCAGTAATTGCTCATTGCAGGCTTCAGGGAATTCAAATTTATCCATACCTGGACGACTGCCTGATACAAGCGGACAACAAGATCAAATTAAGAAAAGATTTGGAAAAGGTTATTCACCTACTGCAAGCCCTGGGATACACAGTCAACATAAAAAAGTCAAGACTGGTACCATCCCAAAGGATAACATTCCTGGGTGCAGAACTAAACACATCAAATCAAATGGCATTTCTCGCAGCAGAAAAGCAAAAGCAACTACCACTCTATTTCATGGCATTAACAACGCAGAACCAGCTTACAGCAAGGAAAGTCCTGCAAGCTTAGGTGGCAATCCACTGAGCACAGAAAAAGTCATCAGAGATCTGGGGACCCAGGCTGACAGTAGCCTTTCGTTTGACACTCATGTTGCTAAAGTAGTTAGGAAAACCTTCTATATCACCCACCTGATCATGAAGGGATTCACATCTAGATCAAGGGAGGTCATCGTCCCCCTGTACTCATCACTCATTAGACCTATGATTGAGTACAATGCCCCGTTCGGAATGTATCTGACCAGACACCTGCTGCAGCTTGAAAGGCCCCAAAAGTTCCTCACCAAAAGGATAAAGGGTCTCAAAAATATGTCTTATGCTGCCCGACTGAAAGAACTCCAGCTCTATTCAGTCTCATACCGCTTGCTCAGAGGTGACCTGTGCCTGACATATAAGACCATGTCAAACCCAGATTTGATGAATGTGCTTCACCTCAAAAAATCTAGATCCCTCAGAACCACAAGGGCGGGAGACTTAAACCTTGACACGGTTATAAATAGAACGTGCTGGAGGGACAGATTCATCACCCAGAGACTCCCTATGCTGTGGAACAAAATCCCGGTACATGTGAGGCAGAGCACCTCTCTGGCCTTGTTCAAGAGGAATCTTGACCAATGGATGGGAGATTGCAGATATACCCCAGGGATTACTTCAGTGTCACTGCTTGACAGAGGCACAGCAAAATGATAGGCATAGTTTTTATTCAAACTAAAGGGGTGGCGAAAGCCACATAACTATGGGCTAGGCTTATAAATGCCCTTGGGCAGATAGCCTAGTATGAACCTATGAACTTATAAGCCTTGGGTTACATGGCATTCTGCTTAATATTGATTCCACATGCCAGACTACATATGAGGAAGTTGCAATGGTACCTAAGGAATTTATGGTCTCAGCACAAGCACAGCCTAGAAACCCAAATTCCAATAATTCCATGCCTGAAGCAAGAATTCCTGTGGTGGGCTCAGGCCTGTCAGTTGAACAGAGGTCTGCCTTTCCACAGCCCTCACCCAAGCCAGACTATCACCACGGACGCCTCAGACCTCGGTTGGGGGGCACACATGGTGGACAAGTGTATACAAGGCCTATGGACACAAGACCAGCTGAAACTACACATAAATCAAAAAGAGATGCTGGCAGTAAAACAGGCAATTCAGACATTCAAACCGTTTCTTCAACAGGGTCATTTGTTGATAAGGACGGACAACACCACAGTCATGTGGTATATCAACAAACAGGGAGGCACACATTCATACCCTCTATGCCGGATGGCAATGGACCTGTGGAATGTGGCCCTGAACCTCAACATTCAGCTCCAGGCCATATTTGTGCCAGGAAAAGAAAATATACTAGCAGACACCTTAAGCAGAACTACCATGGATGCCCACGAATGGATGCTGCATCCAGACATCTTCAAATCCATTACAAAGAAATGGGGGCTACCAGAAATAGACCTGTTCTCATCCCCACACAACCACCAATTGAGGAAATTCTGCACAAGGACATACCACCCACTTGCTTGGAAGGTGAACTCCCTATCCTTCAGTTGGGAAAACCTGACAGCATATGCATTCCCAACTCTTCCTTTGATGCACAAAGTGCTACTGAAGATCAAAGAAGATCACCCAAGGATCATCCTGATAGCTCCAGACTGGCCGAGGCAGCATTGGTACCCGCTACTGAGGAGTATGTCTCGGGCACACGCATGGCCTCTACCTCTAGTTCCTTTACTGCTAACACAGAACAACTTCAAGATCCTGCATCCAAACTTGAAAACACTGCAACTAGCTGCTTGGAATATTACATAAAACAAAGTAACCCAGATTTATCTCGGAGGGTTAAAGACATTATCCTGGAGGCTCGCAGACCCTCCACAAGGAAAACTTATTCAGCCAAATGGAAAAGATACCTCATTTGGAGTGCAGCAAAAGGAGAAAATGTATCATTAGCAAACATAGCTAACATCCTGGAATATTTAGCAGAACTTTTCCACAATGGCCTGTCTTACTCCTCCATTAAGATTCATGCATCAGCAATTTCAGCAGAATACAACATGGATCCTCCAGTCTTCTCTCATCCTCTACTCAGGCAGTTTCTAAGAGGAATTAAAAATGTAAAGCCTCCAAGGAAGCCACCTTTGCCTACATGGGACCTGAACTTTGTGCTAGAAAAGTTAACACTTCCCCCTTTTGAACCAGCAGCAACAGCAGAATTACAGTTCTTATTTTGGAAAACTGCTTTCCTGCTTGCAATCACTTCAGCAAGAAGGGTTTCTGAATTATAGGCATTAATGGCAGTACAGCCCTTCCTTATCTTCCATCAGGATAGAGTGTCCTTGAGAACTAACACTACTTTTATGCCAAAGGTGGTCTCCAGGGTATCATTGAACCAAGCAATCCACCTACCAACATTCTTCCCCAACCCACAGAACAGGGGGGAAAGACTACTACATTCCTTGGATGTGCACAGGCAATTGCGCTACTACCTGGACAGAACCAAGAACAATAGAAAAACTGACCAGCTTCTGGTAGCATATGCAACAGGAATGGAAGGAAAAGCAATTTCAAAACAGACAATCTCAAAATGGATAGGAAATTGCATTAGATTTTGTTACTCTTTTCATGGAAAGACAACTCCAAAAAACATCAGACCTCACTCCACAAGGGCTACAGCCACTACTACAGCTTTCTTACGAGGAGTGGCTACCAAAGACATTTTAGAGGCTGCTACTTGGAGCTCCGTGCATACATTTGCCAAGCATTATAATCTACCTTTATACTCCAGATCCCGAGCAGGTTTTGCCACTGCTGTTTTGCAAGGGATCTTAACTACACCATAATCTTCTTAGTGCCTCCTCCCCCAGTTTGACTATGGTATTCTACCCATATGTTAGAACTGCAGATGCATCCTTGAAGGACATAGTACAGTTTTGTACCTACCATAAATGTAGATGTCCGAGAGGTATGCATCTGCAGTCAGGATTACCCACCCTCCTTCCCCTCTGTGGTACTCCTAGGGTATTTGCCCTTCTTGTAGCTAGCTGGGGGAATCTATTATGGTGTATTTGTTTGTATATATGTATATACATGTTTATTTTTGTTTGCTCTCTACTGTTTGAAATCATTTGCATTTATCCAAATTTAGCCTTCCTAGAGGGCACCTGGCATCTGGGGCAAGAAACACTGAGGAAAATGGCGTCGGCTGATGCCTTTATACCCAATTGACAGCAGCTATGACGTCGGGTGAAGTGCGACATCAGCCAAGGCCAGACCCAGACTTTGGAATCCGGCCGACCGAAGGGCTGCCTGAGGCAGGACAACCCATATGTTAGGACTGCAGATGCATACCTCTCGGACATCTACATTTATGGTAGGTACAAAACTGTACTTTCATCCCTAACCTTATCTAAACACAACTTAGACCATTTGATGGGTAATTGGAAATTCATCCCTGGTTTGGTGGTATGTCTCTAATGGACAGAGGCAGACAGTGAATTATCCCCTAAATAAATCAAATTTGAGAGTCACTTTTGCATTACACAAATAGGCTTATAAAGGCCCTAGTGGTCATTGGCCTAGTATACACGTATTAACCTATGAACCTATTAGAGGTGCAACATCATACAAAATGATAGCGTCTTAAAATAATGAGTTAGTTATATAAAATGGGAAACCTTATTAACAAGCAGCAATAGATGTAGTAAAGCTGAACAGCTCATTTTTGTCAAGCTAATGAAGAAAGCGAACAAGATAGTGTACTCTTCTTGATTAGAAAGAAGAAAATATATTTTTTTTTATATAGGTGAAGAAAAAGGGTAGAATGTAACTGGTTATAAGAAAAAGAAAGTGGGAACAAGATGGGAAAGGTTAAGAGTAAAGAGTAGGGGTGTAGTTGACCACAATAAACAAATGCCTCAGTCTATTAACAGGTAACAAATTTATAAATATTAAAAATTATTAAAAAACAGAGTCTGAAATTCAGTGGAATGCCATATATGAGGTCATTCCAATGTAGAAAGAGTCAATAGTAATAGAAGAACATTTTTTTTTTGGTTTGTGCAATTAAAAAGAGGGAAAAGTAACAGAAGATGTAGGGCATATGAAGAAAAAGAAATTATGTAGAATAGGGAGAATAAGTCAAATTGGGGGGTTAACAAGGGCAGGACCACGTCTTTTGTAGATAAAGTTTAAGTTCTTGTTTGAACAGGTATTTTTGAGGAGTACTTCTTATAGTGAGAGGGCATAAGTTCCAAGTATGGGCTATGGAGTATTTATAAAGGGACTTTCCCTCGTTTTTGTTGGGTTTGTATATGTCAAAGAGGTGTTTGCTGGTAGTACAGAGGTGACATTGAGGTTTATAGTAGTTCAGTAGATTAGAGATGGAAGGGCAGAAAGAGGGATCATTCAGGACAGTGTGTCCAATGTGTAGTTGAGAAAGAAGTAGTAGTTTAGGGAATTCAGGCCACTGGAGTGTCTTAAGGTTGAGGCAGTGATGGGATTTGTATTGAAGATTGGAAGCACATCTGGCTATTTTTTTTTCTCATTTTCTTTTATTTTTCAAGTACAGTTGAATAAATTCCATAGTATTTGTATATAACCTCATAAAATAACTATGTACATTATTTACATCATCCTGACACTATAACATAGCTCAATATATACAGTTACTTTATAGGTATAACAATCCAGTTATACAAGTGTATCTGTTAAGTTATTGTAAAGTGTCAATTAATGATAAGAATTATTTCCATGGATTGTTAATAAATGGCTTAGGATGAATCCTTAATTCTTTAATTTTAACTTCAGTATGCTGTAGAACTCTTCCAACATCGGTATTGTGTTTGTATTCCATCTTCTTGTTATACACTTCATTGAGATTGCAAGTATTGTCCAAACTCGATACATATTTGACTCATTCAAATGAGGACCTTCGTACACATTTAATAATACTAGAGCTTTAGATAAGTTAAATGATTCATTAAATAAAGCTTGTAAAAAGTTTTTAATATCATTCCAAAATGGCTTAATTTTAACACAGTCGAAAAAATGTGATTCCAATCTGCATTGTGTATTGACTCACACCTCCAACATATTCCCTTTGTGGAAGAATTAATTTTAGTAATTCTGTCTGGAGTTAAGAATGCTTTGTGCAAGCATCTCCAATTAAAAACTTTCCAGTGTTGAGTAAAGGATGTATGTTTTATTGATAATAAAATATTTGATTTAATTTCTTCAGTTAGCTGTAATGAGTGTCCTTTTGTTTATATAATTCCAATATGAGGATTTGGGTGTTGTTTTATAATTTATCAATATCTTGTAAAATTTTGAAATACTATTCCCATGTCATAATCATTATATGTGATTTCATATAGATATTTTATAAGTTTAGGTATTTCTTAAATAAAGAATTATTAATTATTCTGCATAAATCTTGCAAATACTTCAGAATGCTTTGCATAGTTAGCCAATCTTGTTGTGGAATTGTGTATGTTGTTTCTGTTGTTTGCATATCCAGAACTTTTAGTTCTTTGATACATTGAAACCAACAAACAAATCCTTTCTTTTCCCAGGAATTAATTATTTCTCTGTATATTTTATGTGGATAGCTCTTTGTAACTATGAATGCTGTTAAAAGATCAAACCAGATTTTTAAATCTATATTTGGATTAATAATGTTCCTAAATGAGTCAATGTATGCATGCTAATACATAATATGTGCCATGGCAAATTGTTTTTTATCTGTTATTTGAAATTTTCTTTGTAAATAAAATTCATTTATTGATATTACAGTTAGTAATTCTTTCCAATTTGCAGAATAATTTGGGCTTATCCAAATCTGGCTATTGTGTTATATGCCAGTAATAAAGATTTGATAGTGAATGATGTTTTGTATTCAAAAACATGACATAGACTGGTTGTTCACAAATATGTGCTGGTTGTAAATCAACATTACCACAGGAAGAAGTTCAACTGTAAAGTAAAAAAAAGTACAAACCTTTGTAACTGTGATTGCAGAAATACTACAGATAGCAGTTTATTCATGCTGTTAAACAGAGAAACAAAAGCACCTAAATGTCCTAAAGCAACATTCTACCTGTTACTGACACAGCAACAACTCTGAAGTAAAAGGTTTAAAAGTAAATAAAAAATATAAAATCTGAGAACACTTAGGGTACATTATGAGTGGACATGCATACTGTTGTAAGAAGCTGGATGCATATATTCTCCGGAGTACCTTAAAGTTGTGCCAGCAACATGAATAAGGTTATACTGGGTAAGCACAGTTTCCTTCATGGGAGTATATGCTTGCTCATTACATCTGCAAGGTGTTCCTTTACAGTTTGCCTACACTGTGTCAAAACACACTATTTTGACTGACACATTTCCAGAAGATAAATTCCAATAACCATCAATCGAAAACCATTAGAAATTAGAAAAAAAAATTTTTGTAGTGGGGATTTGGGAATTCATCCCTTCCTTCTCTCTCTCTCACACACACACACACACACACACACACACACACACCCCTATTGTATATACCAGCTCCACGATCGTACCATGTTAAGAAAATGGCAAAAGCTGTTCAAAATTGTACCGCTGGCTTACAGTATTCAACATATTGCAGTAAAACTAACAGCAGAATAAAATCTTTGGAAGGAAGAACACCAACCAAAGAGGCATCACTGGAGCAGAGGTAAGTTGTTCTTGTGCATGCAGTCTGAGTGAGGAAACAGAACAGAGAGCTAATTTTGTGATCCAGTGCCGTTACTTAAAAAGATAAAAAAAGATACTTTTTAAGTAATGCCATACTATAATAACATTAACTGTCCTTCGGGTGTGAGTAATTTGGGATGTTCTTCATATTGATCACCACAGTAGATGGTCCTTCCAAAGCTTTAGTACACCTTCCATGTTCACAAACCATTAGTCATCTTGAGCTGGGCTGACTAAAAAGGCAGGTTTGGGCACCAAGCCCTTAAGAGTTTTCTTGACGCCGAAAAGGGCACTCCTGAATTTGTGCAGAGCTAACTACCTAGCTGTGTTGGATTCTATAACCTTCTGATATACCAACTGATAAGTATACTGTTTTGCACTTGATTGTACTGTACTGCAGTTATATTTATTGTCCTCTGTATTCTGTGTGCATTGTTTGTTGTCCCTTCCTCCTACCCAGTTGTTGTTGTATTCTTAAAATTGGTGGCTTTGGAATTGTCCCCCCTGCTCTAAAATTGATTTTTGTCACTCCTCCCATTCCTGTCTCATTTGCTCACTCAACTGTGTACAGTGAGATAATTTGGGAAGGGCTACCACCCCCTTGCTTCTTTAATTTTGGACACTCCTCCCTGTCCCATCTCATCAGCTCAGTCTACTGAGTACAGAGAGAGCATTTGGGAAGGCCAACTCCCTTAGCTTCTTAATCTTGAACTGTCTTCTGTTTCCTCCCTCTCCACTTAAAAAATGCGCACTTTATTCAGCTGGCTTTACTGTAATTGTGTTCTTCCTACTTTATCACCTTATTTTTGCTGTGTGCTCTTAAGTGTTCAAGTGCTTTTATTCTGCTGCATTTATTACTGCTTGTTAGTAGCCTGACTAAATGTATCTGTTATTCTAAGCATCTTAGTTCTGGTTTTAGCACTTATGCTTCAGGCCACTTACTTTGCATTTAAGGCTTTTGTGGTCTGCGCTCCTGTGGACAAACCCTTATCAAAACCCTCTCTCCATAAGTTCGCCCAAGTATTTGGAACAGTATGTCTGGACAATTCCCATCAGTTTCTCCTGCCACCCTGGCTGACTGTACCACTCACATCACATAGCCAAGCATAGCACTCGCCCACCCCTGCAGAGGTCCTCAATAAAACTTACCCAAACAGCAGAGACCTCCAAAACACACACACAAACTTTCCACACACAACACCAAACACATCACACATAGCAGACAACACACTAGTGTCTCACAAACATAGCCCATAAGGCACAACAATAAACCAAACATTCTAGTCATTGGTGACTCAGTTGTGCGACACACTGATGTCCCCCTCACCAGGCTCGACAAGGAGAAGGTCACGGTCAGCGGTCTGTCTGGTGCCAGGATCGGCCACATAACGCATGCACTCAACTCTGTCCGCAACAAGTACAAGTATGACTCTTTTTATAAATTACAAACAGTTCATTAATTTAGAGTTCACAAATTTAGGGTTATTTAACGTTAGCAGTTAAGATGAAAATTAACGAATTTTAAACTGTTTGTAATTTATAAAAAGCGTCTTAGAATATTTATTTTTATGTAGTAATAGAGAAGTGTATAGAATGGTTTTTTATTAATGTTTCTTTAAAAGTGTATATAACATCTACTACATCATGAATGGCACATATAAAGAATTGGCGGGTTTTTAAAATGTTGTTTACTTTTGCTGAAGAAGCTGTGGGAGTACCACGGCGAAAACGCTCTTTTTATTGAATTAATAAAAGCGTTCTTTTTCATCTTTTACTGGAATATTTCTCTGGGATCATTGAAAGAGAACATTTGCAAGATTTGCATTGAGTCTGGTTTCGTGGGATAGGAGTTGACGTTTTATTGTATTTCAACAGTTGGTCTTTTTGTTTCGCTGCTACAAGTATGACTCTGTCATTGTCCATATTGGAGTGAATGACTTGAGACGTACCTCCCTGGACTATATGAAGCGAGACGTGATTGAGCTCTCAGAGTGCATGTCCCAGGCAAGTATGACCCTGGCCCTAAGCAGCATCCTACCTTCACCAAGAATGTTGTCACAATAACAACAAAAAATAATTGACGTCAGCAGTTGGCTTAGTCCCTGGTGTCATTCTAAAGGGATCCAATATCTGTTTGCATGGGATGACATGGTTAACAGGCCTCATTGCTTTGCCAGAGATGGCCTCCACCTATCACCACTAGAATTCCGGATGCTGGCCAAGGCTCTTGCCCTCCCCCATTGTGCCTTTTTAGGCAATGTCCCAAAGACAAATCTTACAACATAAAAGATGTCAAAAAACAAATTGAAGGTCATGCTGCTAAACGCTAGGAGCCTTAACCTGAAAATGCACTCACTGGATGCTCTCCTTGCACTGGAAGATGCCGATGTCTGTGCGGTCACGGAAACTTGGTTCAGGGCTGCGGAGACCACCCTTGCCTTACCAAGCTATACGTCACTCCACACATCCTGACCCCAAAGTGAGGTCAGGAAGACTAAGGGTAATGGAGTCTCTATCTTCATTAAGGACAGGCACACCTTCAGACTGGTTTGCCAACATGACGCATTGGAACTACTCCAGGTGCAACTGACAGTTGGTAAGACACCCATCCAAGTTGTAACCAGCCATAGACCCCCCCCCCCCTCCATGACTCGAGACCCACTTCTCTTACCTTAATCTACTTGACTCCATCAAGGTACCCCCTAACACCCTGGTCCTTGGTGACTTCAAATACCCCACCATAAACTGGGTGATCTATTCCTGCACTAATGCACTTACTCAATGATTCCTTGACTTCATCAGTTCTAATGTACTAGAACAGCTCGTCTCACCCCCACAAGGGGAGATAACATCCTGTACTTGGTTCTCACCAACATGGGTGATGGCTGCACCATTCCCATAGTATGTTCTTCCCTGGTGAGATCAGATCATTGGATTGTCCTGTTTAAAGTTTCTGTGCCACCCAACCCCCGCCCCCAAGACGTAATCAAGCTAATAAACATCGACTACGACCTCCTAAGGGAGGGTAACTGTAGCTTCACACCACCGTTCCCCTCAGAAGATGTAGACAATGTGGGAGGTTGGTGTAATGGTTAAGGTATTTACCTGACAGATACAAGGTGCAGGGTTGGATTCTCACATGGGGTAATTGTCTAGGCTTAAAATAGCCCACAAAGGCAGTTAGCCTAGTACTACTCTGTGAACCAATGTACAATTATGCTGAACAGTACGCCAATGCAGTGTGCAAGCACCTGTACAACTGCATGGACTCAGCCATACCCAACAGAACTAAAACCTGCTCCTGAATGAAACACAAACCTGTTTGTTGGGCATTCTGTATCAACAGGCTGTACAACAAAAGGAAGAAACTGTTGTCCAATGGGTAAAAAGGAACAAATTCCAAATTGGAAAAACTCCCTCCTTAACCTCAACAAGCAAATTAGATCACTAGTGAAAACCTCCAAAGCCAATTATGAATTGAAATTAACTTCTGAATCAAAGGGAAACCACTAAGCCTTCTTCAAGTACATCAGGAACCTCCATGGCAAAGCCCAGGTTTGTTCCGAATTAGCACTTAACAGTATCACTTACACTGATCCTGTTGACTTAGCCAACCTGCTAGCAGATAGGTTCAGCGCAGACTTCACCCCTCTGTCCCTCCAAAGGCCCTTTCGACATCCCCAGTACTTGTCCTACACCTCACATCTCCGTAGATAAAGTATTAAAAGCCCTATCCAAGGCAAAGAACACATCTTCCATGGGACGTGATAGTATTCCAGGCTGTATTCTGCACCATCTCTAGCAAGAAGTGGCTTTGCCATTGAGCACCCTTTTCAACTAAAGCCTAAGTACAGCCCTCATTCCAGCAAAGTGGAGAACTGCCACTGTCATCCCCTTGCACAAAGGTGGTGCAACTACTGACCCTGGAAACTATCGCCCCATTAGCTTGACAAGTCTGACCTGTAAAGCCATGGAGTGTATTATTATGGATCTCATAAACAAGGACATAGGCAATCTCCAAGCACTTGACCCCACCCAGTTCAGATTCAAGAAAGGCCAGATTTTGCCTGTTGAACCTGGTTGACTTCTTTGAGACGGTCACCAAGACCCTGGATGAGAGAAAGTCAGTACATACAGCTTACCTTGATTTGGCAAAGGCCTTTGCAATCCCCCACTCAGGCATCATTGACTACACAACTTGGTGTAAATCCATGTCTCATCAGGTGGGTGGCCAACTGGCTCTCCAACAGGACCCTCAAGGTCAAAATAGGCACCTCCACCTCCGATAGCAGACTTGTCACTAATGGAGTTCCCCAGGGATCTGTTCTCAGACCCCTTACTGTTTGGCATCTACTTCTCAGAGGTCCAGGCAAAGACAAAAGGCTTGGGGCTGACCAAGTTTGTTGATGACTGTAAGTTGGGTGCTGTCATTGACTCCCCAAATGATGTTAACATACTGCAAGAGGGTCTCACAGTAATTAATGACTGGTTACAAAGTCATGGCCGCAAGCTAAATGCAAAAAAATGTATCATCATACCATTCGGCAGAAACACGGCCCCTACTGATTACCACATTGACAGCAACCCCATAAACACACATAACCTGTGGTCAGAGACATTGGTTCTTAGGTTGATAACAATCTCACATTTGACCATCATGTAGCAGCAGTGGTCAGAAAAATCTTTTACTTGGTTCATCTCATAAGTAAAGGGATTGCATCCAGAAAAAAATGAGATTATTACCTCTCTATACTCCTCCCTCATTAGACCAGTAATTTAGTATAACGCCCCATTTGGTATGTACTTCTCCAAACATCTGCACCAACTGGAAAAGCCACCGAAATCCTTCACAAAGAGAATCCTTGGCCTCCAACACCTGTCCTATGTGGACAGGCTCAAATCACTATCACCCTACTCGGTGTTGCACATATTACTCAGAGCTCATCTGTGTCTCGCCTACAAGGCAATCTTGGACCCTGCCGTACTAAAGATGCTCCATATCTGTAAGTCTAACTATTTGTGCCTGACCCACTCGTAAGGCCTGAATCTAATATGCAACATCAACAAAACCAGCTGGAGAGAGAGATTTGTCTCCCAGAGGCTGCCCTGTCTCTGGGATAGACTTCCCATACATGTTATACAGAGTACCTCGCTAACCCTCTTAAAGCACAACTTTGATGAGTGGATGGGAAATCAAAAATTTGTCCCAGGGGTTCCACCTGTGTCCCTCAATGATGGGACAACTGCTGAATGAGGTTTCTTTTGGAGGATAAACTCTTGGCTAGGCTTGTAAGGGCCCCAGGGCCATTAGCCTAGTAACCTCCTATTATCCTAGTAACCTCCTATTATCCTGTGAGTTTTGAGGATCAATGATCAGCTAATTCTGTTTCATTGTTGGATTGATAAGTTCTCTTCTGGGAAAAACTTTCCACGTTACTTTTGCTGTTCTGAAAATCAACTACTGTAAAGCTATGGAAAATACTTTTTCTTGGCTCTTGTTAATTTTAGGTGGTTCTAAGTGGGATTGCACAGTTTTACTTTTGTGGTAAAACTTGTTAAAAAGTAATATTTCTGTAGAGAAAGTATGCATATTTTACATTTGGGGAGCTGGGGAAATTGTTTAAAGTGTTTTTTTACTGTGTTTCTTGTGAGAAAATGTGACTTTTTGGTGCTTTCCTGTTTTACTGATTACTACTACTAAGCTTCCCAAAAAAAAACAAGCTCCATTTTCAGCTTGACCATGGAACATACTACAGGTTCCTTGGTTAGACCTTTTTCTAGCCATAAAAAGAAAAAGTTAATTAAACAGCCTTTGCCATCTCAGCAGGCTGGTAATTTCCCACAGCTGAAGGAAGCTGACTCTGCTGTGGCCAAACTGAAGGTGACTCTGCTGTAGCCAAAACTGGTTCTTCAGACCACTCATCTATTTCTTTGGATTCCTCGGGTGTTGTCCATAGAGGCAAAATGCATCAGGGGTTAGCCGTGTCCTCTTCAGCTGTTAAGATCACCTGAGAGCCACTCTTTTCAGTCTTGGGGAAGGGGCAGAGAATGTCCCCCTGCTTGGCCAAATTGTTGGACCCATCCATAGGGAACCTGTTGCTGTTTGCCTCAAGTTTCCTGTCAAAAAGAGAGAGAAAACTAAATATCTGACTTCTCCTGTGTCAATTTCTCTGCACAGTAGCAATTTATTGGGCTTGGCTCAGGGTCTTGTACTGGCCATTAAAGTGTCAGGAGTCTTTTACTTGGGTAATAGATCTCCTACTTGCTAGACACTTCAGTTCAAAGAGCTTTTCTTCCACAGGAAACCAGTTTGGTGGACCCCTGCAATAAACAGGCTATACAATAGGAGGAGGAAACTAATTCAGAAAAAAAGCAAATCCCAAGAAGGAAAGACATCCCTGATCAGTATCAGTAAGATACTGAGGTCCCTAATGAAATCATCCAAGGCTAACCTCGAAAGAATAATAGCCAACGATTCAAAAGATAACCACAAAGCCTTCTTTAGCTATGTTACGAATCTAAGTGGCAACTCACAGATATGCACTGAACTAGTGCAAAATAGCACAAAGTATACTGAACCTATTGATATTGCCAACATCCTGGCAGATAGATTCAGTGCAAACTTCACCCCCCTCTCACCTCCAAAAGGGCCCACAACAATACTAGAAAAGTGTAGTGTTCCAAAAATCACAGACGCACAGGTGAAAACAGCCCTTTCAAAAGCCAAAAACACAGCGTCAGTGGGACCAGATGGTGTCCCAGGCTGCGTTTTACACGAAATACAGAATGAACTAACCCCTCCCCTAAACACGCTCTTCAACCTCAGCCTCTCCACAGGCTACGTGCCCATAGAATGGCGCACAGCGACGGTTATTCCTCTCCACAAAGGAAGGGCCACAACTGACCCTGGTAAATATAGCCCCATAAGCCTGACTAGCCTGGTCTGCAAGGCTATGGAGCGCATCATCATGGAACTCGTTAACAAAGACATTGGGAACCTCCAAACACTTGACCCAACCCAGTTTGGCTTTGTTAAGGGCAGAGCATGTCTACTAAACCTGGTGGACTTCTTCGAGACAGTCACCAAGGCCATAGACGAGGGAAAGGTGGTTCACACAGCCTACCTTGACCTTGCCAAGGCTTTCGACACCATTCCCCACTCGGGTATTACAGAAAAACTCACCAGCCTGAACATAAACCCCTGCGTCACGAGATGGGTTGCCAACTGGCTTACAGACAGAACTCACAGGGTAAGAATAGCGGGCTCCAGGTCCGACTCTAAACCAGTCACAAGTGGTGTCCCGCAAGGCTCGGTCCTGCGACCCCTACTGTTCGGTATATACTTCTCAGAAGTACAGGCAAACACAGGAAAACTATGGCTAACCAAGTTCACCGATGACTGCAAACTGGGAGCCATAAATGACTCTCTGGCTGACACAGACATCCTCCAAAAGGGCCTTACTGAGACAGACACCTGGTGTCAAAGTCATGGCCTCAAGCTAAATGCCAAAAAATGCATAGTCATCCCGTTTAGGAAAAACAAAACACCCACGAATTACCACATAGGTGGCAGCCTCCTTAATACAGGAGAGGTAATAAGAGATCTGGGGACCCAGGTAGATAGTAATCTCTCCTCTGACAATCATATTTCCAAAGTAGTTAGGAAATCCTTCTATGTGGGCCATCTAATTACTAAAGGGTTCGCATCTAGAATTAAAGAGGTTATAGTGCCTCTCTACTTGTCATTCATTAGACCCATCATAGAGTACAATGCCCCATTTGGGATGTACCTCACAAGACATTTCCAACAGCTGGAAAGACCACAAAAGTACCTCACCAAGAGGATTACTGGTCTCAAACATATGACCTATGCAGCCCAACTGAAAAAACTCCGGCTGTACTCAGTGGCATATCGCTTACTCAGAGGTGATCTCTGCCTGACTTACAAAGCCATGTCTAACTCAGAATTGATGGACATGCTCCACCTAAAGAAATCCAAGTCACTGCGAGCCACGCGCTCTAGTGAGCTAAACCTCGCCACAACAATAAATAGAACATGCTGGAGGGATAGATTCCTGTCACAGACTCCCCATGCTTTGGAACAAAATTCCAAATTACTTCAGGCAGAGCCCCTCACTGACACTCTTCAAGAGAAACCTTGACGAGTGGATGGGTAACAGAAAATACACCCTTGGGATCACTTCATTGGCTCTGCTTGACAGAGGATCAGTTAATTAATCAATGGGGTGGTGAAAGCCGACATACTCTGGCTAGGCTTATAAATGCTCTTGGGCAGATAGCTTAGTACCTACCTATGAAAAAAATAGATCTATATTTTTATTTATTCGTGGGTTTTCCACTCAGACGTCTTTCACAGTGAGGGAATACCAGAGGGTACTGGGCATCATAGCATCCACGATTCTCATCCTACATCTTGCAAGACTCCACATGAGAAAGATACAGTGGTATCTGAAGTCCCTTTGGTCCCAGCATCCACACCCATTATTTTTTTTTCCAAACTTCAGTTGTGGGATTTGTGAAAAGAGAATTCAGTTGGTGGAGACTTCAAATATTCCTGAATCTAGGTCTCCAATTCTATCTTTCCACTCCAAAGTAGTCAGTCACTACAGATGCCTTGGACTTTGTTTGGGGAACAGTGCCATGGGGAATAAAACTGCAAGGTCTCTGGGACATGAAAGACGTACCAAACCACACAAACCTATAAGAGATGCCAGCGCTTATAAAATCTCTCAACTCTCTGAATTAACTCTGGGCCTCAAGACCTCTTCCTTTTCTTACAGACAATACCACAGTGAGCAAGTAGGAACCATATCTTACCCCCTTTGCAGCCATTTTAGCATGGGATATAGCTTTACAGAGCAGTCACACTCTAAATTGTGTGACAGACAAGCTGAGCAGGACAAAGGCCAGACCCTCACAAATGGAAACTAGATCGGGGGTCTTCCAAGATTTGCACCCTCTGTGGGGAATTCCTCAGGTAGACGTTTTTGTCTTCTTTCCAAACAATCAATGGCAAAATTATTTTCCAGGCCTTGGTGGAAGAAGGCCTGGAAAACAGATGCCTTTATCTTTCGATGAACAGAATTTTTTTTGTGTGCTTTTTCACCCTTTCCACTGATATGTAGGGTACATCTGGAAATTCAGGAGGAGTCCCAACAGATCATATTGGTAATTTCCTCCTGGCTCAGGCAGCACTGGTTCTCCCTTCCTTTGAAATTGGCCACGTCCAATTACAAGATTCCTCACAGACTGGAGTTACTCACTCAAGAACCGTACAGGGGTGTTTGATACATCACTACTCCAAACAACTACAGTTGACTGCTAGGATGTTAGGATCTTAATACATTTTGGGCACCTGTTTTCTGAGGACATACAGCAGATACTATTGGAGGCAAGAAAGCCTGCTACTAGAAAAACATATATAAGCAAAGTATAAAAGATTTTCTACTTTGTGCCAAAAAAAAAAAAAAAAAAAACAGCACCCATTCAGGTCTAATGTTTCTCTTGTTTTATGGCATCTGTCTGAGTTACTATCATGTAGCCTCTCTTACTCACTATTAAGGTTCATTTATCAGCCATTTCACCACGTATGCCCATGAACCTCCCCCCTTTCACTACATTCTCATGTGAAAATGGTTTTGAAATAGGTACTGCTTAAGAAGCCTCCGGAGGCATCTCCTTGGGATCTTAATTTTGTGTTAAAAAAATAACTTGCTCCATTTGATTCTCTACACCTGGCTGATTTGAGGTTCTTAACATGGAAAAATGTTTTGCTGATTGCGTGACCTCTGCAAAACAGAGCCTTGAGTTGCAGGTTGTTACAGTGGGGTCAACCTGATTTCATTTTTCAGTGAAACAGGACTTCTTTGAGAACTAATCCTTCTTTTATGCCAAAAGTGGTATCTTAAGTTTACTTTAAACCAAACAATCCATCTGATGTTGTAAATCTTTATTCATTCCTTACTGTTGGGACTTCGGTTCCATCCTCTGAACCGACACGGCCACAAGCTCGTGCCAGCAAAAAACTCTCAGCTAAGACCTACCCACAATGACCCTCTCATAGTTTCCCAAGATCTCATTTGCCTCGTTTCTCGTCAGACGTGCCAAGCCTTCTCTCAGCTAAGTCTTAGCTTTTTTATGTTTTTTTCGAATCTTTAGTGTTTGTTAGACAGTTATTATCATCCAAAGTTATTTCTCATCTCTACCTTCTTCTTTTCCTGACTAAACACTACCCACTACCTTGGTAGTTCTTTCGTACCATCGTTGGTACTACTCCCTCTCTCCCTACCTTAGTAGGCCCTCCTCTTACCTTTTGATATTTCTTAGTACCATTATTGGTACTCTTTTTCTGCTATCTGTACCAAAAAAAAAAAAAAGAGTGCTTTCTTTCACTGTCCTATCTCTTGTTGCTAGTTGTAGTTTGTTGTGTGGTAGTACTAGTGTGTTATAATGGCGGAGAAGGCCAAGCTTGGTTTCAAACAGTGCAATAAGTGTGGGCGTAAGATGCCCAATTCTGACAGTCACGCCCTTTGTGTTTACTGTTTGGGCGTTGACCACCTTAATGTTTCTTGTGATATTTGTTCTAGCTTCAGCAACCATACATTGGCTGAACGCAAGAACAATCTTATTCTAAAGGGTATGCTGAAATCACCCTTTGCGGAGGCTCTTTCTGGGACGGAGGTCTCACCACCTCTTAAGTATAAAGATATAAAAAAGCATAAGGAGAAATGGAGTGATGTTCATCGTGCATACAGCTGCAGCCATTACAGATGGGTTATCCTGCCGTCAGGCGGGTCCTCGGTCGGCCGAATTCCAAAGTCTAGGTCCGGCGTTGGTTGTCGTCGCTTCTTCCCTGACGTCAGTGCGGCAGGTGTATAAAAAGGGCAGCCGACGCCATTTTCTTCAGTCTTTCTTGCCGCGTGGTGCCCGAAGCAGAAGCAGTTCGCAAGTGCCGGTCGGCCAGCTCCTGAGATTTACGAAGGTATTTCAGCCGAAGTCTTCTTTAAAGCTAAGTACCCCGTTGGGGAAAATTTTCTTGCCTCAGACCGATGTCAAACAAAGTTAATAATTGCATTTCTTGTGGGAAGCAAATACCGCATAAGGATTTCCACTCTTTCTGTATACCTTGCTTAGGCCCAGACCACGACGTCTCAGCCTGCCGTTTTTGTGCCAGGTTCAACAAGCGCACTATTAAGCGCCGGGCAGAGTTCGCCCTTCATTATTTTGGTAAAAAATTTAATTATATCATGTCGTCGGATACACCGACATCAGTTTTAAGCAAAAGACGCAAAGATAAGGACCGGCATCCGAGGTCCGCACCGAATACTGAGACCACGCTTAGGCCGACTACCGGTTCTCCGGTTCTCAGCCTACGCAGCCCCTGAATACCAATGAAACTATTTTACCGGTGACTTCAGTACCCGAGGTCGCAGGCTCCTCGGTCTCCATTCTTACTGCAGATACCGACTCCACTCTTGGCGGGGAAACTCAAAATTTAGTCAGGCCTGCCATTTCTGAAGGCGTCTTCAGGCCTTCCACCTTCTCTATTAAATCCTTCACTAAATCTAAAGCAGCCATGAAAACTAAAAAACAGGGTCCTCAGACCTCCTCTCAAGGCCCCATGCCTAAAAAGCAGATGCTTAAAATGGCTGAGGATTTGATAACTCTCATCAGGGGTTCTCAACCCCCCTCTGACAAAAGACCCAGATTAGAGGAAGACTACCCTTCCTCAGACCAGGCTTCTATTACCTCAGAACATTCTGACGACCAGGATTATGCCTAGTGCCCTTTTGAAGACTCTGATGCTGAGGAGTCTATTCCCTCTGTCTCCCCCCATGAGGACTACTCTTTTGGGGAAACCCTGCATACATTGAGGGAACACTTTCACTGGGAAGGCCAAGATTACTCAGATTCCAAGAAAAGGCTCAGGGAATTTCTACTGCTCCCCCAGCATAGGCCCCTGGCTGTCCCTCCTGTTTTAGATATTTTGGATGATGTGTACGCAGAAGCCAGCCTTAATCCAGATTCTTTACCTCCAGTCCCTGTTAAACCAGACAGGTATTACCGGGTTCCTGATTCTCACCAGTTCCTTTATAAAAGCCATACTGCTGACCCAGAAACTATTTTGCAGGGTCCCAAGGGAATAAAAGCCTCTACTGCTAAAAACCCTTTACCTTCAGAGAGAGATTCCAGAGCATTAGAAAGATGGGGGAAAAAGGTGTATACATCTGCCACTTTAACCATGAGGGCATTAAACTGTCAATTCCATATGTTAAAGTACCAACAATTTTTGTTATCTCAGTTGAAAAGCAAAATGACACAAACAGGACAACCAGATTTGAAAGAGTTGCAGGATTTGTTGCATGGTGCAGAGCAAGTGGGTAAACATACCTTGCAGTGTGGTTTTGATGCTTTAGAGGCCTCATGTAGAGCTGCGGTCACGGGGTCTGTTATACGTAGACATGCTTGGCTCAAAGAGCAAACCTTACCAGATCATGTCAAAGCAAAGTTATTAGATGCACCACTTCAAAAAGATGTATTGTTTGGTGTTAAAGCTGAGGAGGTACTAAAGAAAATGGAGGAAAAAGCGAAATCTATGCAAACAGTGAAAGATTTCCTGCAGGTACAACCTCCACACTTCAGCAGAAACTGGCCTTCAAAAAATTGGTCCTTTCCAGCCACGGACAGACCTCAAAGGGGCAGATACAGACGCCCAAGGGGTAGAGGACAACCTCAAGGATCTTACAGAGCAAGACAGTGGCAAGCACCAACCCCAAGAGGTGGAGAAGATAGATCACAGTCATTTAGAAAACAGACACAATGACTTCCCCCTATGCCTGCCAAGCAAAGCTTTAATGGCAGCACCTTTGGGCGGAAAACTGGCATTATTTTCAAAAAACTGGCATATTGTTACAAAAGACAAATGGATTCTGGACATTATAGACAGAGGCTACAGGTTCCACTTTCACACCCTTCCAAAAATGAGAGGCATGCCAAACCTGCCACAAAATCAAAGGGCAGAGGCACAAAGACAAATTTCCACTCTCATGGATATGAAAGCAATCCAAGCGGTACCTGCAAAAGAACAAGGTCAAGGTTTTTATTCCAGACTATTCTTGGTACCAAGGAAAGACAAAGATTGGAGACCTATCTTAGACCTATCCATCCTAAACAAATATCTACAGGTGCCAAAATTCAAGATGCTCACATTACAGCAGCTTCTTCCCATACTGGGCAAGGTGTCTTGGCTGGTAACATTGGACCTCAAGGAGGCATACCTGCATGTCCCTATCAGACAAGATTGCAGAAGATACCTCCGATTTCTTGCAGGTTCAACCCATTACCAATTCTCTGCATTGCCCTTTGGCTTATCTACTGCGCCCAGAGTGTTTACGAAATGCCTGGCATCAGTAATTGCCTTCTGCAGACTACAAGGAGTACAAATCTACCCATATCTGGACGACTGCCTGATCCAAGCGGACAGCAAGGACATTCTATTGCAGCATCTGGCGTTTGTAATAAAACTGTTAAACTTCCCGGGATACACAGTGAACAAAAAGAAATCAAAACTAATACCTTCTCAACAGATAATTTTCCTGGATGCCAGCTTAAATACAACCACCCAGATGGCCTACCTCACGCCAGACAAACAAGGGCAACTGTCTCAATACTTCAGCAAAATGGCAACTTTCACCAGACTAACTGCAAGGAAAGTCCTGCAGGCTCTGGGATTCATGGCATCTTGCATCCTACTAATCCCATGTGCAAAGCTGCATATGAGGAAACTACAATGGTACCTAAAAAATGTATGGTCTCAACACAGCCACAGCTTGGAAACAATTATACCACTCATTCCATGCCTTCAAAAGGAATTTTTGTGGTGGGCTCAAGCATGCCAAAGAAACACAGGTCTCCCTTTCTGTGTACCTCAAGCAACTCAAATCATCACAATGGACGCCTCAGACTACGCCTGGGGAGCACACATGGCAGATCAGTGCATTCAGGGAAAATGGTCCCAAAACGAGAAGCACCTACACATCAACCAAAAGGAGATGCTAGCCGTGCAAAATGCTCTTATGACCTTCAAAGACCTACTGCATCCAGGCCAGCTATTGATAAGGACAGACAACACCACAGTCATGTGGTCCATAAACAAACAGGGGGGAACTCATTCATACCCCCTGTGCAGGCAAGCCATGACCCTATGGAACACAGCACTGGAATTGCAAATTCAACTACAGGCACAATTCCTGCCAGGAAAGGAAAACACACTGGCAGACAACCTAAGCAGAAATATGACAGATTCACACGAATGGAAGTTGTATCCTCAAGTTTTCTCAAAGATAACTCAGGCATAGGGACAGCCAGACATAGATCTGTTTGCTACCCACAGAAATTACCAGTTGAAAAAATTTTGTTCAAGGACCTATCATCCACAGGCCTGGAAAGTGGACGCACTCTCTTTCAATTGGACAACATTGACAGTCAATGCCTTCCTGCCTCTTACTCTACTGACCAAAGTTCTGTTAAAAACCAGAGCAGAGAGGCCACAAATGATTCTCATTGCGCCATACTGGCCATGACAACACTGGTATCCACTCCTAAAGAGCCTGACACACTCCCCACCATGGATCCTACCTCTAGTCCCTCGTCTGTTGTCCCAGCACAACTACAAAACCCTTCACAGCCAGCTCAAAACCCTAAATCTAGCTGCATGGAGAATACCTTAATTTCCCAACAGACTCTCCTCTCCAAGGAGGTGCAGGATGTCATCTTGGAGGCCAGAAGACCTTCTACTAGAAAAGCCTACTCCGCCAAATGGAAACAATTTTGTTCCTGGAATCAAGAAAAGGGCCAGAATCCTTGGGTAATAAATATACCTCAAATTTTACAGTACCTAGCTGAGATGTTAAACAGTGACCTTTCCTTCTCCTCCATCAAGATCCACGCTTCAGCCATTTCTGCACAATACAACACAGACCCCCCTTTATTCTCACATCCTCTATGAAGGCAGTTCCTCAAAGGGACAAAAAATATAAAACCCCTAAGGAAACCACCAGTTCCAGCTTGGGACCTCAACTTCGTATTGGAAAAGCTGACCCTGCCTCCCTTTGAGCCGGCTTATTCAACAGAGCTACAATACTTGTCATGGAAAACAGCCTTCCTTCTGGCTATCACCTCAGCACGCAGGGTTTCGGAACTACACTCCCTCATGGCTGTGCAACCATTCATCATTTTCCATCAGGACAGAGTTTCCTTACGAACCAACCCTACCTTCATGCCAAAGGTTGTATCCAGTGTAGCTTTGAATCAGTCTATCCACTTACCTACCTTTTATCCAAATCCACAGAACAAAGGGGAGAGACTACTACATTCCTTGGACATTCACAGACAACTTCGTTATTACTTGGACAGAACAAAGCCATTCAGGAAATCTGAGCAACTATTTGTGTCCTATGCTACAGGTGCTCAAGGAAAGGCTATTTCCAAACAGACAATTTCAAAATGGATAGCCCACTGCATACGCTTTTGTTATTCATTTTATGGAAAATCTGTGCCTGCATACATCAGATCCCACTCCACCAGGGCCACAGCTACCTCTGCAGCTTTCCTCAGGGGGGGTCCCTACCAAGGACATTTTGGAAGCAGCTACTTGGAGTTCAGTGCACACTTTCTCCAAGCACTACTACCTTCCACTATACTCAAAATCTAGAGCGGGCTTTGCCACAGCAGTCCTGCAGGGCATCCTCGCTCCTCCTAGTTCCACTTAGTGCCTACCACCCTTACTTAGCTTTGGGATTCTACCCATCTGTAATGACTGCAGCTGTATGCATGATGAACATAGTACAGTTTTGTACCTACCATAAATGTAGATGTTCGAGTGCTCATACAGCTGCAGTCCAGGTTACCCCCCCCCCCTCCGTCCCCTCTTAGGACAGGCCTTATGACAAACACCTTTATCATACAACCTATTTGAGGTATTCTTTTATGGTGTATTTGCTTGCAACTACATTTTTTTTGATTTATCTATATTGCATGTTTGCATAACATTATGTTTTGCCTTCCTTCTGTGGGCACCTGACATCTGGGGCAAGAAAAACTGAAGAAAATGGCGTTGGCTGCCTCTTTTATATCCCTGCCGCACTGACGTCAGGGAAGAAGCGACGACAACCGACGCCGGACCTAGACTTTGGAATTCGGCCGACCGAGGACCCACCTGACGGCAGGATAACCCATCTGTAATGACTGCAGCTGTATGAGCACTTGAACATCTACATTTATGGTACGTACAAAACTGTACTTTTCTGTTCCTACATCCCCGTCCTTCTCAGAACTGAGTCGACATTGGGCTTCTCCGGCCACATTGGCACAGACATCTTCGGCACTAGGGTCCCTGTCTTCTCCCACGGTGCCGCCTTTGATTCTGACTCAGACTCCTTCCACTGTACCAGCCTCAGCACCATCCCCTGCGGTGCCGACTTTGTGACATAGGCTCCGACTACTGTACTTGCATCGGCACCATCCCCGGCCATGGTGCCAATGTCTTACATGGCTCCACTGGTAATGACACCTTCATTTCTGAAGGTCGAGCACTTTCCCAGAACTAGGTATTCTCCATCTTATGACCCCTTTTTGGGACAACAATTTAATCCTTTTAATTCTTTTCTTGAGAGACCGGATTCCCCATCAGCAGTGTCCTTCAGATCCACCAGGAGTCTTTCAGAACAGGATGTAGTGAGGGTTGTGGACCAGCTTCTAGCAGCTAGAGGATTAACCACCCAAACCAGGTCTTCCCTCCCTCTTGGAGCAGAAGTTCTCATGGCATATTCTCTTGTCTATCCTCCTCTGACCTCCACCCAGGTTTTGGAGACTTCGGTACCGATGGCCATCCCTGTGCTTATTGTCTCGGCTCCGACAGCGGCGGCTTCCCTGCCGGCACTGATTACTCTTGCCGCCACGGCTCCTTTGGAACTGGCGCACTGTCAGAGCAGTGATTGGGCTGTCGGCACCATGGGACATGGTTCAGCACCGATTTTTTTTCTGTGGTGCCATCTATGGCCATGGCTCTCCAGGCAGGTGCTGGTCCTCTCTTAGCTCCTCACCTGGAGGTGGGCTCCTCGGGGTGGGATGTGACCCCAGTTCCGAGGTCATCATCCTCTGTTCCGGCCTCCCATACCTCCTTGGGGGGGGTGGGGCCTGCTCTCCAGGTGATGGAGAGGGTCCTTGATTCAACGAGCTCGTAGTTGAGACCATTGGCATCAGAACCAGAACCCCCATCTAGCTTGCAGCTGTCCCACCCTCCTACTCTGGAACCTCGAGCATGGGAGCCATAAGACCTGCCTTTCAAGGGAACCCTTTCTCCGGAGTCCTCCTCAGAAGATCCCACTGGGGAGCCACTCCGGAAGAAACTTTGCAAGAGGAAGCATCTCGAGTCCCCTGAGGAGTCCGTCAGTGAAGACATTGATTGCGATGAGGGAGAAGGGTCCCCACTGTCTCCCCTGGAAGATGCCTCATTTGGAGACATTCTCGAGATCCTCAAGCAGAGGGGAAACTGGAAGCCCTCCAACCTTTCGGTGGAATCGGTGTTCTTGCAGGCTTTCCGTGCTCAGCCATCTACTTCCTGAGTGACCCCACCTCCAGATGAGCTCATTCGACTTATTATGCAGCATTTCTGGAAGGCCCCGGACAACATAGAACCCGTCCCTCAGAGGCGAGATAAAATTTTGTCCACTCCTGAAGACCATTCCAATTGGTCCAAGCAGCTGCTAGTCGATTCCATGGTCGTGGAGGTGGCCACCAAGAAGGAACTGGCGGAAGATAGTTCCACTGTTCATCCCCCGAACAGGGAGTCTCAGGCTATGGACAGACTGGGGAAGCAGACCTACGCTTCAGCGACCTTTGCCATACGGTAGCTGAATTACCTGGCACACTTTACTCACATCCAGAGAGACCTAATTTCAGAAATGTTTGCCTCTTTGGTGGAGGTACTGTCTGAGGAGATGCATGATACTGTTGCCTCTCAGCTAACTACCTTGGAATCAATCTCGAACTCCTCGATGTGCTTGATTTCTCACACTACCGAGGGGGCAGCTCGTGCAGCCGCATCGGGCATCGTTATGAGATGGCATGCTTGGATGCATTTGCGTGACTTCGTGGACCCCTTTAAATCTTCATTTGTCAACGTGCCTGTTGACGAATCTTCCCTTTTTGGTCCCAAAGTAAGAGACACACTTTCACGTAGTGAGAAGGATGGAAAGACCTTGTCTGCTGTGGGCATACGTTTTTCCGTCTCCCAGAGGTCCTACTCCAGGAATCAGAGGAGAGGAAAATTGTGGTTCAAGAAGTCCCAAGGATCTTTTCATGACACTCATGATGAGCAATCCCCTCAGGGCAGAGGGACAACCCATCCGGAAGACGCCCCTTTCGGGGCAGAGGGGTCCGCGCAACCAGGTTGCTAAAGATTCCTTCTCTGGCCAACCCTTCCAGTGCCCCTGAACAGCGGCCCGATTGCTTTCCTGTGGAAGCAGTCGAGGGTTGATTTTCTCTGCACCTACAGGCCTGGCAACTCATAACAACGGATACGTGGGTGCAAAGAATAATATCCAGAGGCTATCATATCCCATTCGACCTCACTCAGATCCGTAAAACGAATCCCCGATGTCCCACCCGGTCAGAGGGAGGCTGCAGCCTTAGAAATCAAAAAGCCACTAAGAAAAAGGTGTTTATGTCACGCTATCGAAAGATGAAAATAGCGAGCGCTTTTTCATCAAACCTAAAATATCTAACCCACATAATATCGAACATTCAGAACAGCAAATTTTTTCCTTGGGGAAAAAATATGCTATTCCGAAACACATACACACAACACAAGCACACCTAAAAAACATCACTCCACACACATACACTTATAATCCTACAACTAACCCTACACTAAACTGTACATACACTATTATCTATCCACTTACCTTAACCCAAACCCTAACCCTAAGGTCCGTCACTATCGCACACTCATTTAACCCGCTCCCTAACTCACTTAACCCACCCCAACCCTAACTCACCTAACCCGCGCCCTAACCCTAACGACCACACAGTTGCGCACTTACCTGAACCAGACCCGTAACTTTCCACCACAGCGCTGAAAATAGCGAAGCCACAGAACAGGCCAACAGAATTCTTTCCTTAAGAAAGAATTTGGTGTTCTGCAGCTTTGCTGTTTTTAGCGTTCGCTCAAAACAGGTCGATATTAGAACAGTCGAAGTTTTAAAACTTCGATGTTCTGATATAGACCCAAGAAAAAGAGTCATCTAACCAGTCCCACCAGACCAAAGAGGATCCTGCTTTTACTCAAGGTTCTTTTTATGCCAAAAAAGACAGGGGACTGGAGACCAATCCTGGATCTCAGCTTACTAAACAAATTCATCAAACCTCAAAAATTCCAGATGGTCATGGTACAGTCCATTCTCCCCTTTCTGGGGAAGGACAACTGGATGTGCTCTAGAGACCTCCAGGACGTGTATTACCACACAAAGATGGACAAACGCTCTCAGAGATTTCACCAATTCAGGCTGGGAGCCAGTCATTATCAGTTCAGGGTAATGCCTTTTGGCCTCTCGATAGCCCCCAGAGTGGTCACCAAATGTATGGCATTCATAGTAGCTCATCTCTGACTACAAGGATTCCAGGTTTTTCAACAGCTAGACGATTGGCTCCTTACCGCCACGACCAGGAATTTTCTCATTCTCAGTCTCTCTTATACTCATGGCCTTGCTCTTCACTTAGGTATCACGATCAACATGGAGAAATCACACGTCTCCAACAAGAGCACTGGAATTCATTGGAGCGATCTTCGACACAACCTCCTGTCAAGTTCCTTTCCTCCTCACAGGCTTTCAAAAATAAGAAACCAGATTCAAGTCCTCCTCCCGCAGACACTTGCACCAACACACCTTGTACTACAACTATTGGGCTCTATGGCAGCAACCATTACCTTAGTATCACTAGCGAGGTTGCACATGAGACTATTACAGTGACTCCTTTCATCACTATGGTTAATCTTAACCCACCCACTCAACCACATGATACGCTTTACAAATCTTTGCAAGAAAGAAATGCTATGGTGGATGAAGCCAGGAACAAATCTTTGGTGTTGACCGTTCTGTCTTCCCCAGCCCAGGGCCACTGTGACCACGGACACTTCCCTGTTAGGGTGGGCGGGCATTTACAGGGAAAGACAGTCCAAGGCATCTGGTCCCCCAAGAAGGCCAATTTGCACATAAATGTCCTGAAGGGTCAATCTTTGTCAAAGCGGGCTATTACCTTTTGTTATTCCCACCATAGAAAAATTGTTCCAGGCAGGGTCAAGGCTCAGTCAACCAAGGCCTTTGCTTCTTCTGTAGATTTTTGAAAAACATTAGACTGTAGAAATTTTCTAGAAGCAGTAACTTGATCCTCTCTGCATACCTTTACAAAGCACTGTTAAACAGATTCCTTCTCCAGGTCTAAGTCAGGCTTTGCTGCAGCCATTCTCCTTCCACCTCCCAGTTGTTCCATGGTGAAGGAATCTACCCATATGCCTTAGGCTACTGCAGCCTTGATCGGTATGAAAAGCTTAGTATGGTTACATAAGTAAACGTACCATAAGAGTAGTTGTTCATATGATTACTGCTGCAGTAGCTGTTCTTTCTCTCCATCCCTCTTGTTTTTTATGCCATGGTGTGGGCATGTAATATTTTTCCAGCAGTGCGCTTTGAGGGCTTAGCCTCCCTCTCTTTGTTAGCATGAAAGCTCTGAAGGGCTTTGTGCCCAAACCTGCCTTTTTAAGTCGGCCCAGATTGAGCCGACAAACAGTTTGGGCATATGGAAGGTGCTCGGCGGCTGTCATAGCCTTTGCAGAGTATAACCCATATAGCTTAGTCACAAGTTCCGAACTACCCCAACCAACTCTGCATTGCCCGCATCTGAATATGATTATTGCTTTAACCAATCTATGAAGGAAGTTAACTTTTAAACTTCGAGATGCAAAGCAGTACACCTTCAGTGAAGTTCGTAATGTCTCTGAAAGAACTAATGTGACAGCCTTTGAAGCTACTTACCTTGTGAGCTGAGAGACAGAAGACAGTGTGCTACCCAGGTCTCATAGTGACAAACACGAAAGACAAAGGCAGGAAATGTAGACTTATTCAAGACTGAAGTAAGGAAAATGGTAGAATCATTTACAAAGATCGTGGAGTACTAACAGTGAACACAGTTAAGAAGAAGCCTACATCAGCGCATAAAAGGTATAAACACGCACACAACAAGATGTCTAACACTACAGAGTAATAGCACTACATAGTAATATTTTAGAGGCATTGTCGCATAACAGTTGTGGTAAGATTTTTATAAAGTCTTTCAGTCATATTTAGGCGGCGGCCTTTTCAGTGTAGATCAAATTCTGTAAGAGGGTTTACGATTGGCTTCATTGAGTCTGTTTTTGCAGAACTCGTTGACAGTTTCATGTGTGTTTATATTACTTACAAGCTTTGTAGCACATAGCTCTGTAGACTTGTAGAGGAAATAGTCTTGTTTAGTACGAATGACATTGAGGTACTTAAGTTACTGTATTACGATTGTTGTAAAGCACCTCATTTACAGCAATCTGTTTGTTGTTTCTGGATTAATCTATTATTTTCTTTGCTTGTAGTGTGTTGTTTACTGGTAGACAGGCTGTTAATGTAGAGCAAAGAAGTGTATATTCCGATTATTTTTATGGGAGAGGGAAGTGTTTGTGAAGATGGAATGATTCCTTAGAGGCAGATGTAGAAAAAAAGTATGCCATGTGGAAATAGAACAAAGTTCAACCATTATTCTTCTTTATGCAGGTGGACTTCTTATGGAGAACAATGATGACCGTGTACTCCAGTGCTGTCTGCAGTTTCAGGATCTTTATCCTGTTGCACTTATAATATTGTGCACGTAAGTGTTACACAGATTTGTAAGACATTCTGTCCAGGAATATAATAACCAGTTGTAACTGTGCTGTTATGAAGTTGTTAAAACTGCTATCCACCATAGTTAATTAAGATACTTACGGTAATGTCAGTTGTATGTTACGGTTACTGAATAGTATTCTGCTTCCTAGAAATAATGTGTGTGTGTGTGTCTGTCTGTTGGTCTACGTCAGATTGTCAAAATGCTGGAACATCGAACTGCATATGGCCGACACCATATGCATGAAACATTGGAACATCAAAACCAAAATAATAGTAAAAAAAAACTTTTTTTTTCTTTTCTTTTTTTCTTTTTTTTGCTGCAGCAGGGGGTTGCCCCCCTGCACCCCCCACTACTTAAATATATAAACTTCGAGATTACACTTAGGTTGAAATGAATGTGAATTTTCCTCTACAGCGATCTCCATGCAAATGGTACTGTGTTCTAAAAATTTTAAAAATATATATGTTTTCATCTTGGTGATGTTGACGTTTCAGCTGATGTTCTTCGTGTTTCAGTGTTGCAGTCTTTACCTTTGGGTAATCTGCTGGCAGGTTACCCTCAGTCGGCGTGATTAACAAAGTCTTGGGTCCTGCGTCAGTTGCTGAACGTGCTTCCATGACGTCAGGTCGTCAGGGGTGTAAAACATGCAGCCGACGCCATTACATCAGTCTTTCTTGCCGCGCAGTGCCCGAAGCAGAAGCAGTTCGCAAGTGCTGGTTGGCCGACTCCTGAAATTTTTGTTTTCAAGTTTCAGATTCAAAGTCTTCAACTAAAAAGCTAAGTACCCCATTGGGGAAACTTTTTCTTGCTTCTTACCGATGTCAGTAAAAGTTAATAATTGCATTACTTGTGGGAAGCAAATAACTCATAAGGATTTTCATTTGTACTGTATTCCTTGCCTAGACCCTGACCACAGTGTACCTTGCTGTCGGTTTTGTGCTTTATTTAATCAGCGCACTATCAAACGTCTGTACATTTGTGCTTCTAAATATTTTGGCCCACGCTTTAATTATCCAGAAATGTCATTGGTTAGCAATCCGACTACCGGAATCCCTAAAAAACGCAAAGAAAAAGACAGAGACAGGCCGTTGAGGTCCAAAACTGCCAACGACGCTTCTCCTAAGCCAGTCGCCAGTTCGCCAGTACTCAGTGAGGCGCTTTCGCAGCCCCTGATACCCGCTACTTCTGATTCACAGGCCTCTACTGAGACCCATTTGGAGTCAGGTATGCCACGAGATGCTTCAGTTATGGAACCCGTGGATGTCTCTACCTTGGATGGGTCCGGAGCCGCTGTGCAGGCACTGGCTTCTGAGGGTGTTTTCAGGCCTACAGATTTGTATATTAGACCGACACCTTCTTCAAAACTAAGGTCAAAATCTCAACCTATGCCTAAAAAACTGACGCCTGGGCCACATGTGCAGGCCCCTATGCCTAAAATACAAATGATCAAAATGGCTGAAGATTTAATTACTCTGATCAGGGGTAGCCAACCCCCCCCCCCCTTCTAAGAGGCCTAGGCAAGACATTGATTATGTATCTTCTGAACAGGATTCTATTTCTTCTGACTCTTCTAATGACCAGGAATTGTCTATACCTACTTATGAGGACTCTGATGCAGATGATTCCATTCTTTCTGCTTCTTCCCCTGAGGATTTTTCTTTTGGGGAAACTTTACATACCTTAAGGGAGCATTTCCACTGGGAAAGTCAGGATTTCTCTGAATCTAAAAAGAGATTAGGGATTTTCTTCTTCTTCCTCAGCATATGCCTTTGGTTATACCTCCTGTTCCAGACATTGTTGATGATGTTTTTTCAGAGTCTAGTATAGCTCCTGATTCTCTGCCTCCAGCTCCTTGTAAGCCAGACAGATACTGCAGGGTTCCTGACTCCCACAAATTTATTTTCAAAAATCCTGTTGCACATCCTGAAACCATTTCTCAGGGTCCCAAGGGCATTAAGGCTTCTACTGCTAAAAATCCTACCCCTTCTGATAGAGATTCCAGGGTGCTGGATAGATGGGTTAAGAAGGTTTACACTTCTGCAACCTTGGAAATCAGGGTATTAAACTGTCAATTTCATATGCTAAAATATCAACAGCATATCATGGGACTGCTTAAACAGAAAATGATGTTAATTTCTGACTGTGTGGGAAAAAAAATTACAGGATTTATTGCATTCAGCTGAACAAGTTGGAAAACATACTTTGCAATGTGGTTTTGATTCTTTGGAGGCCTCTTGCAGGGCTGCTGTAACTGGGTCTGTGCTAAGAAGGCATGCTTAGCTCAGAGAGCAAAATCTGCCTGATCAGGTTAAAGCAAAATTGTTGGATGCTCCTTTACAACAGGACCGTCTCTTTGGTAATAAGGCTGAAGAAGTTTTAAAAAAGATGGAAGATAAAGCTAAATCTATGCAAACTGTGAAAAATTTCTTACACGTGCAACCTCCAAAGATTTAGTAGGCACTGGCCTACTAAACTGGTCATTTCCAGTTCCTTTGAAAGCCACTCAAGTCAAACCCAGATATTCCAAAGGTTCCAGGTTTCAGTCACAAAGGACTTTCAGAACAAAATAATGGGGTGCCTCTTCCTCCAAATCTGGAAACAGCAAGACATTTCCCTATGGTAAGCAGTCTCAATGACTTCCCTTTACACTTACCAAGCACTTACCTTTTAGCAGCCGCTTTGGGGTGAAAGCTGGCTCTTAATGCAAGAAACTGGCAACTTATAACCCAGGACAAATGGGTTTTAAATATAGTATCCCAGAGATACAGATTTCATTTCCACACGTTGCCAATTCCAAACGGATGGCCAGACCTGCCCCCAAATCAGTGGGCAGAGGCCCAGAAACAAGTACTTTCCCTCATGAACATGGGTCTATTCAACCAGTACCAGAAGAGGAAAAGGGACAAGGTTTCTATTCAAGACTTTTCCTGGTACCCAGAAAAGACAAACCATGGCGTCCAATTCTGGACTTATCATCTCTAAACACCTTTCTGGACATTCCAAAATTCAAGATGCTGACTCTTCACCAGTTACTTCCTACGCTAGGCAAAGATGCCTGGTTGGCAACTCTTGATTTAAAAGAGGTTTACCTGCATATCCCAATCAGGGAATCTTGCAGAAGATACCTCCGCTTCAAAGCAGGCTACTTGCATTACCAGTTCTCTGCTCTGCCCTTTGGCTTATCTACTGCGCTCGGGGTCTTTACAAGGTGCCTGGCTCCAGTAATTGCATTTTGCAGGCAAAGAAATATTAAAATATATCCATACCTGGACGATTGTCTAATTCAGGCAGAAAACAAGGACACTCTTCTAAACCATCTGGTGTTTGTAAAATGGGTTCTAACTTGTTTAGGGTACACTATAAACGAAAATAAATCACAACTGGTACCCTCTCAAAAAATTACATTTCTGGGTGCAACCTTGAATACAACTGCCCAGATGGCTTTCCTTACGCCAGAGAAGCAAATTCATTTGGTGACTTACTTCAAACAGATGGCCACAAAAACCCTGCTTTCTGCAAGGCAAATACTGCAAGCCTTGGGGTTCACGGCCTTCTGCATTCTTCTAATTCCATATGCAAGACTGCATATGAGGAAACTTCAGTGGTACTTAAAAAGTCTATGGAGTCAGCATTGTCACAGCCTGGAAACAATGATTCCTATCATTCCTTGCCTGCAACTAGAGTTCCTATGTTGGGCAAAGGCCTGCCACCAAAACAAGGGACTGTCATTCACACCACCCCCTGCCACCCAAACCCTAACTACAGATGCATCAGATTATGCTTGGGGGGCACATCTGGCAGGGAAGTGCATTCAGGGCAAATGGAGCCCAAATCAAATGCACCTTCATAGCAATCAAAAAGAAATGCTAGCCGTACAGAATGCACTGACAGCCTTCAAGGACTACCTTCATCCAGGACAATTAATGATAAAGACAGACAACAACACGGTTATGTGGTACATAAACAAGCGGGGGGGGGTACACAGTCCTACCCCCTTTGCAGACTATTGTGGAACACGGCATTGACCTATCAAGTACAACTACAAGCTCAATTCCTGCCAGGAAAGCTGAATACTCTGGCAGACGAACTAAGCAGAAATCTCATGGAAACTGGATTTTCAACATGTTGACATGCAAATGGGGAGCCCAGACATAGATCCTTTTGCCTACCCCACAACTGGACAAATTTTGCAGACGAACTCATCACAAAAATGCCTGGAAAGTGGATGCTCCATCTTTCAGCTGGAAAAGCATATCAGTCTATGCTTTTCCCCCTCAGCCTCTGCTCTCCAAAGTTCTACTAAAAGTCAAACGACAAACCAAAAATGATTTTGATTGCTCCAGACTGGCCTCGCCAACACTGGTACCCACTCCTGCGCAATGTGTCACACCTTCCACCATAGCACCTGCCTCAGACACCTTACTGACTGTCTCAGCAGAACAACCAAATTCTGCACACTCTCAGCAGAACAACCAAATTCTGCACACGCAGCTCCAAACTTTGAATCTTGCAGCGTGGCTAATTACCTAAATTCACCCTTAGCATCCCTCAGCAAACCTGTGATGGATGTCATTTTGGAGGCAAGAAGGCCTAGTACTAGAAAATCTTATGCTGACAAATGGAAAAGATTCTGTGCCTGAAATCAATCTCAAGGGATAAGCACAGCAGTACCCAACATTCCTCAGATTTTACAATACTTAACTGAGATACTTCACAGGGGTCTGTCCTTTTCTTCCATAAAAATCCATGCCTCACCTATTTCAGCTCATTACAACACAGAACCTCCCCTCTTCTCTCATCATTTGCTAAAGCAGTTTCTCAGAGGGGCTGACAACGTAAGACCACCCAGGAGAGCTCCAACCCCTGCCTGGGACCTCAGTTTTGTATTGGAAAAGCTCACTCTCCCTCCTTTCGAGCCAGCTGCTACTGCAGACTTAAAATTTCTCTCCAAGAAAACAGCTTTCCTTTTAGCAGTTACTTAAGCGAGAAGGATTTGTGAATTACAGGCTGTTATGGCAGTGGAGACTTTCATCATTTTTCATGCGGACAGGGTATCTCTCAGGGCCAATCCATCCTTCATGCCTAAGGGTGGTATTCAGTGTGGCTCTTAATCAGGCCATTAATTTGCCAACTTTCTTTCCCAATCCACAGAACAAGGGTGAGCGGATTCTGCATTCATTGGATGTACACAGACAACTTAGATTTTACTTAAACAGGACAAAATCTCAAAGAAAATCCGAACAACTGCTGGTGGCATTTGCTGCAGGGGCAGAGGGAAAGGCTATTTCAAAGCCAAACATTTCCAAATGGATAAGCCATTGTATTTGTTTCTGCTATATGCACCATGGAAAAACTATCCCCCAGGGGATCAGATCCCATTCCACCAAGGCTGCATCTACTTCTACAGCCTTTTTCAAAGGTGTTCCTACCAGGGACATTCTAGAAGCAGCTACCTGGAGCTCAGTTCATACGTTCACCAAACATTCCCATTTACCACTTTTCTCTAAATCTAGAGCTGCCTTTGCCACTGCTGTCCTGCAGGGTCTTATAGCTGGTCCTAATGCTGTATAATTCCCTCCACCCAACCATAGCTTTGGGAATCTACCCAAATGTAATGACTGCAACAGTGAAACACGAAGAACATAGTACAGTTGTGTACACATAAATGTAGATGTTCGAATGTATTCACTGTTGCAGTCCTGGTTACCCTCCCTCCAGCCCCCTATTTTTCTTTGGCTATACCTCTGCTTTCTTTCACTATGCTTAAAAGCCCTTTTGGTGTATTTGCTTTTGCGATTGGAGGCATATTTTTTGTGTTTTTAATTTTATTTGCTCCCCATTTGGGGGGCACCTGACATCTGGGGCAAGAAAAACTGATGTAATGGCGTCAGCTGCATGTTTTATACCCCTGACAACCTGACGTCATGGAAGAAGGGACAGCAACTGACGCAGGAACCAAGACTTTGTTAATCAGGCTGACTTAGGGCAACGTGCCTGCAGATTACCCAAATGTAATGACTGCCACAGTGAATACACTCGAACATCGACATTTATGGTAAGTGTACACAACTGTACTTTCTTCATTCTGAAGGGGATCCATATATTGTGTGTGTTTATGTGTGCATGTATGTATATATACATATATATATATATATATATATATATATATATATATATATACATATATATATATATATATATATATATATATATATATATACATATACATACATATAGTGTGTGTGTGTGTGTATATATATATATATATATATATATATATATATGTATGTATGTATACACACACACACACACATATATATAGTGTGTGTGTGTATTTATATATTTTATAGCTGTATCTATATATATATATATATATATATATATATATATATATTTATTTATATATTTTTTGTTATAGATGTGTGTGTACGTATGTTTGTGTGTGTATACATATATATATATATATATATATATATATATATATATATATATATATATAGATAGTTTGCTATCAAAATGTTGAATGGAAAAATAATTTCCGTTCGACACAAAAAAACGAAAGTCAAAATGTAGAACAAGTCGCAATGTTGAATCAGCTGGGCAAATTCAGCAGATTTGACATTGTTGCCAAACAGATCACGTGGTGTCTGTATAGAAGCTCAGGTAAAGGAAACCCCCGTAACTAACATCACATTTTTGCAGGGGAGCAAGCCCCCTCCCCCATGGGGGACTGCGCCACCACACCCCCCTGCTAACTATATATTCCAACTTGAAGATTGCACTACAGTGAGGAAAGGGATGAATTTCCCAAACCACACTGTACCGTGATCTCTGTACCATTCTTTTTTTTTTCCTCAAAAATTGTTTTTATTTTTCAAATACATTTGAATGAAGTCCACAGTATGTATACATATCTTAAATAACTATGTACTCTATTTATATTAGCCTGACACTGTAACAGATCTTAATGTATACAGTTTCTTTATAAGTATGTCCAATCCATTATCAAAGTGTCTGATCAATTATTGTATAGTGTCAGTCAAAGATAAGACTTTAACCCAAGGGTTGTTGATAAATGGCTTTGGATAAATTCTTAGTTCTTTAATTTTAATTTCCAATAATGCTGTGGTCTTCAGTAGGTTGTAGAAGCCTTTCAAAGTTGTTATTGTGTTTGTATTCCATCTTCTTGTTATACACTTCCTTGAAATTGCAAGCATAGTCCATACTAGATACATGTTTGTCCTATTCAAATGAGGGTCTTTGTTCACAATTAATAATACAAGAGCTTTAGTTAAATAAAATGATTCATTAAATAAGGCTTGTAGAAAGTTATTAATACCAATCCAAAATGGCGTAATTTTAACACAATCAAAGAAAACATGTTTCCAGTCTGCATTGTGTACTTACATCTCCAACATATTCCTTTTATGGAGGAACTAATTTTACTGATTTTATCTGGGGTTAAGAATGCTCTGTGCAAGCATTTCCAATTAAAAATGTTCCAGTATTGTGTATAGGATGCATATTTTATAAATAATAAGATATTTGTTTCGATATTTTCAGTTAACTGTATTGTGTCCTTTTGTTATATATTTCCAGTATGAGGTTTTGGGTGTTGTTTTATAGTTTATCAATATTTTGCAAATTTTTGAAATACTGTTTCCCATGTCAAAGTCATTATATATGATTTCATATATGTATTTCGTAAATTTAGGTATTTCTACTTAAATCTTGCGAATATGACAGAATACTCTGTAAAGTTAGCCAGTCCTTTGTGGAATTTTGTATGTGTTGTTTATTACTTGCATATCTAAAACTTTTAGTTCTTTGATACATTGGAGCCAACAAACAAATCCTTTCTGTTCCCAGTAGTTAATAATTTCTCTATATATTTTATGTGGAAAGTTCTTTGTGACTATAATTGTTAAAAGATCAAACTAGATTTTTAAATTTGTATTTGCATTAATAATTTTCCTAAATGAGTCAATGTAATAATTAATCATACGAGTTTTAGTGGGTTTAGTTATGTTATATTGCATACTAATACATATGTGCCATGGCAAATTGTTTTTATCTGTTTGAAATTTTTTTGTAAATAAACTTAATTTATTGATATTACAGTTAATAATTCTTTCCAATTTGCAGAGTAATTTGGACTTATCCAATCTGAGATTGTTTTAGATATTCTGTGTATGGTTCTTTGAGTTTATATGTGCATGAGATGTTCAGCCAGATGGAAATTCGAACTTCTGTGTTTCGAGTTTTCCATCTGCTTGCATCTCAATTTGAGATTCTGACATTAAACCTACACACACACACACACACACACACACATATATATATATATATATATATATATATATATATATATATAGATATGGATCTATGACCATCTATCAAGAAATCTCTACATCAAAAGGCAGGTATTAGCAGCTTATCCAAAGCAAAACAACAGAAGGCAAGTTCTCCATATCTCTTGATAGTCATATACACCAACTAAATCCAAAGATAGAAAGTTACATGATAAGTCCAGCTATACCAACACGTGATGTAAGCAATACAAAGTTATTTGGAGCCAGTAGCAGTCAAAGTTAAAATATTAAAACTTTTATTGTCACTGCAAGTGTTACACTTTCCCATAAAAATTCTTCTTCAGGCAAAAGACTATACCAGACACATTTATCCTGTAATATCATAAATGTAAAAGCATGTATAGTATTATTAGTTTCCTTTATTTGCCTAAATAATGGATTAGTTTCCACATTTCTTATTTCTGATAAATGATCACCTTTCCTTCTTCCATAAAGTTCCTTTAACTTGAGGTTAGTTTTCCCTATATAGAATGCCTCGCATTTCACATTTTGCCAGATAAACTATGTTTCTAGTTTCACATCTACCACACGCTTGTAGTGTAAGGTTTCTTTTTTTCCATTAACAGGATGCTTGTTCTTTTCTGTCTGTGTATATATATATGTGTGTGTGTCTAAGTCTGTTTATCCGTATCTATAGATCTATGTATCTATACACACACACACACACGCACACACATGTATATAGGTCTCCTTCTAAATCTCGTAGCTCATACTACCGCATGTGAACATGTGAAAATCCTGAGACGACAACGAAACGTCCCAATCCAGAGCATCAGATTTTTAACATGGTAAGTAAACACTTGGCCAATTGGAACCCACGCCGAGGCCAACATGCCCTGTTCTCCACTATAGTGCTATCCTGGAATTGATATATTTATTTAGGGGGGTGTGGGGGACATATCCCCCCCACCTAGATGAGTTTTACTTACCTTTTCAAGAGTTTTTGTTAGAATTTGCCAATTGTTTACTTACCATGTTAAAAGTCATACGTTCAGAATTCCAGAGTTTTGTTATTGTCGTCTTGGGATTTTTGCGATCGGCAGTATGGTAATATGGGCTTTGGGATTTAGAAGATCCATATATATATATATATATATATATATATATATATATATATATATATATAGGTGCTGATTTTAGTGTCTGCTTGAACCAAACACCCTTGGAAACATGGGTTGAACTTGGCTAGGCTTGTAAGGGCCCTGGGACCATTAGCCTAGTAATTGCCTATGACCCTGTCATCCTGTTGCAGGCATTAAGTCCTTCGTTTGTTACTTTTTTGTACATTAGTTGATGCAGTTTGTTGATGTAATTTGTTCTTTGTAACATAGCCTATCCTTCAAGTTTCTAGATCTTTTATATACATAATTTGGTCCTTTCCTTACTGTATGTTTTAATTGAGGTATCTCTTGTGTTATTGACCAGTGTCTCCTAATTATATTTTTAACATTCTTAGTATTCCTATTATAGGTTAGCATACAGCTACATTTATCCATCACATTGATATAATCATTTTATTTTTCATCTTTTCCCTCAGAAAATGTCGATCTCTCTTCCAGTTGTCTCTTATTCCTTATTTCTTACTCTATATTCTTTGTTTTACAATAATTATATCATCTTTGTACATTTTCAGTGGTCATTACTCCTATCTGATTATCCATGTTATTATCTTGTGTATTTAATCTAGCTGCCCATAATAACTATGTTATCAAAAATGATAGGTGGATGCATGCTAGTCCGATGCAGATATGTATTGTTTTTTAACATTTTTCTTTTGAAGACTTCTTTCTGTTTTACCTTTCATATTTTTAATTATTGTTGTATCCAAGAAATCAATTTGAAAGAAATGTACTGTCTTTTAAATGTTAAAAATCTAGTAGCGGTTTGTATATATACAATAAATTCATCTTGGGTGGATAACGTATCATCCCATATTAGAAACAAGTCATCAACAAATCTCTTGTAAAAAAGTATCTGCTTATAATAGCAAGAGCTAGCTGTTGTCGATTTTCCACTACTACAACAGGAGCAACTTCCATTACCTCCACAGCTCGAACGAATGAAGAGTTATCGAGTAAATGTAAAAGGGAAGAAGGCAAATTGAGGTCCGGTAACGAGAAGTCAATTCAGAAAATGAAAGGACGAAATATGACTAATTTAGTTTTTAGTTTATCTCATCGTGGTTTGATCAAATAAGGGACTTAATTTCTCCCAAACATTGTTAGAATTTAAACTGTTTGTCAGGAATGTAAATTTGAGATTGCTTTTTGGTAACCAAAGTGGAACATATGTTCAGTCACTTAAAAGACTAAGTACTTTTATACCATTAAACAATCTGGTGATTTTGGCATGTGACAGCAGTAGAGAATGAAATTTATGACTTGCATAAAACAAAACAGAAGTATGCATTTCATAATTTAACTAAAGAACAGACTAAAGCCATTCAATCACTAATAGATAATACTGATATATACATACATACACACACACACATATATATATATATATATATATATATATATATGTATGTATGTATGTATATATATATGTATGTATGTATACACATACATATACACATACACACACACATGCATGCCACCTCAGGTGCACAGATAATAATGAAACTATTCAACAAAAAGATAGCAGCTGAGGTTGTATTAACCAGTTACAGTTTAATTCGACAATATTTAACCCATATCCCACTGTTTTGACCATACAGGACTTTTTCAATGGGTATCAGCCGTTTAACCACCTAAGTAATAGCTAAGTTAAGTAGCAATTCAAGCACACATCCAGCCAATTCATTACCTTTCTTTAAAGCAGCAGTACATAATTTCTGTACAGAGAGAATGGATCATAAAATAACTCAGAGAATACAAAAATTATAACAGAACCTTTTTATATCTGTTCCATTTTTATGTTCATTAACATTGATGCACATATCACTAAAAATGAGTGCAAAGATAAAAATACAGAAAGTAAAATATCATGAACTTACTTCTTCTTTCGGCTGCTCCCGTTAGGGGTCACCACAGCAGATCAACCGTTTCCATTTCTTCCTGTCCTCTGAATCTTGCTCTATCACACCAACCACCTGCATGTCCTCTCTCACCACATCCATAAACCTTATCTTAGGCCTTCCTCTTTTCCTGTTACCTGGCAGCTTCATCCTTAGCATCGTTTTCCCAATATACTCTGCATCCCTCCTCAGCACATGCCCAAACCAATGTAATCTTGCCTCTCTGGCTTTGTCTCCAAACCTTCCAACCTGGGCTGACCCTCTAATATACTTCTTCCTAATCCTGTCCATCCTCCTCACACCTAGTGCAAGTCTTAACATCTTCAACTCTGCCACGTCAAACTCTGACTCCTGCCTTTTTGTCAGTGCCACTGTCTCCAACCCATATAACATAGCTGGTCTCACTACCCTCTTGTAGACCTTCCCTTTCACTCTTACTGGTACTCGTCTGTCACAAATCACTCCTGACACTCTTCTCCACCCACACCATCCTGCCTGTACTCTCTTCTTCACCTGTCTTCCACACTCACCATTACTCTGAACTGTTGATCCCAAGTATTTAAACTCATCCACCTTTGCCACCTCTACTCCCTGCATCCTCACCATTCCTCTATCCTCCCTCTCATTCACACACATATATTCTGTCTTAGTCCTGCTGAACTTCATTCCTCTTCTCTCTAGAGCATATCTCCACCTCTTCAGGGTCTCCTCCACCTGTTCCCTACTCTCACTACAGATCACAATGTCATCTGCAAACATCATAGTACACGGGAAATCCTGCCTGATCTCGTCTGTCAATCTGTCCATCACCATTGCAAATAAGAAAGGGCTCAGAGCTGATCCTTGATGTAATCCCACCTCCACCTTAAACGCATCTGTCACTCCCACCGCAGACCTCACCGGTGTCACACTACCCTCGTACATATCCTGTACCACTCTTACATACTTCTTTGACACTCCCGACTTCCTCATACAATACCACAATTCCTCTCTAGGCAGCCTGTCATATGCTTTCTCTAAATCCACAAAGACACAGTGCAACTCCTTCTGACCTTCTCTGTACTTCTCCATCAACACTCTCAGAGCAAATATCGCTTCTGTAGTGCTCTTTCCTGGCATGAAACCATACTGCTGATTACTAAATCACCTCCCTTCTTAAACTAGCTTCCACTACTCTTTCCCATAACTTCATGCTGTGACTGATCAATTTAATCCCTCTGGTAGTTACTACAGCTCTGCACATCACCCTTATTCTTAAAAATCGGTACCAAAAGACTTTTTCTCCATTCCTCGGGCATCCTCTCACTTTCCAAGATTTCATTACACAATCTAGTTAAAAACTCCACTGCCATTTCACCTAAATACCTCCATGCTTCCACAGGTATGTCATCTGACCAACAGCCTTTCTGTTCTTCATCCTCTTCATAGCTGTCCTTACTTCCTCCTTGATAATCCACTGCACTTCATGATTCACTATCCGCACATCATCCAGTATTCTCTCCCTCTCATTCTCTTCATTCATCAGCCCCTCAAAGTACTCTTTCCATCTGCTCAACACACTATCCTCGCTTGTGAGTACGTTTCCCTCATTATCCTTTATCACCCTTACCTGCTGCACATCTTTACTAGCTCAGTTCCTCTGTCTAGCCAATCGGTACAGGTCCTTTTTCTCCCTCCTTAGTGTCCTTAGTGTAAAAATACAACTCTTCATACTCCTTATCCTTAGCCTTCGCCACCTCTTTCTTTGCCATGCACCTCATCTCCTTATAGTCTTGTCTACTTTCTTCATCTCTCTGACAATCCCACTTCTTTTTCCCCAACCTCTTTCTCTGTATACTCTCATGTACGTCTTCATTCCACCACCAGGTCTCCTTGTCCTCCTTCCTCTTTCCAGCACCTTTCTAGCCATCTCTCTTACTAGCTCTGCTGTAGTTACCCAGCTATTCGGTAACTCTTCACTGCCACCCAGTGCCTGTCTTAACTTTTCCCTGACCATCACCTCGCAATTACCCTTTTTCAATTTCCACCATTTGATCCTTAGTGCTGCCCTCACACTCATCTTCCTCTTCTTGATCACCAATGTCATCCTACAAACCACCATCCTATGCTGCCTAACTACACTTTCCCCTGCCACCACTTCACAGTCTCCAATCTCCTTCAGACTGGCCCTTCTACATAAGATATACTCCACCTGTGTGCATCTTCCTCCACTCTTGTATGTCACCCTATGCTCCTCCCTCTTGTTAAAATACGTATTCATCACAGCCATGTCCGTCCTTTTCGCAAAATCCACTACCATCTCACCTTTTGCATTCCTTTGCTTAACACCATACCTACCCATCACTTCCTTATTTCCTTTGTTCCCTTCACCAACATGCCCATTGAAATATGCTCCATTCGCCAGTCTCTCACCCTTGTTGTGTAGTCATCACCACTTTATCCAACACACAACAACATTTTTCTTTCTCATCCATTGCACACCCATCTTGTGGAGCATATGCACTAACAACATTCATCATTACACCATCAGTTTCCAGCTTCATAAACATCACTCTATCCGACACTCTTTTCACCTCCAAAACACTCTTAGCATACTGTTCCTTCAGGATAATGCCTACGCCATTTCTCCTCCCATCCACCCCATGATAAAACAATTTGAAACCGCCTCCGATACACGTAGCCTTGCTCCCCTTCCATCTGGTCTCTTGGACACACAATATACCAACCTTCCTTCGGTCCATCATATCAGCTAGCTCTTTTCCTATACCAGTCATACTGCCAACATTTAAAGTTCCGACCCTCACTATCACAGTCCTAGTCTTCACCTGCCTTCGGGCATGCCTTCCCCCTCTTCTCCTCCTTCGACCAACAGTAGCCCAATTTCCGCCAGCACCCTGTTGGCCAACTGTACTGATGGCGGTCATTGTTAACCCGGGCCTCGACAGATCCGGTATGTATATCTGTACTGTTGTCTGCATGTATGATTTGGCAACATTTTATGCCGGATGAACCTGCAATGATAAAAAAAAAATAAAACAAATTCTTTACTTTGCTGGTCATTAAAAAAAGCTAAAAACCTAACTGCATCTTCAAACATACTTTTTCTGAATAATGATAATGTTAGGGAAAGTATTTTTGTAGGGTACAGTTTTAGGTTGGAGATAGGGACTGTCTCATGGCTAGGGTTATCCCGCATGAGTAAGGCAGGCAGAGGGGCTTTAATCTCTACCATCCTACTTGTATGCTAACTCTAATCCTTACCCTGGTACTGCCCTTAATATAAACCCTACACTTGTACCTTGCAAAAAATCCTTTCCTTCCCAGTACGCAAGACACACACACACACACACACACACACACACACACACACTCTTACCTTCTTGCAAGTGTGTGTGTGTGTGTGTATGTACACACCTTAGACATGTAACAAATACACAGCCTGCACCAGTGGCATAGATGGATAAACCTTGACTACTGTCCAAGTGTCCTAAGTTTGACAAGCAGCTTTTCTGTTTGGTGGCACAGGTAGGGAGGATGGACATATCCGTCATGAGGTTAGAGGGACAGAAGTACCCATTCAGCTTTTACTGCTGCTGTAGTGACAGTGCCTTGATTAGAGAACAGAGGTCCATTATAATGTAGGAGCCAGTCTGAGAGGATGTACACTGGTGGTGGTAGCCATTGGCATATGTGTAAGAGCACACATGAAGTAACAAAGGGAAGAAGTTGGGCCTTGCAGTAATGTAAGGGCTCACATCAGCACCAGGGGTGAGGTTATAAAATAAAAATTGCTAGTGAGAGTACAAAGCACCTTCATGGCTGCCTTTCCTTTTTTTCTTTTTGAAAGAGACACCTTTCCCAGACAGATTACTTTCTGATGAGGAGGTGCGTGATGGTCAGCAGGCATGGGAGCAGAAATCATACAAAAAAAGATTGATGAAGAGAGGGATAAGTCAGCAAAAATGATGGTAAGGGGAGTCTGTCTCTGACAATTATAAAAATATGTAATTCCTTGTGCTTTCAGAAGAAACTGTACCTTCAGTAGCTCTTATTTTTGAGGCAGAGTCTTCCTACAGAGTCTTCCTTAAAACACAACGAGATTCATACCAAAAAGCAAGGCCCCACATAATTGTCAATGTTCACTTCTCTCCATACCACAGAAAAATGTACAATATAGGTTCATAGGTAGGTACAGGCTATCTGCCCGAAGGCATTTATACGCCTAGCCAGAATGTGCTGGCTTTTGCCATCCCCTTAGATTAGTTCCCTGTGCCTCTGTCCAGCAGAGCCATTGAAGTGATCCCTGGGGTAAACTTTGTTTCCCATCCACTCGTCAAGGTTTCTCTTGAAGAGGGTTAGCGAGGAGCTCTGCCTAATATAGATTGGAATCATGTTCCAGAGCATGGAAAGTCTCTGGGACAAGAATCTGTCCCTCCAGCATGCCTTATTTATTGTGGTGAGGTTTAGATCCCTGGAGCGTGTGGCTTGAGGGGATATGGTTTACTTTTGGTGGAGCATGTCCATCAATTCTGGGTTGGACATGGCTTTGTATGTCAGGCAGAGATCACCTCGGAGTAGGCAGTATGCAACCGAGTACAGCTGGAGTGTCTTCAGTCGAGCTGCATAGGGCATCTGCTTGAGGCCAGTGATCCTCTTGGTGAGGAACTTCTGTGGTCTTTCCAGTTGTTGCAGGTGTCTTGTAAGGTACATCCCAAATGGGCCATTGTACTCTATGATGGGTCTGATGAGTGATGCGTAGAGGGGCCCAGTGACCTCTTTCGATCTGGATGCAAACCCTTCTGTGATTAGGTGGGCCACATAGAAAGATTTTCTAACCACTTTGGCAATGTGATTATCAAAGGAGAGTTTACTATCTACTTGGGTCCCCAGATCCCTTACTATGTCTTCCATGTTTAGGGGGCTACCACCTATGTGGTAGTTTGTGGGTACTTTTTTTTCCAAAGGGGATGACTATGCACTTTTTGGTATTTAGCTTGAAGCCATGGTTTTGACACCAGGTATCTGTCTCAGTGAGATCCTTTTGGAGGATGTCTATGTCAGCCGGAGAGTCAGTTATAGCCCCTAGTTTGCAGTCGTCTGTGAACTTGGTCAGCCATAGTCCTCCTGTGCTTGCCTGTACCTCTGAGAAGTATATGCCGAACAGGAGGGGTCCTAGGACTGAGCCCTAGGGAACGCCACTTGTAACCAGTTTAGAGTCAGATCTAGCTCCCGCAACTCTTACCATGTGGATTCTGTCCGTGAGCCAGTTGGCAACCCATCTCGTGATGTAGGGGTTTATGTTCAGGCTGGTGAGCTTATCTATAATACTTGAGTGGGGAATGGTGTTGAAGGCCTTTGCGAGGTCTAGGTAGGTTGTGTGGACCACCTTTCCCTCGTCTATAGCCTTGGTAACTGTCTCAAAGAAGTCCACCAGGTTTAGGAGGCATGATCTGCCCTTAACAAAGCCGAACTGGGTAGGGTCCAGTGTTTGGAGGTTCCCAATGTCTCTGTTAATGAGATCCATGATGATGTGCTCCATAGCTTTGCAGACCAAGCTAGTCAGGCTTATACGGTGATAGTTCCCGGGGTCCGTTGTGGCTCCACCTTTGTGGAGCGGCGTAACCGTTGCTGTGCGCCACTCTGTGAGCACGTAGTCTGTGGAGAGACTGAGTTTAAACAGTGTTGTTTAGGTGAGGGGTTAGTTCATCTTTGAGCTCGTGTAGGACGCAGCCTGGGACACTGTCCGTTCCCATTGATGCTGTGTTTTTGGCTTTGGAGAGGGCTGTTTTAACCTGAGTGTCTGTGATTTCAGGGGCACTACATTCTTCTGGTATAGTTATGGGCCCTTTTGGGGGTGAGAGGGAGGTGAAGTTTGCACTGAACCTGTCTGCCAGTATGTTGGCTATATCAGTCGGTTCAGTGTATTTTGTGCCATTCTGCACTAACTCCGAGCAGATCTGAGAACTGCCACTTAGATTCCTGACATAGCTAAAGAATGCCTTGTGGTTATCTTTGGAGTCCATGGCAATTTTTCTTTCGAAGCTAGCCTTGGATGATTTTCTGAGGGAATGTAGTTTCTTGCTGATACTGATCAGGGATGTCTTCCCTTCTTGGGATTTTACTCTTTTCTGTACTAGTTTCCTCCTCCTATTATAAAGCTTGTTTATGGCAGGGGTCCACCAGACCGGTTTCCTTTTCTTGGAGGAGTGAGTGTTGGTTTTGTTTGGGATAGCACGATCCATGCATTCTTGTAGGTGCCCGTAGAGTGCATTAGAAAGGATTTTGCAGCTTGGACAGTGTTATCCTTTAGCATGGGGGCTTTGAAACTTCCCACCTCATTCTTAAGTAACATGAAATTTTCTTTTGAAAAGTTTTTTACTGTGTTTTCTTTGACCGGGGGTGGTGGCGGAATGTGGATATCCAGAGTGATTAGTTTATGGTCAGATCTAACCAGCGAGGGGTTGACCTACGGTGTGGAACACCGGTCGCCCATGTTGGTAATGACCAGGTCCAATATGTTGTCACCTCTGGTGGGGGTGTTGACCAGTTGATCCAGGGCATTTGAGTTTATAAATTGTAGGAAATCTTGGGCAAGGGGGTTCGTACTTGAATAGTTCTCCCAGTTAATCTTTGGGTAATTGAAATCACCCAATATCAGGGTGTTTGTTAGCACCTTTGTTTCCAGGAATGCAGAGTGGGGGTCCTGGGACATAGTGGGTGATCTGTAGCAAGCTATAATTTGAATAGCAGTTTTGCCTGTTGTTAGTTGCACGTGGATGATCTCTGAAGCATCGTGCTGTGACTCTAACCTGGAGGTGTGGGTATCCTTGATGAATATGGATACTTCCCCGCCTTTTATATTTCGGGCCGGGTTTTGTGGCCGAAATTTATGGTATGAGTTTTAGCCTGGTAGTGCTGGGGTGCTCTCTGGAGCCTTAAACCAGGTTTCTGTTACTGCACATATATCGATTTTCTCCATACTGAGGAGTGCCTCGAGTGCGTGCATTTTGAGGTTTAGACTTTTGGCATTGAGCAGCATTACTCTCAGTTTTTTGTTACTTGTGCTATTTACGGTGGTAGGTTTGTCTTTTGAGCCTTGCCTAAAAAAGGCACTATGGGGGTGGCAAGAGCCTTGGCCAGTATTTGAAAGCCTAAGGGTGACGGGTGCAAGCCGTCTCTAGAGAAGCAGCGTGGCTTGTCGAGCATGTCATCCCAAGCTGACAGACACTGGATCCCCTTTGAATGACACCAGACGCTTAGCCAATTGTTGAAATTAATAATTTTTTTCTCTATAACGTGGTATCATTCTTGGTGAGGGCAGGATGTTATTCAGGGTCAGGGTCATACCAGTCTGGGCTGAGTGATCAGAGAGCCCCTCCATGTCTCTTTTCATGTAGTCCAGGGAGGTACGGCTCAGGTCATTCACACCAACATGGACAGTGATAGAGTCATATTTGTACTTGCTCTGGAGTGACCTGAGTGCTTGTGTTATGTGGTGGATCCTGGCGCCCGATAGGCAGCTAACAGTAACCTTCTTGTTCAGCCTAGTGAGTGGGACATCAGTGTGCCTGACTATAGAGTCACTTATTACTAGTGTGTTGGGTATGTTATTTTGCCTTAAGGGCTGTGATTGTGTGGCACACTGGTTTTGTGAAGTATGTGTTTCATGGTTTGTGTTGGGGGGGTGGAGGTTTCTTGGATGTCTGCTTTGGAGGTCTCTGTTGCTTTTGCACATTTTTATTTAAAGCCTCTGAGTGTGTTTTTGTGTAGTTATGTGTGTTTTTTTGCTGGTGTTGGTTTCATAGGTCTTTATGAGACTGGTGGTGTGATGCAAGTAATTCCCTTCTCCTCTTGACTGCCTGGACCAGTCTTGGGTTAAGATAGCTTACTCTCCAGTTTGGCTTTATAACTGCATCTCCCGCATGTATTAGTGTTTGGTGGAAGGAGGAGAGGGTTGTCTGTGTACATGAGGCAATTGTAACATTGCCTCAAAATGCCCAGATTCACCAGTTGGACTGGAGAGTACACCTGAAACTGCCCTTTGGACATGCCTGGATAGGTACAGTGAGCTGTTTTACTGATTGGCTGGTAAGGTCGAATAGAGAGCCTTGTCCTTCTCTACAGTATAGCGGGGTCTAGTGTTAAGGTTTATTAGTGCTTGCTATGAGTTTTGGGCAAGTGCCGGGATGAGAAGTGAATGATTTGAGTGCTTAAGTTGAAAGTTTGTCTAATTCCAAGGGAAAAATTGAAGAGTAGACTTTGTGGAGCTGGGAATAGTTATACTCTAACTAACCGGCGCTGCCCGGCACGCAGAACCCTGCAAATGTGGGTTTTATAGCAGGGAAATAAAAGAGATAGAAATTAGGCCAAAATGACCAATAAATTACTAATTTCTGGGCTGAAACCACTCCTCCAGGGACAGATAGGCTTCTCAAAGCTCCCTCTCTCACAGTGAACATAGAAACTTCCTTCTATCCAAGTAAGGTATGGGCAAACACAGAAACTTGTAACACAGCCCTGAATTCAGCACTAACCTGAAAACTGGACTAAAATAGCTTAGAAAGGCAGGAAAACAATTTTTTTTTTCAGAAAATAAGGCAGATACACTCAAAAACACTTTAAATGCACAGAAATGGCTATCACGCTTGAGTGTGTAGCCTACAACAGTTAAACAGGTAATTTAAACACAAATAACAATTTTGGTAAACTGCAGGCAGTGAAATAAGTATAATATGTAGCTGAAACAAGCTTTTTAAATCACAAAAACTCTAGAAAATTGGTGTTTCAGGCAGAATTAGCTAAAGGCAGCAAGAAAATGCAGAAACATGATACTTAAGTCACTCCAAAGCCTCTCGTTTGTTTCTCTACTGCTGTAGAACTCTGCTGGGCACCAGGCTGGGGCTTTCTGAGCTGTATACTGGCACAAAAACCTTGCAAATGCGGGTTTTATCGCAGGGAAATGAGAGATAGAAATTAGCCCAAATAAACTACTAATTTCTGGGATGAAACCACTCCTCCAGGGACATATAGGCTTCTCAAAGCTCCCTCTCTCACAGTGAACAGAGAAACTTCTTTCTATCCAAGTAAGGTATGGGCAAACACAGCATCTTGTAACACAGCCCCGAATTCAGGCGGGAAAACAACTGTGTTTTTTTTTTTTTTTTTTTTTTTTTTTAGAAAATAAAGCAGATACAATCAAAAAAAAACAATTTAAATGCACAGAAATGGCTATCACACTTGAGTGTGTAGCCTACAACAGTTAAACAGGTAATTTAAACACAAAAGCCATTTTGTTAAAGTACAATATGTAGCTGAAACAAGCTTTTTAAATCACAGAAACTAGAAAATTGGTGTTTTAGGTGGAATTGGCTAAAGGCAGCAACAGAATGCAGAAAAATATGCCTAATCACTCCAAAGTGTCTCTTTTGTCTCTCTGCTGCTGTTGAACTCTGCAGGGCACCAAACAGGAGCTTGCTGAGCTGTATACTAGTTTATTAAAATGCTCAAAAATGTCTTTGGTGGCCTTATACCTTCAGAAGAAGCACCGTTGTTGTATTCAGCTGCTTATTCAAATCTGCATATTCTTCCCCCATCATGGGAATTGAATACTCCAGGTTAGTGCACTAGACTGCAGAATCTTAAGTTTTGCAGTTAATTACAAGTCAGGCAACAGTTTCTCCCATACCTTTGCTGGTTTGAGAATGGCAAAAAAAAAAGTTTTCCTTCCCTTCTTTTTCCCGATGAATAAGACTAACTCTGTATGCAGCTTACTGACTCTGTGTGGGTCCATATCTTCCCACTCTCCTTAAAGAGGTTACATTTAGGAAAGTATTTTGCTGTGTGAGAAATTTTGGGGATGTCCAAAAGTGTTTTTTTTCATCTTAAAATGTAAAGATGATGTGAATAAAACAATACAAGTAGTTTGTCCCTCCTCCCCCCTCCTTATACATCCTTAAGCACATCCCTCACTGTTATTCTCCACCTTTGGACTCACAAACCATTATCTTTTAAAAAAGTTTGCAAGCTTTATAGAGGTGCCATGGATAGGCCTAATTTGTATGGTTATCTTAGGGTTGGTTCTGCTACCATGTATTTAATGCCAAGCTAATATTCAAAGAAAACTAACTCTTTGACTCCACTCTTCTTGTGTAAGGAGTAGTATAGGGAGATGATGTCAGCTTTAAATGAAAGTGTTGTTAGATAATGAAAAGTCCCTGACTTTTTTCTTTTTATGTGTACTTTTTCCCACCATGCCTGCTGGAAATTAAGCATCGCCTATCAGTGTAGCCCATTTGTTGTACTATCCTGGGCATCTCCCAGTGGCATCAACAACTGACCAAAGGTGCCATCATCCTGGTAGCTGGGGAGGTTATTTGTTCCTCACCAGCATGCCAGCAGTGAGGGCATTTGTTATGGCCTAACAGTGAACCTAGTGGTTGACATGAGCAGTTGCGTCACTAGGGGGCGTTGTAAGTCATCTCTCTATGTGATGTTGCTCCATTTTACTTCTGTCAGGGCTGTCATCACTGGCGTAGGATTAACAAGCCCACACTCCTCACACCAGACCTCAGTCATTGGTGTCATGCAAGCCTTCACTTGCAGCAGGAACAAGCAGGCCCAAAGCCATGTGTATCCTGTTAACAGAACACATGCACTCAGTTTGAAATGGTACAGAAAGTTCATTGCTTGAAAATTGATTACCTTGGACACCTAAAGGACTCTGAGAAGCTTAAAGAATTGAAGTTCTTCATATTGATCAGTGCTACAGTAGCCTTAACTATACGAGTTAGATCATGCATAGGATATAACAGCTGGCCAGCTTACAAAGCTTCAGGTCACCTTCTACATGCCCAAAGCATTAGTTGGCTCAAGTTGAGCTGCCAAAAAAGTCATGTTTGGGTGCCAAGCCTTTCAGATCTTCCCTGCTGTTGGGAAGAACTTTCCTCTGTGGGTTTTCAAGGATTAACAGTTGGCTAAAACTTGGCAGATTAATTCCTTTCAGGGGAAAAACCTTCCACATTACATTTTCGCTTGTCTAAGTAAAGTTTAGAAACAAGTACTTTTAAGATAGGAAAACATATTTCCTTTGATTGTCTCATGACTTTTATGTTCTTTTAAACAGGAGCACATTTTTTTTTTTACTTTTGTGGTAAACAATTGTTATAAGTTGTTAAAAACTACCTTTTCTCTTGAGAAATTTTGTTTATTTTACTTTATGGGACAGGGAAGTTGTTTAAAGTGATTTACTTAATTTTTTTTGGGGGGGGGGGGGCTACTTTTTTGCTACTTTCCTGTTTTTACCGACTATTGTTGCTAAGCTTCCATGAGAAACAAATAAGCACCATTTTCTGCTTGACCATAGAACAAACTACCAATCCCTCCCCTCAGTCAGACCTACTGTCCAGCCACAAAAAGAAAAAGATTATTATTTTGCTACCACAGCGTACTGATATTTTCCCTCTCTGACAGGTGGATGGGTGACTGTGCAGTAGCCAAAGCTGGTTCATAAGGCCACTTTTATAGATCCTTGTGATCTTGTCCACACTGCCTTAATGGACTGTAGGGTTAGCCATTTTCTCTGCATTTGTTGGGGTCCCCTCAGTGGGTAAGGGAAGTGACACTCCGATTGATCATTGAAGAAAGGGCTGGGAATGTGCCTCTGCTTAGCCAGAATTTTATGCCCATACGTGGAGAAGTTATTGCTGACAATACCGCTGCATCTGTTTTTCCTTAATTTTCCTGTCAGAAAGATAGAGAAAACTAAACAATTACCTTCTCTTGTGTCAGTTACTCTGAACAGGAATAATTTACTGGGCTTGGCCCTTGTGCTTTTTTCAAAGGACTGGATACTATTTCCATCCTTGTGGCTGCTACTTGGACCTCTGTCCATACCTTCACTAAGCATTGCAAATTGGATGTTATTTCCAAAGAAAGTGCTGTCTTTACCAGAGCTCTCCTGCATGGGTTTCTTAAGAGCTCATCTGGGCCTTCCTCATCCCAAGTTTTCGCTTGAGCTTTTATGCACATGTTCTTCCTACATCTTTGGACTGTTGTTCCTCCTGGAGCTTTTCAGATGTTCTTTGTGTTTCACTGTTGCAGTCATTACATTTGGGTAATCCTGCTGGCAGGTTGCCCTCAGTCGGCCTGAATTCCAAAGTCCTGGGTCCTGCGTTGGCTGCCATCGCCCCTTCCTTGACGTCGGGTCGTCAATGGTATAAAAGATGCGGCCGACACCATTTTCTTCAGTCTTTCTTGCCGCGCGGTGACTGAAGCAGAAGCAGTTCGCAAGTGCCGGTCGGCTGACTCCTGAGATTTTCGTGTTCGAGTTTCAGATCCGAAGTCTTCAATAAAGCTAAGTACCCCATTGGGGAAACTTTTTTCTTGCTGCAGACCGATGTCAGAAAAAGTAAATAATTGTATTTCTTGTGGAAAGCAAATAACCACATAAGGATTTTCATTCTTACTGTATTCCTTGCCTAGGCCCTGATCACAACGTTTCTGGTTGTCGGCTTTGTGCTAGATTTAACCAACGCACTATTAAGCGTCAGCATGATTTTGCTTTAAGCTATTTTGGACACCTGTTTAATTATCCAGAAATGTCGTCGGATAGCCATCCGACTACCGGAGTTCACAAAAAATGCAAAAAAAAGGAGAGAGATAGACAACTGAGGCCCAAAGCCGACGAAGCTTCTCCTAAGCCACTCGCCGGTTCTCAGTGAGGCGCTTTTGCAGCCCCTGACGCCCGCTACTTTAGAGTCGCAGGCCGCTACCGACTCCCATGTGGAGTTGGCCATGCCGCTGGAAACTCAAGGTATTGGAGCCTCGGATACTATTCCTTCAGATGGGTCCGGAGCCGCTGAGCAGACACTGGCTTCTGAGGGTGTATTCAGCCCTAAACATCTTTACATTAAACCGACTTCAGCTTCAAAGACAAAGACTAAAGCACCTTCTAAAGCAAAGAAACAAACTCAAGAGCCACGTGGTCAGGCCTCTATGCCCAAAAAACAGATGCTCAAAATGGCCGAAGACTTGATTACCTTGATCAGAGGATCCCATCCCCCTCCTGATAAGAGGCCTAGGCAAGAGACTGACTATGAATCTTCAGATCAGGTTTCCATTTCTTCTGATTCCTCTTCTTATCAGGAATATTCTCTCCCCCCCCATGAGGATTCTGATGCTGAAGAATCTATACCTTCAGCTTCTCCTCCAGAGGACTATTCTTTTGGGGAAACCTTGCATACCATGAGGGATCATTTCCACTGGGAGAGCCAAGATTTTTCAGAATCTAAAAAGAGGCTCAGGGATTTCCTTTTACTACCTCAACACAGGCAACTAGCCATTCCACCTGTGTTAGACATTGTAGATGATGTATTTTCGGAGTCCAGTCTTACCCCTGACTCCTTACCTCCAGCTCCTGTTAAGCCTGACAGATATTACAGGGTTGTCCTGACTCTCATAAATTCCTTTTTAAAAACCCTGCTGCAGACCCGGAAACTATTTCACAGGGTCCCAAAGGAGTTAAGGCTTCCGCTGCAAAAAACCCTACCCCCTCTGACAGAGATTCTAGGGCACTGGATAGATGGGGAAAAAGGATGTTAAGTTGTCTATCTCGCCTTTATTCTTGCTGGATGGGTCCGGAGCCGATCCTCGGCTCCGACTCGGCCTTCTGCTAAAGCTCGAGAGCTATTTACTGGCTCGAGGCCTCCCCATATCCCACAATGCTTGGTGCTAGATACCCAGATCTCGTTTGCCGCATCAGCTATGAGGTTGCATTTTTACTGGCTCAGGTCGTATTAATCCTTTTTTTTTTTTTCAGCTAATATTTAACTGTATTTTTTCTTAGAGATAGATTGTCTTTGCCTTGTAGTATAGTTATACCGTGTATCCCCTAGTTTGTCCCACTTAGGAAACTCGTTTTCTGTTAGAGAGTTTCTACCCCCCCTTGTTTCTTCTCTGTTAGTTGCTAAACCCCCCCCCCCCTGTACCTATAGGAGTAGTGTTTAGCATTCTAGTCTTTTTTGTATATTTTTATTGAGGTTGTTGTTATTATTATTGTTAGCTTATCTAGTGCGGGCATGTGAGTGTGTCTTTGTGCCTTGTTTTAAGCACTAGTGTAAGTTTTTCTCCCTTTGGTGTCCCCGGGCCAGTATGTCCAGATACCAAAGTTTCAGGCTTCAAGAAGTGTGACTCGTGCTGTCAGAAGATGTCTCTGACAGACTATCACACTTCTTGCGTTTATTGCTTGGGTTCCCTACACCTGCAGGATTCCTGCTCGGTCTGTCATGTCTTCAGCCCAAGAGTCCTGCAGGAGTGTAGGAGCAAGCTTATTTGGAGAGGCCTACTCAAGCCAGCGGGATCCCTGGCAAAGCCTCAGTTGGGGAAATCCTCATTGTCCGTCAAGCCGTCGGCTCCCAGTTCGGAGCCGTCGCTGGGCGGAGCATCTGCCTCCTCTTCGGCTCCGGCTGGAGCCGACACCTCTAGACCTCAATCGCCTCCGACTTTATTGTCGGAACCATCATTGGGCCGGGAACGTTCTAGGTCCCCTTCCCTAGAATCGGTTCGCTCGGCTCCGAGGTCACCGTTGCTTCAGTCGGAACGAAGCCGTAGGTCCCACTCCTCTCTTTCTTCCAGGTTGTCCGACCATGACTTGGAGAGGGTGGTCAGTAGACTGCTTAAATCGCAGGCCCTGGCCAAGATGTTAACCAGCCCTTCTCAACAGACTGTGGCTGTCCCGGTGTCTTCAGCAGTTCCCCCTCCGACTCCCCTTTTGTGTTCGGAGCCGGAGCTGGTTGGGGCTCAAATCTTGGAAACGTCGGAGCCGATACCACATCTTCCGGCTCCTTCGTCGGCTCCGATCCCTTCATTGGTTCCTTCTTTGGAGGGATCTGGGCGCTGGGACTCCCTCGTTGGCTCCGAGGGGGCGAGTGGCATCGGACCCTTGTCCGACCCAGTTCTCCCTCTCAGGGATTCGGCGCAGGTGAGTTCGGCCCCGACATCGGCCTCGGAACCATCCCTCTCTGTGCTGGGAGGGGTTCACGTCTCTTCGGAGCGGGGACCCTCTGCACTGCCTGACAGGGGCACCTTCGAGGTCATGAGGAGCGTGCTGACTGAATCTTTCGGCTCCTTCGTCAGCTCCGATCTCTTCATTGGTTCCTTCCTTGGAGGGATCTGGGCGCTGGGACTCCCTCGTTGGCTCCGAGGGGGCGAGTGGCATCGGATCCTTGTCCGACCCCGTTCTCCCTCTTATTTAGACATTTGCTACCTTGGCTATAAGGGCCTTAAACTGTCAGTTTCATATGCTCAGATGTCAGCAACATGTCATGGCATTGCTTAAACAGAAAATGTTGTTAAACTCTGAATGTGCAGAAAACAAGGAAATGCAGGATTTATTGCATGCAGCTGAACAAGTTGGAAAGCATACTTTGCAATGTGGTTTTGATTCTTTGGAGGCCTCCTGCAGGGCCGCTGTTACGGATTCTGTAATTAGGAGGCATGCTTGGTTAAAGGAACAAAATCTGCCTGATGATGTCAAAGTTAAATTATTAGATGCACCTTTACAGCGTGATACTTTGTTTGGTGGTAAGGCAGAAGAGGTGTTAAAGAAAATTTAAGACAAAGCTAAATCTATGCAAACTGTCAAAGATTTTTTACAAGTACAGTCACCTAGGTTTAGTAGACACTGGCCAACAAAGAATTGGTCATTTCCTGTGTCAGACAGACCTCAAAGGGGCAGATCCAGCTGCCCTAGAGGCAGATCCCAGGCGCAAGGTCCATAGAGGTCAAAGCAATGGGGTGCTTCTACCTCCAAAGTTGGAAAAGACAAATCACAACCATACAGGAAACAGTCCATATGACTTCCCCCTGCCTGCACCAAGCATTATCTCCTGGCAGCGCCCTTAGGGGGAAAATTAACACTTTTTCTCAAAATTGGCACATTATAACCCAGGACAAGTGGGTTCTAAATATCGTGTCACAAGGGTACAAATTCTATTTCCATACCCTGCCAAAAAGTCAATGGGCAGAGGCACAAAAACAAGTCTCATCCCTCATGGACATGGGGCCATTCAGTAAGTACCAGAGCAAGAGCAGAGACAAGGATTTTACTCGACTGTTCTTGGTACCCAGAAAGGACAAGGCCTGGAAGCCAATACTGGACCTATCTATTCTGAACACATTCCTGGATATACCAAAATTCAAGATGTTGACTTTGCAGCAGCTTCTGCCCATGCTGGGCAAGAACGCCTGGCTTGTGACTTTAGACCTAAAAGAGGCATACCCGCATGTCCCAATCAGACAAATATGCAGAAGATACCTCAGATTCAAGGCTGGCTCAATGCATTACCAATTCTCTGCACTGCCCTTTGGCTTATCTACTGCGCCCAGGGTCTTTACAAAGTGCCTGGCACCAGTAATTGCATTCTGCAGACAAAGAGGGATACAAATATATCCTTACTTGGACGACTGTCTAATTCAAGCAGAGAACAAGGACATTCTTCTAAAGCATCTGGCGTTTGTGAAAAGACTTCTGACATGCCTAGGGTACACAGTCAGCGAAAAGAAATCAAAACTAGTACCCTCTCAAGAGTTAATATTCCTGGGTGCAAGCTTAAATACAACTGCTCAGATGGCTTATCTCACACCAGACAAACAGAAGCAACTGACTACCTATTTCAAAATATTGGCAACAAAAGCCCAGTTATCTGCAAGAAAAATTCTGCAGGCTTTGGGCTTCATGGCATCCTGCATCCTTCTAATTACATATGCAAGACTGCATATGAGGAAACTTCAATGGTACCTAAAAAGTGTTTGGACTCAACATTGCCACAGCCTGGAAACTATGATTAATCTCATTCCCTGCCTGCAGCAGGAGTTTCGATGGTGGGCAAAGGCTTGTCACCAAAACAAGGGACAGCCATTCACATTACCCCCAACCAGGCAGACACTAACAACGGATGCATCAGATTATGCCTGGGGGGCCCATATGGCTGGATGATGCATTCAGGGCACATGGACCTCAAACCAAATGCATCTACATATCAATCAGAAAGAGATGCTAGCTGTTCAAAATGCCCTGACAGCCTTCAAGGACCTACTTCATCCAGGACAACTACTGATAAAGACAGACAACACTACGACCATGTAGTGTATAAACAAGCAGGGTGGCACACATTCTTACCCTTTTTGCAGACTAGCCATGACTTTGTGAGACACAGCATTGACTTACCAATTACATCTGCAAGCACAATTCCTGCCAGGAAGGAAAAATACTCTGGCAAACGAACTAAGCAGAAACCTCATGGATCCCCGTGAGTGGCAGCTGGATCCACAAGTCTTCAGCATGATAACAAGGAAATGGGGATGCCCGGACATAGATCTATTCGCCTCCCCTCACAACTGCCAACTAAAAAGATTCTGCACAAGGATTTATCACAGACAAGCATTCAAAGTGGACGCCCTATCTTTCAGCTGGAAAAACCTGTCAGTATATGCCTTCCCCCCACTGCCTCTCCTCCCCAAGGTACTCCTAAAGGTCAGACAGGAGAAGCCAAAGATGATACTGATTGCCCCAGACTGGCCCCGCCAGTATTGGTATCCAATACTAAGGAACTTGTCTCAATGCCCAGCTTGGACCTTGCCTCAAATACCTCATCTACTGTCCCAACAAAACAATCAGATCCCGCACAGCCAACTCAGGACTTTAAACCTGGCAGCATGGCGGATAATGTAGTCATACAAAACACATCTCTCAGTAAAGCTGTGATGGATGTCATTTTGGAAGCCAGAAGGCCTAGTACTAGAAAATCTTATGCTGGAAAATGGAAGAGATTCTGTGCTTGGAACCAGGCACAAGGAACTGATACAGCTGTGCCACATATTCCTCAGATTTTGCAATACCTAACTGAGATGCTGGACAAAGTCCTATCTTTTTCATCTATCAAAATTCATGCCTCTGCCATTTCGGCTCATTACAATACAGAGCCACCAATCTTTTCTCATCCCTTATTAAAGCAGTACCTCAGAAGAGCCAAAAATTTAAGGCCTCCAAGGAGATCACCAGTGCCTGCATGGGACCTCAACTATGTCTTGTAAAAACTCACCCTGCCTCCTTTTGATCCAGCTGCTACTGCTGATATAAAGTTTTTATCTTGGAAAGCAGCTCTGCTCCTAAAAATAACTTCTGCAAGACGAGTTTCGGAGCTACAGGCACTCATGGCTGTGGAACCTTTTATCATTTTTTATCCAGACAGGGTTTCTCTGAGGACAAACCCAACATTTATGCCTAAGGTGGTGTCCAGTGTGACTCTTAACCAAACTATTCATCTGCCCACTTTTTTATCCAAATCCACAGAAGAAGGGGGAGAGAATTCTGCATTTTTTGGACATACACAGACAGCTTAGATTCTACTTGGACAGAACCAAAGTTTTCAGAAGGACAGAGCAATTACTAGTGGCATATGCTGCAGGATCACAAGGAAAGGCTATCTCAAATCAGACTATTTCAAAGTGGATAGGCCTCTGCATTCGTTTCTGCTACTTACACCATGGCAAGCCAGTGCCCAAGGGCATTAGGCCACATTCAACCAGAGCTGCAGCCACTTCAGCAGCATTTCTCAGGGGAGTACCAACCAAGGGCATTTTAGAGACTGCTACTTGGAGTTCAGTGCACACCTTTACAAAGCACTATCATCTGCCACTCTGCTCTAAATCCAGGGCAGGCTTTGCCACTGCAGTTCTGCAGGGCCTCATAGCCTCTCCTAACGCTGTTTAGCCCCAGCCTCCCAACCATAGCTTTGGGACTCTACCCAAATGTAATGACTGCAACAGTGAAACACGAAGAACATAGTACAGTTGTGTACACTTACCATAAATGTAGATGTTAGAGTGTATTCACTATTGCAGTCCAGGTTGCCCATCCGCCATCCCCCTTTCTTCTAATGGAACCTATCTTTCTTTCTTTGATTTATACAATCTATGTGGTGTATTTGCTTGTAGAGGAAAGTAAAGTTTATATTGGTGAATGTATTTATATATATATATATATATATATATATATATATATATATATATATAATTATATAAATTTTGGCTACCCTTTTAGGGGGCACCTGACATCTGGGGTAAGAAAAACTAAAGAAAATGGCGTCAGCCGCATCTTTTATACCCCGGACGACCTGACGTCAGGGAAGGGGCAACAGCAGCTAATGCAGGACCCAGGACTTTGGAATTCAGGCCGACTGAGGGCAACCTGCCAGCAGGATTACCCAAATGTAATGACTGCAACAGTGAATACACTAGAACATCTACATTTATGGTAGGTGTACACAACTGTACTTTCTGAGGTATGTATGTCCGTAAGTCATTTTTAAGACCGACGCTTTGACTGGGGAGCATATGTGTGATGTACATTGCCTATAAAATCATAAGGCTTTGGTCTACTGGCCGGATGTTGGGCTACCCTTGGCAGAGAATCCCACTGGTAAAGAATACTGCTACAGTGAAGAGAAGGACATCTACTGTTATAGTAAGATTTTACACAACTGTACTTTTTCTGCATTACCCTTTGTGCTGTTCACTGCTCCAAGGATGTTCACAAAGTGTCTAGCTCCTGTGAGCACTCATTGCAGGCTACAGGTATCCACATTTTTCCGAATTGCATATCTTTTCAGAGTCTTTTTTAAAGTGTCAGGAATCTCCCTCCTGAGTGAGAGTTCTCCTCCACAGGATTGTGTTTCTTGGGTGCCTGCTGGACATCTCAGAATAAACAGCTTTTCTTTGATGGGGGGAAAAAATTTTCCACTCAGACTTCTGTCACAGCAAGGGGAATACCTCAGGAGTCTGGGTCTCATGGCTTCCATGATCCTCATAATACCTCTTACAAGGCTTTACATGAGAGAGAGAGATACAAAGGTATCTGAAATCTGTTTGGTGCCAGTGTCAACACCCATTGTCTTTTCAGTCCACTTAAGAAAAGTCTGCAACCTGAAGGAATTTAATTGCCAGCTGAAGCAGCACCTGATAGAGAAATGGTTCTGGCTCTGCACCTCCACCACCTCTGGCTAAACTAGTACAGGTATATAAATTTGTGCCATAAAACTCTGCCTCACAAAATGTAATGTACTGTTACCACAGCTATACTCTATTCTATTATTTAATCTCCTTTATCTTCCTTGTTCTTCCTCTCAACTCTCTTCTTCGAGCTGCTCTAGCTCTTTATCTTATTTTCCTGTGTCCTAGATTTTGAAAAAAGTCTTTATAGTAGCAGATATTTTTATGTAAAACCTAATGATATTGCACTGCATGTATCCTCTGCTTTAAAAAAATCATATACAACCCAAGTAACTATTATTTTTAAGCTAAACTGTTTATAAATGATGTAACTGATGCTAACACTGTCTGAATAATGGAACTACTGCTCAAGAATGAAACTGACTGTAAATAATTAAACGACGGAAATGATGCCCATGATGTCTGTTTAATGGAGCTTTTCACTGTGGGCCTCCACTGAAAAAAAGCACTTCTCATTCTGGCTTTCCCAGTAAACAAATGCCAGTAAGTAAATAAATCCCAATTCTGGGATTTGTGAAAAGGAAAACCAGTTAGCGGAGACATTAAGTTCATCAGAATCCAGGTCTCCCATTCTCCTCTCCTGCTCCAAAGCAGTTGGTCGGCACAGACACCTCAAGGTTTACTTGAGCAGCAGTGTCAATAGGTATAAAAGTGCAGGGTCTTCGATGAACAAAGACAGAGCAAAACACATAAACATAAAAGAAATACTAGTTGTCATAAATGCCTTAACCTTTATCAGGCACATGTGGTCTCCAGGATCTCTTCAAGTGTTTACAGACAATATCACAGTGACGTGGTTCATAAACAAGCAAGGGGGGGGGCAAATTTTACCCCCTCTGCAGACTAGCCATGTTAGCATGAGATGTAGCTTTACAATACACACACTCACTATATAGGTATCTTACATTACATCAGTGCACAATTGTGTGGTAGTCAGGCTGAGCAAAACCAATGCAGACCCTCACATATTGAAACTTTATCATAAGTCTTCCAAGATTTGATCAGTCTGTGGGGATTTCATTTTTTCGACATGGAGTTGGAGTGTCGTATTAACTGTCACCATCTCTCTCATTTCAGTGCAGCATGGTGCAGTAGTGCAGCGGTAGTGTTGTCGTCTCACAGCAAGAGGTTTTCTGGTTCGATTCTAGGCTGGAATGTCCTCCCTGTGTTCGTGTGAGCTTCCTCCAGGTGCTCCGGTTTCCTCCCACGTTCAAAGACATGCATCTGAAGTGTTTCTCCCTGGGCCTCTGCTGAAAATTGACTACGTTCCAAGTTGGACTTTCCCAGTTAACAAATGTTAAATAAATAAATAAATAAAACACTCCTGCCTTCTTCAGTACTCATTCCTGACTGTTGCAGATCTTCTCACACAATCCATCCACATTTTTGCCAGATGCCATTGTTTCCTCTTACCTTCTTCCTGTCCTTCCCAAATCTTCTTCACTAGATTTTCTTCAGCTTTTCTGCACATTTGCCCCAACCACTGTAATCTGTTTTCGTTGATCTTTTCTGCAATTGGAGCTACTTTGGCATCTGCTCTTATATTCTCATTTTTTACTCTGTGTGTGCATTCTCCCACCTTTCTAAGGTAGTTCATTTCCATCACCTCTGTATTCCTAATCTGCTCTGCCTTTACTGCCCAGGTTTCTGTACCATACAGTAGTTGTGGTCGCACCACTGTTTTGTACACCTTACATTTCAGCTTCTTTGGCATTATTCTGTCATATACTACACCTGACACTCTATGCCATTTGGCTGCAGTCCCTCTGATTCTAGCTTTGACTTCTTCTTTCAGACTTCCCTTCTTGTCATCCACCCCCTTCCAGATATCTGAAGCTATTAACATGTTCCACTATCTTCCCCCTCTACCTCAATTCTCAACTTCTTCTGGTTTCCCCAGTTTGCTACCATTACCACTGTCTTATTTATACTTAGTTTCATCCCATGTGCTTTCAGTTTTGCATTCCATTCCTTTGTGTGTTGCTGAAGTTCTTGCTCTGAATCTGCCTGTAATGCCACATCATCTGCATAAAGCATCTTTGTTGATTTCTCTGCTCTGACCTATTTGCTAGTGTAGTCCATCACCAGTATGAACAGCGGTGGACTTCAAAGCTGAACCCTTTTGCACACAGACTCCCATTGGGAACTCCTCTGTGAGACCAAACGCGGTTTGTACTTGAGTCATAGTCATTGGGTCCTTCTACATAGCCTGCACTAATTCTACCAATATTTCTGGGACTTTGAACCACCATAGTACTGCCCAAATCGGCTTTCTTGGGACCTTGTTATATGCTTTCTCCAAGTCCAGGTATGCCCAGTTGTTGAGGTATCCTTATCTCTAGCTTCTTCTCAGCTATCTGTCTCACTGCAAATAATGGGTCAGTTGTGCTGCATCCTGATCTGAATTCAAACTGCTCATATTCCTTTTTAATTTCTACTACTCTGCATATCTGTTTATCAGTCACCCTCTCCAGAATTTTCATTCAGTGTGACAGGAGTTTGATGCCTCTGTACATCCCACAGTTGTGGATGTCCTCTTTGTTGTACACTAGCATGAATATGCTTATTCTCCAGTCATCTGGAATATGCCTTTCTTTCCGCACTGCTATGAGTACCCTCAGGAGCCATTTCTCCCTAATCTTACCAAGCATCTTTATCATGTCTGCTGTGACCTCATCTGAGCCTGATGCTTTTCCTGAATTCATTTTCCTAAGTGGCACAGTACAGGTGTTGTGGGGTTTTCTTCATTCAGAAGCTGCTGGAAGTACTTCTTCCATCTGCCTTTGATGTCCTGTGGAATGGTGAGCAGGTTGTTGCTGGCATCACTTATGAAGGAGGTCTGACTATCTTCTTTATCTTTCTGTCTTTGCCTTGCAACCTGATATAGTTTCTTTCTGTCACCTACTGAGTCACCTTCCAGAAGCTGGTAGAGTGCCTCTGATGTCCTGTTCTTCACTCTTGCAACTCCTTTCTTAGCTTCTTTGTTAGCCAGCTAGTATTCCTTCCTAGCCTGGTCCACTTCTCTATCATCCACTTTTTCTTGCACTCTTTCTTTCTTTTGATGACTTCCTGGACTTCTGCATTCCACTACCAGCTTTCCTTATTTATCTTATTTCCATACCTGACTTAGCCACATCTCATCAGAAATCCACTCACATGCTGTTTTGAAGTGCTGCCATTCTTTATCAGCTTAACCTATTTCTTCTTCTTTTTGGAGTGCTAGAGCCCTGAGTAATTCCTTGAACTGTTGTACTTTCTTCCCAGTCCACTTCCAGGTCTTCAGCCTGGTGTCCTAGTGCCTTCTCTGACCATTGCTTGCAGCTGATTGTGGCAACCAATGTTTTATGCTGTGGGCCAACTGTGTCGCTGGGGATGATTCCACACCAGTGCCCTTTCTTTACTAGGAGGAAGCCCATCTAAGTTGCACGTTGGCGACTCTCATATATAATCTTGTAACTCTCATGCACATAGTTCACTAATAAAAATCAAGCTTTAAAATACATAGTACAGATTAATAAAATAGTAGGCAATCATTTATTGAAACATACAAGCAAGCAATCCTAGTTCAGTTTAATTGAACTGGAGGCCAAACGGTTAGAATTAGAGTCAGCAGAGCAAATGCGGCATTTGGAGGGTGAGCAAAAAGAGAGACTGAGACATCTGGGCCAAGGAAAATAAAAAGCAGAGGCAACATGAAAAGGAAATATTGCCGCTTCCCTATGCTCATGGAGGTAATGGGGAAGGAAGTAACTGTACCCCAGAAGCAATAGGGGGTCAGTAAACATCTTCCTCAGTACCAAGAAAGTGATAATTTTGATAGTTTTATTCATATATTTGAAAGAGTATTAAATATTTTGTTTTGGGGAACCTGGCTAGAAAGACCATCGCCCACAGCATCTTGCCTTGTGGTAGTAAATAACTTAACAAGAGAGCAGTAATTATTTTAGATTGGTCAGGAATATAGTGACATCTAGTTTATATATTGTTTTTCATTATTTGCATGAGTCTGTCCATCAGTATTACTTTCAATATTTTCTATGATTTGAACTGTGCTTACTGTAAATATATATTCAATATTTTCATCTTCCTTTATTATTTATTATTAAATAAATATATTTTAAACTTTTATTGCAGCCGGTCCTTGGAAAAAGTGTCTAGCATTTGAGACTACTTATTTATTTGGTGACACTGTGTGGCCACTCCAGAAGGCCTAGCCATCTTGGTCAACTATTACCATTTGTATTAGTGTTAATATTACACAGTATAATTGAACACCCTTTGTTAAGGCCCTTAGAGTAGCTGATTGTGGAGTGTCTGGTGGTAGTGATAACTACTTTATACTCTAGCCAGAAGGGGGCACAGCAGGTAATTCCGTACCAGCCTTTCCCAGGTGTTTGTGTGGAAAATCAAATCTCTTAGAGAGTGTGTGTGTGTCATATACTTGGAGCAGGGACACAAAGCACTGGGTGAACAGAGAGGGTGCTGGAGGACTTAGCTTGGACACTCAGCTGAGGACCTAACTCTACAGGTGTACCAGTGGGACTTCTTGTTGGGGACCTGGAGGGAGACAGATATAGAGACATTCAGACCCCGGGCTGAGTGCGTTCCCTATGTACTGTTAAGGGAAATTGTACTTGATGCAGAGAGGTCTGCATCTGGAAATACTGAGTGTATCCATTTGTATTCCAAGTGAACATTCATCACCAGTGTCAGTGATGATGATTCAGGCTCCAGTGTCAGTGATGATGATTCAGGCTCCTTGATTACTGGACCAGCATGGGGACATCTCTTATTGGTGGCCATCACATATTGGTAGCAGTGGTGGGCATCATCACTTGTTTGTGTGTTTCAATAAAAGATATTCCATTTTTAACTCAACTGTGAACTACCTGTTATTTTATTATTTTGTAGTATGTATTTTAAAGTTGATGTTTATTAGTGAACTAGGTGCAATATTTCAAGGAGTAAACTTAACACCCAACACACTGCAAAGTTTCTGCTTGGTTTGTTTATGACCCAGTATAGGTTGCATACTGGGTTTTCTGAGACTTCGAGGGATACCATGTTTTTTTCTTTTTGTAATCTTGTGACTGTTTATCTTTCTGAACCATATGTTGTCTACTATCAAGCCATTTGCCAGGCAAAAGTCCAGAATGCTCTCCTCCTTTATTCCTGTTGCCCCACCCATGTGGACCAAGGTAGTCCTCATACCATGTTCTGTCTGTCCCCTATATGTGCATTCAGGTCACCCATTGTTAACACCAATTCCTGTTGTCCTGTTTTTTTTAGCAGGTCCTGCAGCTGCTGTACAAATGCACTGTTTTTCTCACTGTCACAACCCTGCTGTGGGGCATAGGCTGAGATTATGAATACTGCCCCCTGTCATTACACTGGAGTCTGATTAGCATGAGTCTGTCATACCTTGGTTGTTCACAGACAGCTAGGGTCCTGTCTTGACATACCAAAATCTTTCAGAACATCCGATCAGTTATTTATTACCTGTGAAGGTAGGAAGAAGGATCAGCCTGTGTCAAAGCAGACTATTAAATGACTGTGTTTGATGGCACGGCTGTGCAATGGTAGCATTGTTGCCTAACAGCAGTAGGTTTTCCGGTTTGATTCTTGGCTGGGGTGCCTTCTGTGCGGAGTTTTTATGAACTCCCTGAGTTCTTGTGGGTCTCCTCCGGCTGCTCCGGTTTCCTCCTACATTTGAAAAACATGCATCTGGAGCATTTATCCCCTGGCCTCCGCTGAAAATTGGCTTTGTTCCAAGTCAGACTTTCCCGGTTAACAAATGTTAAATAAAATAAAAATAAATTAAATAAATGCCGTCTCAGGCTATTACCAGTTGATCTGATGTTTTATCTTCCTTCTGTCCTCAACTGATGGATCATCGGATCTGTTGTTTGCCATTCTACACACTTTTGGATCCAAAGCTGAGGCTCCTCCCCTTATCCACTATTCTCCTCTGTCTACTGATTTATCTCAGATATTGTTTGCTGCTCCTGCTGTGCAGATAGGGATCTTTTGGCTCAGGGTTTGGAAGGACTAGGTGTCAGATAAGTGACTTTGATTATAGTTTTTCAGTGTAGTTTTTTTTCTTTGCTATCTTTTTCTTCTCTCTGCTATAAAAGAAAGAAAAGTTTATTATAGTGCTATTACTCTTCCATTTTTCCCGTGGGAGTTAGGGTTTATCCCAACATTTGTGTAATGTGGTTATTAGTGCTTTTAGCTATTGTAATTATAGTTATTTGGTCAGTGTTTAGGTTGTTGTTGTTCTTATAGGTTCATACTAGTCTAGTGACCCCCCCCCCCCCGAGATCTTTACAAGCCTAGCTGTGCAACCCAACCCATTTTTGTCCCAGAGTTTCTTGGCTGCCTATATTGTGAGATATGTCACTAAAGAGGAAGCTAAAAGTTATGTGTAGGGTGGCTATGTTAGTTGGGGATTAATTTACTTACTGTCAACATCTGTCCATCATAGACATGGGGGCCAGACTTGGGGTGAATTTGTGATTTTCCATCCAATGATCAAGGTTCCTTTTGAATAGGGTTAGGGATGAACTCTGCTTCATGTAGAAGACGGGCTGAAATCACTATCACTCTACTCGGCATCGTACAGATTGCTCAGAGGTGATCTGTGTCTTTCCTGGAAGGCATTCTCTGACCCTGCCCTACTAGAGATGCTCCATATCCATAAGTCTGATTCCTTGTGCATTACCCACTCAAAAGGCCTAAATCTTTTTTTTGCTCAACATTTTTTATTTAATTTTCCAATAACAGTAGAGAGAGAAACAACAAAGTAATTTCACAATTTAAATAAATTATAGCAAACTATGTACAAAATTTACAAAAGGCCTCAAAGTGAAACTTTAAAAAGGCCTAAATCTGATATGCAACGTCAGCAAAACCTGCTGGAGAGACAGGTTTGTCTCCCAGAGGCTGCCCTGTCTCTGGAATAAACTTCCTATACCCATCAAACAGAGTACCTCGCTGACCCTCTTCAAGCGCAACCTTGATGAGTTAATGGGAAACCACAAATTTATCCCAGGGGTTCTACCTGTGTCCTTCACTGACAGGGACGACAGGTGCTGACTAAGGTTCCTTTTTTGGGGTAATTCTCTTGGCTAGGCTTGTAAGAGCTCCAGGGCCATTAGCTTAGTAACTTTCTATATTCCTATGAGGTGCTTATTTTATATTATATAGTGTATGCATCATTTGAGATGCATATAGGTCTCTCCAGCATGTTCTGTTTTTGTCACAGGCAATGGTCAGACCCCTGGATGTAGTGTTTCTGGTGCTGTTTGTTTTGTGGATGTGCAAGAGATCCATCAGAGCTGGATGTGAGGATGCCTTATATGCTATGCATAGATTGCCTCTCAGTTACCTGTAGGAGATGGGGCCTTAATGCAATATGTGTAGGACAGGGTGTTCGTTCGAAAACTTGAAAAAGATGTTGACACTGACACTAGGACTCCAACACGTAGAACACAAATTTATTGTAGTACAAAAAAAAGGATACAAAGTGGTTAAGCGCTTTTCGTCTCTAAAATAGCAGATTTCTTCAGACCATCAGCAAAGACCAAAATCTCAATTTAAGTATATACCACATGGTTGTTTAAAAAATTCGTTAACCAATATTATTTGATTTGTCATTAAGTGACATCAGCAAAAGGACATAAACACATAACCTAAATTATATAATGTAAAAATAAAAATGAAAATGCATTTATAAATTTTATAAATTAGAATATATATATATATATATATATATATATATATATATATAAAATATATAAATAAGTAACAAATACACTAACTGGTTGTCATCTCGCTGAAAATGATTTCTCCTACTTCATATTTTTAAAAATGATACTAACTAATGTAAGTAAATTTGTATGTGTACATACGTTGTGTGTCCCTGTCATAACTAACGTTGGTTCTCGAAGAAGGTGAATAGGCTTAACATTACATTTTTCAAATAGCTATTAAAAAAGCTAGTTGTTTAAAACAAATAAGTAAACAAACATATAGAATAAATAAAATAAATTCAGTAAAATATAGTAGAACAATGTAATACAATAGGGGCGATGAACGAAAGGCTTTTTTTAAAAAGCTCTTTTAATGAATTAAATTCTTCAATTTTAAAATGCAGGCAATAGAGGTGACTTCGTTTAACCCCAGGAGGTTGTAGGAGTTCAATCTTAGTTGCCAAATCAGCTCCTGTTTTTCCAAGATTAAATGATAAGGACCCCCTTTTTTTACTCACTACTACCTGACAAATCACTCTGAAGAGAAAGTGATGAGTTGGATGTTCAGAACAGTGCCTAGCTAAAGCATTAGAAGGTGACTTTTTCCTAATATGGTAAACATGCTCATAGATTCTCTCTTTAAGTTTTCTGTCCCGTCTTCCCAACATAATATGCTGGGCAGGCTACACAGCTAGCCAGGTAGACCACAGATTTTGAATTACAATTAAATCTACCCTTTGTCTTTACGTCAAAAAGTCCTGTTCCAAATTCTGTCCCTATTGCAATATATTTACAGTAGTTGCAACTCTCACACTTAAAAGTACCTCCAGTTCAGGGGCGGCTCGTGCTATCGGACTGCAGCCCTCCCAGTAAAAAGATTCACATTTGTATTTGAAAAAAAAAAAAAAAAAAACATGTAAAATATTTTGTTTGTTGCGTCCGACCGACTCGCAAAGTCCCGGAACTCGAACTGCACATGCTCATCGAGTTCCGGGTTTTGTTTAATGTATTTATTTATTTAATTTAGCGAACGACCGTTTCTGTCAGACTGCTTTACAGGCAGTCTAGATGTGAGAGAAGGCATCAGTGTGATGCCCAGACATCTATGCAGTTTTTAATCGCACAGTAAGTAGCAGGGGGTTCAGACTGCCACATCCACAATCACGTATGGTGACGTGAACGGCTGGATTGCTACTGATTGGTTCTCGCTCTCTTCTCAAAAAAGAGAGTGAGAAACAATCAGTAGTATCCTGTAGCACACTAACTAAGCACAGTACTTGTGCTACTGTTACGGAGTCGGACTATCGTTGGTGAAACTAAAGTTAGATAGTTTCGAAGAAAATTCCCTTTTTTTTTTTGTTTTTTTTGGCTTGCTTCTGCCCTTTGCCTTGGTGGCTTGCTTACAAGCAGCTCAGAATCACAGAGAGAGAGGAAGAAAGAAGATGCACAAGATGAACACAGTCCCTATAAGTGAAGTAAAAAAAAAGTTATTAAACTGAAGTAGGTGCCGGACTCTGTACAGAACAGATGTCAATGTATTTTTTTTTTTTTGCAGTACTCGAACGCAGCAGTGAAAAATGAAATCTGCACTGTATCTAGATAGATGATATCAAACTCGGTATGTAAACAAATATTGCATTGCCATGGTCAGAAATTCACACATTTAAAGTGCTTATGTTCAAAACTCTCCCTATATGGTAGAGTGAGTGAGAGAGTGAGCATGTGTGTGTCTGAAAGATGAACTTGAGTCATTTACCAAAATGATTCCTGCTTTATACTATTTTTTGACAGACTAGGGCCCATCTCTAGATATATTGAGTGTTATGTATGGACGGATGGATAGATTCAGAACTGCTGCTAGACAACCTGGCAACCTTATCTATTCCCTAAACTGCTGCCCCCTTGACTCAAAGTTGATGAGCAAAAAGTAAAGAAAGAAAGAAAGAAAGGCCTAATTCAAAATCTAAAAAAGCTCTTCTGTTCATCTGTATTGAGGAGCTTGCTACAGTTAAACTGCCACATGATAAGCACTTCAGCATTTCAGAAATGACTGCAAATACACTGTTTGTATTCAGGTATGAAGTCACATTATTTTTATGGCTTTATAAGGCAATGCCAGTACTATATTTCTGCACTACTGGCACCTGACAATCGCACTGCCTAACCATTTTCACCGGGGTAGCTGCCCCCCTTACCCACCCCCTAGTTACAGCTCTGTAAAGATGAATGGATATTTGTACTGATGAATAAATAGATAAATGGGTAAACAGACAGATAAACACAAAGTATGGTTGCATATATGATATAATCAGTCCATTATGCCTTGCACATGTTTTACTATTTACACATTCTTTTCATTATGTTGCATACCCTTCTAACACTGTTTCTCTCTCTGTCCCTCTTTCTCTCAACCGGTCTCTCTATGAAACATGTACTTTTTCCATGCATTTATGTAAGTTACTGTCCAAATCCCATTTTCACTAAAAAAAAAGCATACTTGTATCTGATGGTGTGGAGAACACCTCACTAAATATTAATTATACCATATTTGCTTAAGTAGTCTTCAAAGATTTTCAGTTATGTCCTTAATGAACTGCCATACTAGGATGCTGTAGTTAGTCTTAAACTCCATTCTTCTCAACAAACATTTGGATCTCTGACAGCAGTCTGGACATTCATGACAGACTTCATTTTAAATGTGGCTTATACTCTTCATCAAAAACAATAAGACAAGTCTCTACACTTTTTGTGGACATAGTGCTAGAAAATTCCACCAGTCGAGAGCTGTCAGCTTTCAAAGTCACTGACTGTAATCATGATTATTATATTATTTCTTAAGCTCAATGAAGTATGCCCCTGGGTCTGGCAAACATCTCTCAATCTACACTGTGAACCATAGTCCCTAAAGATATGAATAAGAATATGAATACCTTCTGTATGCTGGGGAATGTCTCGGTGATCTTATATGTTTTGATAATACAATAATTTGAACATAAAATGCCTCAGACAATGTGCTAACTAGTTATCATGATGACTTACTTGACATTACTCTCTGTTGCTGATAAAAACATATTAATGAATGATCTTCTGGTGTCACTCCTCGGCAGTGATTTTTTTTCTCTGCATATCATTCCTGATCCAGAGAAAAAATTAGAAATGAATTGCACAAGAGAATGGTTTTAGTTCAAAGTAGTCTTGTACAAACAGTAAGACAGTGCATTTCAGGCAGCACGTCGCATATTAGTCTTATGCTGAGTACGTTTGGATAGTGAAGAGAGATATACATTATTGCTGTCTGCACAATACTGCTGAATAAGTTGTAATCATAGATAAATGCAAACTGCAGATGGACACAAAAACTGGCAAACTGTAGTGGCCAGTGCATTATGTTTTTCCCTTTATATAGTCTTTACATCAGTGCTTTTTCTGCTTCTACAGTAGTTTTTTTTTCACTTTTACCACAAAATATTTTTAGAACTGAAATGCCTACATGTCGGAGCATCATAGCAGACTAGCCATTGTAAATTATGTTGAAATATACAAGAAAGGGGAACAGAGAGTTTGCTGTATGATATCACAGGGAAAATGCTGAGTCAGATAGTGCCATTCTGTAGGCACTAAGATACCCACCATGAATACGTGTGTGTGTGTGTGTGTGTGTGTGTGTATTTCCCCAGTTACATATAGCTGGTGGCTAGAGAGAACTCAGGAGCTACACTCAAACCCTGAGCCTTGAGATGCAGGTAGCTACAACTTAGCTTCCCTACCCACCACCACTTGTGAAATTTTGTTCTGTTCCTTATAATGTCTGTGGTTTTCAGGATTTTGAATTCACTAAATAATGACAGGCATTTGAATTTCAGACTTCATATTCTTCATAAAGTACATGGTAACACAAAACCCTTTATTCTAGCAATTTTCTGTTTATATGATCAAAATTTGAAAAGTGTCCCTATTTTTGTGGCTGTATAGTGGCTTTGTCCAGGTTTTTTGTGCTAAGAGGTTGACAGCTATGGTGAGAACTGAATTCACTGAATAAGTTTGGCGGCTGTATTCCCACATTATTGTCTTTGTCTATGTGTTTTGTGCTAAGAGGTTAAAAGTTGTTGTGAGAATTTAATTCACTAAATGATATCCATTTAAGTTTCAGTCTGTCTTTCAAGAAACAGCTGATTTGGTATAGTGGTATGCTGCTCTGACTGTAGTATACAGGGTCCTGACACCTGGGTTCAAGTTTTGGCAGTGAAATGCATGGTGGTAATGCAACATTTTATTCTAGCAACTTTCCAAGATTATACAAGCAATGTTTAAAATACATTCCTAGTTTTTGGGCTTTTGCCCCCCCCCCCAATAAATTTTGGCTTTTTCCAGATTTCTTGTGCTTCAAAGTTGACAGATACAGTTGAGTGTTGAGTGAATTTTACAAGGAACTGAGAGCTTGAAGAGAAGTTTAGTGCTGCTTATGCTAAATCTGCTTGCATTGTTAATAGCACAATAGGTAGTGTACTTGCTTTTGACGTAGAAGGCTATGGGGTCTACTTCTACAATATATAGATGCATTGCTGCTATTCTACTATGTTGTACTTTTAAAAGGGGTAGATGCTGCAGTCCTGTGAATGTTCTCTTTGGCGGAGATACCTAGTAACAATGAACCTGTTATTAGTTTGCCATCCATTCCATATTGCAGTATTACTAGCTTATTTTTTTATTGTAACATAGGCAATTTTTTCCTCAAGGGCAACAGGCACTTTATTTGCAGATGAAACAATGAAATGTAAAGTTGTTTGCTGGCAGCAACCTCTTAATTTAGTTACAGATCTCTTTAATGTGGAATTATTTAAATGACTTTTACTTCTGCAGAGACTGTGTATATTTACTGACACTGGTGGATTGCAGAGGTTTGAGTAGACTTTTATGATAGTAATGTTATCAATTGGGCAGTTCTGTCATTAATGATGCATGCATTTTGTTTCATTGTTTACTGGAAAAATGTTCAAAATAATAGATTTAAAAGCCCTGTAACAACTGCACTGTATTATACAAGGAATATAATTTAATACAATTGGGAAGGTGTATCAAAGAACACATATATGTTTCCTGTGCAAGGGAACTATGATTTGAAAACAGCCAAAAGTTAATTTTTATCTACCACTGGCCAGATATATTTTCTTTGAATGTGGGTTTCAATGCTGTTTAAATGAATGTGAGTTTCAAGGGCAGAGAAGTTTTAATGCTAAGTCTATTTTCATTGTGAGACTGCATTGCTTTGTTTAGCAGATGTCTATTAATGTTAGTGTTTGTGCTGTAAAATGTAAAATAAAACTTTTAAATGAAATCCAAATCATCATAGAAGTAAAGCAGTATGCACATTATAGTGTTTATGGCAAATGGGGTGAAATAGCCAAGTAATGGGACATTGGAATAGCTGCAGGGGGGAGGCCCCATTCCATCATGATTTTATGAGGTGGGAAGGGCAGCAAACTTAGACAGCCCTGGCTGAACTATACGACTCAACTGTCCATATTTTTGCAGAATGAATAGATTTCTGCTTCTTATTTTTACTTTGTTCCTCATAAAATGTGTGGTTTTCTGGCAAATCATTTAGGAATTAAGTCACTAAATAATGACATACATTGAGTTTCAGACTTCATACCCTTCAAAAAATGCATACTAATGCAAGACATACTATTCTATTAACATGTTTAAGTTCATAAGAGCAATGTTTAAAAATTGTCCTTTTTTGGGGGCCTATGCCCACTTCTGTTTATGCCTTTGTCCATATTTCCTGCTCTGAGGTTGAGAGGTATGACAAATGTGTCAGGCCCATCACAGTCAGCCAGAGACATTTCAAATTGTGACATATTTGTTGCACCCCACTCCCCCACGTAGTTACTCTGGATGTGTCCAAGCAAGGCAAGGAGCATTTATGCAGTGTAAGTGAGCAGAGTATCCCCCCATCCAAGGTAGACACAAGTACTTCAGTGGCTTTTCATCTGTCCTTGATTTTGCAGAATGTTCTGGTTTTCTGTCATATTTTTATATTGTTGATTTATGCTGCTTCTTATACAGAAAGTGCACATCATTGCAATGCCTGTTGCTCTGTGTTTAAGTAGCAATGCTTTAATGACCATCAGATAAGCTTGTCTGAGACTGTAAGATGCAAGTAAGCTTTGATAGGCATAATGTTAAAGAATTACAAACACTGAAGGCCTTTTTGTTGTTGCCATGCAGAGAATATTTACATAACTAGATAGCGTATAAGCCTTGGGTATTTAGCCATCTTTGCAGGCTTTACCCGTAAACTAAACAGAAGGTCTGTAACCTGTGCAGTAATCCAATCCTTTAAGCAATTTATCTTGAGCTTGTTTGTTTGTTGCTCATTTTTTACTTTGATCATATTTTCCCCATGAAACAAGTAGATAGTTATTGTCAGGCAGCAGGTCTTTTTTGATAAGAAACATTTTGTTTATTATAATTGATTTTGACTGGCATTCCAGTAATGTATTTAAAAATAATTTATTTTTTCATGCCTTGTAACCTTTTTGTTTCCATCTAGGATATTAAGTAAGCTGTCATGTAGCCAACGTATTGAAATATTTTTTTTCTTCTACACTTCATTTGTCTTGATTGGACTGTCATAATGACTGTTTGGCAGTGGCACCCAGGGCAGCGTATTATATTAAAGTCCCGATTTTTGCGGGTTTTTAGCATAGCTCCTCCCCTTTCTTGTTGACCACACCCCTTCCAACTGGCCCCACCCACTCAGCTGTCTACTGCAGCCCCCCCTTTGATTTGAAGTCACCAGCCGCCACTGCTCCAGTTCTATTAAAAATCTGAGGTTCTGTTTCTAAAAATTTGTTTTAAATTCTTGTTCTTTCTATAAACAAAGGATGGTGAATTTCCTAACTTCTCCAATACCTCTGTTTCCATCATAAAAATGTTCCAGTTTCTTCTCAAATTCACATCAATTTCTTTTACTTCTAAACAAAATCAGGTTACAAAACTGCTAGGAATTCTCCTTGTGATAACTCCTGCATCTTGTGTACCATCCTGGCTTATATTGATGGTCTCTTCCGACCTCATACCCTCCTGTAAGATTAATAATCTACTAGTGGGTCTGAGTAGTGGCTTATAAAACCTTTCTCTTCTTTTATGCACAACTTCTTCTACCAAGTCAAGGACTAATGTATTTAGGTAACCTCTCCTCAAGAACATTAGTTTAAGTATCTCACATTTGGTGTATTCTAGCAACATACCGCTGTTCTTCAGTGTTCTTCTTTAACTCAATGTCCAAGTAAGTGATGGTAGTCTGGTTGTGTGTTGGTCGAGACCTGCTTACTGTCTATATATGTTACCAAATCCTTATCTGTTGGGTCATTTCTTAGTGGTGTTTTATCGATGGTGTAATTGGCGTGGGTGGTCGATTTCATAAGGAGCACTATAACACATTTCTCCATGTTGAGTTTTAATCCATGGCTTTTGGTAACAGTCATTTGTTTAAGACTCCTGTGGGATGTTGGTGTCATGAGGAGAAATCTATGATAGCTCCCAATTTACAGTCATTTGCGAACTTGGTGAGCCAGAGGCATTTGACATTAGTCTTGACTTCTGAGAAGTAGTTGCCATACAGGACCAGGCTCAACATGGAGCCCTGGAGTACTCTGCTGGTGACCGGTCTAGTGGAGGTCTCATCGATCCTGAATTCTTGGGTCCTATCTGTGAGTCAGCCAACAATCCATTGAATTATGGAGGGATTTATGCCTAGTTCTGAGACTTTGTCAACAATACCTGAGTGGGATATTGTATTAAACACCTTGGCTGGGTCAAGTTAGGCAGTAATCCCTGTTTTTTACTCATCCTTAGTCATGGTGACCCTGTCAAAGAAGTGTACCAGGTTGAGTAGACCAGACCTTCCCTTAAAAAAGCCGAACTGGGAAGGTCCAGTGTCTGTAGGTTGCCAGTTTCCTTGTTGATCATTCTATGACTATTTGTTCCACAGCTTTGTATATTAGATTTGTCAGACTGGTGGGTCTGTAGTTCTCGAGAGACGTTGGTGGTCTACCCTTAGGAAGAGGGATGACCATTGAGGCCATCCATTCAGTATTGTCAGGGTCCATTGAAGCATTATTTTTGGCCATAACAAGCCCCACCTGGACCTGCACCTGATTGATGGTTTGGGGATATACTAGGAGAGATTTCACAGGGGGTAGTGGGGGCAATGGGGCGGTGAAGTTAGAGCTGAGTTTATCAGCTAGTAGATTTGGTTTGTCACCCTGATCAGTGAAGGTTCTGCTGTTTACCCCCAGTCTCTAAACAGCTGAGTGTTACCTTTAACGTTCCTGACATAGCTGAAGAAGGCTTTGTGATTGTTGTTAGCTTGAGAGCCTGTTCTCACCTCGAAATTGGCCTTGTTGGACTTTATTAGATCTCTAAGTTTCTTGTTTAGTTAAATCAGAGAGCTCTTGTTTCTATGAAAGTGGTCTGTTTCTGATTTTGGCCGTGACTTTTTTTTTTCTTTTGTTACATACTGTGTTATGGTAAGGACTCCACCAGAGGAGTTCATTTTTTGTGTTAGATTTGGGCTTACCTTAATGCAGCCATTTACATGTTTAATTTTGTGTAGGTAGCTGTGTTCTCAGAGTTTGTGGGAGTTGTGAATTTTTACAAACTGTCATTTAATAGGATGTAGTTTGCTTCAGAGTAGTTCCGAAGTGTTATGGGTTTAGTTGGGTTTTCCAGGCTGATTTTTATTTCAAGGGAGTCGGCTTTGTGTTCAGGCCTCACCAGTGAGGATGTGACATGGGGGAGGGTTGCAGTGTTGTCCCATGTTGATGAGTACTAGATCCAGTATTTTTGATACTTTGGTTGGAGTGTGCACTTTCTGATCCAGTGTGTGTGGATGAAGGAAACATTGTGCCTATGAATCAGAGGCAGTGTATGTTTCCCAGTCTATAGAGGGGTAGTTACAGTTTCCCACAAATAGGTTATTTGGTTGGATTTTCAATCTTCTGATAGTGGTTTTGGTGACCGTCTCTTCTTCTCTTTCAAGATGTTTATCAAGGCGTCCATCTTCAACAGATGCATCTCCTGTGAGCATAAGATCCTATACTGCCTAGAAGCTGTATACTTGGAAGAGGATTACAAAGCTTGCTCTCCCTTTGGAGTGAGTGTTACTGACAGATGCTCTAAGCTCACCCTTAAGGGGCTTTTCCTTGCCTCTGCATGAGAGAGAGTAACCCCTTTCAATCTTCTCCTTTCCCTTGCAGTAAGAAGGTTTCAGAAAAGAGCAAAGGGCAGGAGACTAAAAAGATGGAAAAAGAGTAGGAACTGGAGAAAGAAAAGCAGAACGAAAAAGTAACTTCTGAGAAACGTTTTCTTGGTCCATTAGGGCTGGCTGCAAAACTGGCAATCACTGAGTCTGTCCTTGGCATAGGAGTCCATCAGAGTCAGACCTACTCTTCCTCTTTTCCTGAACCCATGTTCTATGTGGAGCCTTTTAGCCTCAAGCTGCAATCTCCTTTTTTACAGGACAAATCCTTTCAGAGGGTTTCTAAGTCTCTTTCTTCGACCTATTCTTTGATATTGGTGTGGTCCTTCAAGAGCCTGTCCCAAACAGACAAAAAAGTTTGAGGACCAAGATCCATTTGATGGTCCTTCGATACCAACCCTGTTGGATGTCCGGGAGTTGTCCCTGTCTCTCCATTGATTGTGACTCCTTCTGTAGTCCAGCAATCAGATGTGGTGGCATTGGATCCAACAGGGCAGTGAGGAATGTCTGTGTCAGATCCAAAAAAGAGTTTCTTCAGTTCCCAACTATGTGTCTAATCCGATTGACTCTTACTGCTTCAGATCCGGACACGTCCCTGAGCCAGTGTCTGGGAAGTCAAGTTCCAAAGACTTCCGGATAAGTGCTTTGGCTTCTGACATCTTGGCTCCTGAGCTAGCTTTGGATCCAAGCTGGTGGGGGTTATCGGAGTTTGTCCATGTTAAATTCCTCAGAACCTATGGCGACTGCTTCTGTACCTGTCTTGGTATTGGCATTCAAGTTTTGAGAAGAGGCATTTTTTTTTTCACTCAAAACTGTCCCAGCCTCCACTGACTTCTTTGGTTCCTCTGTCCTCTCTCCTTGTCATGTCCACACAGTCAGTCCCTCAAAGTCTCAAGGCAGTTCTGGTTGTGGACTCCGTCTGCTTCAGAGTCTTCTCCAGAGCATCCTGATGGGAGAAATACTCCACAAGTATGCATACAAAAGGAGGCATGTGGACTCCCCTCAGGAGACCCTCATCAAAGATACTGATTTTGATGAGGGGGAAGGGTCCCCAATTCCCCCCTTGAAGTCATCTCCTTTGGTGAGATACTGGAGTTTTAAGACAGAACGGGGGATGGTCCACTGACACCCCATCCCTGGAGGAATCCGTATTCCTTGAGGCTTTTAAGCCTGGCCCATCTATTTCCTGGGTGGCCCCCTCCCACTGATGAACTGGTAGACCTGGTTTTGAGGTGAGCTTTTAAGGAACCAGATGTAGTGGAACCAATCCCCTGCAAACTCTGTAAGATATTAGTTTCTTCAAAGACAGGCCCTTGTGTAGCAAGAATCCTGCAGTAGGTTTCATGGTGGTAGCAGCAACCACTAAGAAAGAGCTGGCTGAGGAGAGCTCTTCTTTCCATCCTCTTAATAAGAAATACAGGACATCAGACAGATTTGGTAAACAGGTGTACACTTCAGCTGCCTTTGCTCTGAGGGTGCTGAAATTCTTGGCCCACTTAGCATGCTTTCAGAGGGATTTGGCAAAGGAATTATCCTAGTCCCTGCCAGGTTCCTTATCTGTGGAAGACAGGAAATCAGTGGGAACTCTGCAGTTCTTGTTGAATGTGTCCATGCATCTTATTTCTAATGTGGCTGATGGCACATCAAGAGCAGCAGGCTCCGGCATAGCTGTACTTTAGCATACCTGGATTGTGTGTCTGTAATTTCGCAGAACACTTTGACATCTTTCATTGATGCCTTCTATGACGAGTCCACTCTATATATGAGCTTAAGGTTAATGGGACTCTATCCAGAGGTGAACAGGATGGGCAGACCTTGTCTGCCTTTGGGATGTGCTTTTCTGACCATCAGTGGACTTTTTTCAGGAACCAGAAGGAAGGCAAAATGTCAAGGCTTTAATTCTGACACTTCTAGTGATACATGCCCCCTGAAGCAGAGGGAGAAATAATCAAAATGGGCATTGCCCTTGTGACAGAAGTGGACCACAAAATCAAGTTTTTCTTGGGTCTTTCTCCTATAAGAGTTTTCAGCGATCCTGAAGGGTTTCCTCATAGCTGCATTCTGGAGGTCATTGGGGGGTGCTTGTGTCTGCACCCCTTAACCTGAACAACCATCACCCAAGAACAACCATCACCCAAGGTTTAATGATGCCCTTCCATATCACTGTTGTAGTATTTATAACATAAGGGATCCACTGCCAAGTGAGGCTCAACGTCCAACCAGTATATCAAAGCCTTTAGGTTGCTTTAAGGTATGCTGTATGTCACACATATGCTCTCTTCATAGAATAGGGCAAAAAGGTGACATCCGGACTGGACATCCTCAGAACTTCTTTGCCACCAGTCCAAATGCCATCTCTGATCATCAGTCTGATCGCCCGAGTCATTGCTGATGTATGTAGCCAATTCAATAAGTACCCTGTTGGGATTTTTTGCTTATCTTTTTTTTTTGCTTTATTCTGGGGTTTCATGTCATCCAGAAAAGGTAAATGCCAGTGTGGCAGACAGATTCTCCATAAAGACCATCACGGGCAGTGCTTTTTTTGTTTAGGTGCTGCTCACAATCATACATCCTGTAGTATTTGTCAGGCTTTTGTTCCAAAGACCTTATGTAGTCGTCTTTCATCTCTTGCTATTTATCTTGAAAACCAGCATCTAAAACTTTTAGTGAAAGACTCTATGGAGTGTATTTCCCAGCCTGAGGGTCAGCTGTCTTCAAAGAAGAAGCCCAAAAAAGTAAGGTTGGATTCTTCGGCTGTGCCTCCTACATCAGACATTTCTCTCGAGGCTGATGAAAGCCCAAAGGTTTGCCCGGTTCTTGGGTTGCATTCTTGTGCCGTGACCATTTCAGAGTCCAGCATAGATCCAGCTGCTTGCACATCCTTGGAGGCCTTGCAGGTGTCTATTTTGAATGGTCAGGGGGAACCATGGCTGATTATCACTGAAGGGCATGGGGGGGGGGGGTCCTCATATTCTGGTGTGGGAAGAAGTCCTGACTACAATTGTTGAGTGTAGGCTGATGTTGGAGCCTTCTACTTTTCATAAGGCGGACATCCCCTTGAAAAAGAAGCAAAAGACAAAAAATGTTTCTGCTGTTCCTAAGAACCCTCAAAGTGAATGACAGAACTTTACACAGGGAATATTCAACGTTGGCTTTGAAGACTCCTCAGGGTGTCTCTGTCCCAGCTCCTCCTCCTTGGTCATCCTCCCCTCTCAGGTAGTCTAAAGATTTGGATTCCTCTGAAGAGGATGAGGATTCAGATGAGGAATCCTTGGCCTCTTCCACCTTCCCCTCTGGAGTATAGCTCTGAGGAAGAGGAGTCCTCCAGTCTTGAAACTCCTTTTGAGGAGATTTCTTTTGGCGATACCATTGCCAGAATGATGGAGTTTTTTTAAATGGGATTGTTTCCAAGTTTTTGAAGTGCAGAGGCGATATTATGACCCTCTTCACATGGTGTCTTCTAGACCCTCTGCTGTCCCTCCTGTCTTGGCTGCTTTACTGGATGCTTTTTCTTCTGCATCTTGGGCCCCAGATTTTCAGCCCCCTGCTCCTAAGAAACCTGACCGATTTTGCAAAGTGCCTGATGACTGTGGTCTGTATCAGAAGCACAAAAAGGCTTCTGAGCGAATACGGAAACAGTGACACATATTCATTGAATTGCATTTAAACAATTAAGCTGTTTATGGTGTTAAATTATTTTTTTAGCGAACGGTCACATAAGTTTTTTCCCCTAGGGAAAAATTTGATTATGTGGCCGTTTGCTATTTTCAGGTTTCATGCATTATGTGTCAACTTTTATGTAGTCGCACATATGCACTTTCGGTGTTATAATATAGACCCGATGACTGCATATACCTATAAAAGTGTCCCTCGGCTGACCCTTTGGTGTTCTCTGTGGCATCTGATAAACCTTCTAAATTACTGTCCTCTACTAAGCTTCTGCCTTCTGATAACGATAGCTGGACTATGGAAGTGCTGGGTAAAAAGGTTTATACTTCAGCCAACCTAACCTCTTGGGCTGTTAATTATCAGACTCCTGTGACCATACATGTTTTTGCTTTCCTTTCTCAGGCTTGTTAGGTTCTTTCTCACCTTTCTGATTCCAAAGGTAAGATTTCTGCCTTGTCTGTACTAGGGGCTACTTCCCAGGTAGCTTGTTATTCCACTAAATGTAGTTATGATGTAGCAGATGCTTCTTCTAGGGCTACTCCTTCTGGCTCTGTGTTGAGGAGACATTCCTGGCTATGGCTTCAACCTCTGCCTGATGGCATTCAGGCTAAGTTTAAGGCGAAGTTGATGGATGCTCCTCTGGACAATACATGCCTGTTTGGTGCTGCTGCAGCTGATTTATTCAAGTCCCTGCAGGAGAAGGGCAAGGAGTTACAGGATCTGAAACACATTTTTGTTTCACCAGTGCCTAAATTCCAGACAAACTGTCCTACTAAACCAGCATTTGTTAGAAGTCAGTCTTGTCCTCCTCCTAAAGGCAAGAAAGGTGGTTGGAGGGCTCCACCCACTATGTCTACACAGAAGTCTACTCAGAAGCCTTCCTTTCCTGATAAACCAGGTGCTGTCTGGCTACCCAGTTCTTCCCAGCCACTTTCCTCTTTCTCTTTATCTTTCTGTCCCTTCCTGTCTGGGTTAGCATAACCCAAGATTCTTGGGTTCTTTCTATTATTCACCATGGGTATTTCAGAGTTTGGAAAGCTCTTCCCCCCTTCATGGGCATTCCTCAGCCACCTCAAGAACACTTAAGCTTTTTTCCAGAGATGCTTCAGGATCTTTTGATTCAGGAAATTATTCAAGAGGTTTCAGCTGCTCAAAGGGGGGGGGGGGGTTATTCCAGAAAGCTTTTGGTCCCCAGGAAAGAGGGTATTTGGAGGCCTATTCTGGACCTTTCTCACCTGAATACTTTTCTGAAGGTTCCTTCCTTTTGAATGTTATCCCTTCAGACCTTGTTCCCTTTGCTGCTTCCTCAGGCTTTTCTAGTTTCTCTGGATTTTAAGGATGCTTACCTCCATATCCCTATTCTTCCCCTTTTCATGAAGTTTTCATGCTTCTGTGTTGATTCATGGCATTTTCAGTTCTCTGCTTTCTCCTTTGGCCTCTCTACTGCCCTGAGGATATTCACCAAATGCCTAGCTCCTGTGATTGCTTTGTGTAGGATTCAGGGGATCCAGTTTTTTCCTTACTTGACAATCTGTTTTAGGCATCCTCTCTAAAGATCCTGTTACAAAATCTTCATTTTGCCGTTTCCCTTTTATAAAGCCTGAGGTTCAAAATAAACTTCAAAAAATCGTTTCTGACTTCTTATCAGGACCATGTTTTTCTGGAGTGCAGGATCCAGATGGTTCCTATACTGTTATCTCGACCTCCTCCCAAGGTCCTGACACATATTTCCTTCTTTCAAAATCTTCTTCTGCTGGCCTTTGTCACAGCCAGGGAGTTCCTGAGAGCTCTGGGATTCATGACATCCACCATCCCTATGCTCCCTATGATCAAATTCCACATAAGAAAGTTTCAGTGGTTTCTGCAATGTGTTTAGCTTCAGCATGTGCATCCTCTGGACTTTATAGATCTTCTTCGTGTTTCACTGTTGCAGTCATCACTTGTGGGTTATCCCTGATGGGTAACCCTCGGCCGGCCCGAGTACCAGAGTAAAGGACTTCCCTCCTGTGTCGGCTGTCGGTCGCCTGAGAATGATGTCAGGTCATCAGGGCTGTAAAAAGAGGCAGCCGGCGCCTTATATCAGTCTTTCTTGCAGTGGAGCCTGAAGCAGAAGCAGTTTGTAAGTGCATCGGTTGGCCGTTGCCAGAGTGAGCGAGAAACCTACTAAAGCTAAGTGCCCCTTTGGGGAACCCTTTCTTGCATTTAAACCGATGTCCGAGAAAGTGAATAACTGTCGCCGTTGTGGAAAACAAATACCACACCAAGACTTTCATAATCTGTGTGTAACTTATTTAGGCCCAGACCATGACATCCCCAGATGTCAGTTCTGCGTCTTATTTAATACTAGGACCATCCGTAGAAGAGCTGAATTAATTTGTAGCTAGACATTTCAGGGAGAGTAGTTGCCAACATGAAATGGCGTCCGTCGGTCAGTCTACTGTGAAAATTCCAAAAAAGAGAAAGGAAAAGGAAAGCGATAGACCACAGAAAGTTAGGCCTTCAGACAACTTAAACCTGAAGTCAGCCTGCCCACCGTCCAGCAGTACAGTGGAACTCAGTGAGGCGCATACGCAGCCCCTGATGACAGCTGAAGAGCCATTGCAGGCCTCTACCGAAACCCTTTTGGAGTTAGGTACACCGCCGGATCAGGCTTCTCCTCCCATAATGTCTGTCACCAGCCCCACAGTTGGGTTTAGAGCTGCGTTGCTTCCGCAGAGGCCTTTCAGATGACCGATGCCAGACAAAGACCGATGGCCATCCCACCAATGAAAACCACACACAAGCCCATTGAATCATGTAGACCTAAGTCCAAGGCCACCCCTAGGAAAACACCTTCCTCGGAGCCCAATCACAGACTGTCTCCCACTCAACCTGCTCAGTCTCAGCAGAGGTTCTTCGTGTTTCACTGTTGCAGTCATTACATTTTGGATATCTGCTTGCAGGTAGCCCTCAGTCGGCCTGATTAACAAAGTCTTGGGTCCTGCATCGTTTGCAGGTTGTCAGGGGTATAAAGCATGCAGCAGAAGCAGTTCGCAAGTGCCGGTCGGCCAACTCCTGAAATTTTTGTTTTCGAGTTTCAGAACCGAAGTCTTCAACTAAAGCTAAGTACCCCGTTGGGTTAACTTTTTCTTGCTCCTTACCAATGTCAGTAAAAGTTAATAATTGCATTATTTGAGGAAAGCAAATACCTCATAAAGATTTTCATTCGTACTGTATTCCTTGCCTAGGACCTGACCACGAAGTACCTTGCTGTCGGTTTTGTGCTTTATTTAATCAGCGCACTATCTGTCGTCGGTATATTTTTGCCTCTAAATATTTCTGTTCTCTGTTTAATTATCCAGAAATGTCATCGGTTAGCCATCCGACTACCAGGATTCCGAAAAAATGCAAAGATAAAGACAGTGACAGGCTGCCGAGGTCCAAAACTACTGACGACGCTTCTCCTAAGCCAGTCACCAGTTCGCCGGTACTCAGTGAGGCGCTTTCTGGTTTGCAGGCCTCTACTGAGACCCATTCGGAGTCCGGTATGCAGCGAGATACTTCAACTATGGAACCCGCGGATGTCTCTACCTTGGATGGGTCTGGAGCCGCTGTACAGGTACCGGCTTCTGAAGGTGTATTCAGGCCTACAGACTTGCATATTAAACCGATTCCTCCTTCTTTACTTAGAGAAGCGGCGAGGACAGAAAAAACACTGTTTATTCTGAATGTAGTAAGCGCTTTCGTCGGTGATAATCCACCAACTTCTTCAGACAATTTAAAATCACGACCTGCTACATCTTAAATAGTAAGTCACATGATTAATTAATTAATTAATTAAATATAAACAATGTTCCTAATTAATTAAAGGTGTACCATCATAGGTACATCTAATTTTAAAACCAGAGTAATACTAAAACTTGCAATATTAAGCCTTAGTACTGCTTTTTAAACTACACAGCCAGCCCAAGAAGTATTAAAATACAATGTAAATCAACCCAAATCTTGTATACCAAAGCATTTATTTATTTTATTTAACATTTGTTGACCGGGAAAGTCCGACTAGGTTCCACAGATCCTGTTTTAAGCGGAGGCCCGGGGAGAAATGCTCCAGAAGCATGTCTTTAGAATTGGTCAAAGATTGTCATGTATATATAAAAACAAACATTTAAATCCAACAGTGCACATAAAAAGCAACATTGAATTCATACTAGCGAAACACCAAAGACTAAATCTACTTTTGGTGTTAGAAAATGTATATAAAAATATGCCAAAAGAGAATTGATTATGTCCATACATGTTACATCTACAAATAACATTTCATAAGGAGCATAGGGAAGTAAACTAACAATACCCTTTCAAAGATGCCTATCTACCAAGAGCCTTAAGCTTGAGAAGGCATTTGAAAGAAATACAATCATTAAGGCCTAGGGGTATGTGTGCTGACGTACGAACTTGCCATTTTAGTTCACACTCCTCTAATTTAAGCTCCCAAGGTCCACCCCTAATATTATGTTCCACTTGTTGTAGAACAACAAATTCGAATCTATGATTGGGGTGTTCTAAAATGTGCCTCGCCAAAGCATTGGTAGTAATTTTTTTGCCAGTGCTATAAAGATGTTCATACAGCCTTTGTCTAATTTTTCTCTCAGTTTTCCCGATGTAATAAGCTTCACAGGAGGCACAAATTGCTGCATGCACAACCCACTGGGACTCGCAGTTGAACTTACCCATTATATGGTACGTTTTGTTCCTAATGCTGATCTTATTTGTTATTTTGATGAATTTACATTGTGGACATTACCACATTTCAACATGCTCATACCTCACATTACTTTTATTCCTCGTCACTAAGCACTTTAAATTAGGGCCTCTTGAAAAGTCATAAGAGGTACTTGCCCTAATTTGGTGAGGTTATTGTCTTCACAGATAAAAGACCAATTTTTAATAAGAATGTCTCTAATGTTTCCAGAGTCCAAAGAAAATGTAATACATCTATTGGCTATATTAGGATTTGAATGATCTCTTATCACTATACTGGTTGCTACCCATCCAGAATGTTCTTGCTCATATCCTTTACAGACAATAGGACGAAAATGGCCTAACAGTCTTTTCCTATCAGCCTCTTCAAATATAGTATTAAGGAACCCCAATGGGTACTCTCTTTTTAGAAACATTGATTTTAGAAGTATACATTCGTCTGTAAAGTCGTCCTAGCTAGAGGTCATTCTAGCAGCCCTAACCGCTTGCCCTTTAACTATTGCCTTTTTCTGGTGGAATGGATGGCTACTTGTGAAGTGTAAAAAGGCATTCAAATAAGTAGGCTTGCGGTAAATAGTGGTTCTATATCTCTGATTAAGGCTGTCTTTCCTTATATACACATCCAAAAAATTGTCATCTTTTAACCCTATCTGATTTGTAAAATCCAAGAAGGAAGTAAAAGTTTTGATATTAGTAATAAAGGCTTCAATAAGATGTACATCCCCTTTCCAGATGAAACACATATCATCCTGGTACCTTGTGCACCAGGCCACATTTTCCTTGTAAAGTGAATCCTTAAACAAGAAAGTCCTCTCTCAAAAAGTCATGACACAGTTAGCAAAACTACTGCCACATGGTGACCCCATTGCAGATGTCCTTCAAGGATGCATCTGCAGTCTTTACAAATGGGTTGTCCTGTCGTCAGGCAGCCCTTCGGTCGGCCGGATTCCAAAGTCTGGGTCTGGCTTCGGCTGGTGTCGCACTTCACCCGACGTCATTGCGGCAGTTATTCGGGTATAAAGGCATCAGCCAACGCCATTTTCCTCAGTCTTTCTTGCTGCGTGGCGCCCGAAGCAGAAGCTGTTCGCAAGTGCCGGTCGGTCAGATCCAGAGATTACTACTACCGAATACTACTTCGAAGACTTATATAAAGCTAAGTACCCCGTTGGGGACTCTTTCTTGCCTCAGCCGATGTCAGAGAAAGTTAATAACTGTTTATCTTGTGGGAAACAAATACCTCATAAAGATTTCCACTCCTATTGCATACATTGTTTAGGCCCAGACCACGACGTAACAGCTTGTCTAGCCTGTTCTTCTTTTAACCGGCGGACGCTTAGACGTCGATCGGACTTTGCTGAACAGATTTTCGGTTCAGATTTTGCCTACATTATGCCGTCGGATCCTCCGACTACGCAAATAACCAAAAAACGCAAAGAAAAGGACCGACACTCGCGGTCCGCGGTTTCGGCCGAAACCGCGGTTAAGCAAACCACGAGTGTCTCGGTTTCGGCTGAAGCCGAGCAAGCGGTTCTTTCTTCCGCCGATAACTTGCCTTCTACCAAGGCCTCTTCTAACCTGGTAGAAACAGCTTCTGAAATCCAACCTTCTGTTGCGGTTTCACAGGATTTATCAGACACCATTCCCCTGGATATTTCTTCCCCTGCACGTGGAGCTGCTAGGCCTCCTCCAGCTATGTCTATTAAGGCCTTTGCCAGGGCTAAAGCAGCCAAAGCATCAAAACCTGTGCCTGCCAAGCCCCCCTCTCACAGGCCCAGCACCAGCTCCCATATGCTTTCTTTGGCTGAGGATCTCATCTCTTTCATTCGTGGAGCCCAGCCTCATCCAGACAGGGCCTCTCTCCCTCCTCCAGAAAAGAGGCCTAGAGCAGAGCCCCCTGAGCCAGTATCCACAGATGATTCCTCTGATGACTCAGAACATACAGACCCTCCTGAGGCTTCTTATTCTCCTTACGAAGACTCTGATGCTGAGGAGTCCATTCCTTCAGCCTCTCCTCCTGAGGAATTTTCCTTTGGGGAAACTTTGCATGCTATGAGGGAACAATTTCAGTGGCAGGGCCAAGATTTCTCAGACTCTAGAAAAAGGCTTAGGACCTTTCTACATTTGCCACAGCATAGGCCTTTAGCTATACCTCCAGTTCTTTCTGTTGTAGATGATGCATTTAATGATGCTTGCACTGCTCCTGATACTTTACCTCCGGCTCCTGCTAAGCCCGATAGGTACTACAGGGTCCCGGACACTCATCACCACTTATATAAGGCTCCTTTTGCAGATCCAGAGACTATCTCCCAGGGTCCAAAAGCTGTAGCAGCTACTTCTTCTAAAAAACCCCTCCCCTCTGAAAGGGAATCCAGGTCCTTAGAGAGATGGGGTACATTTACACCTCTGCTACTTTGTCAGCTAGAGCTTTGAACTGCCAATTTCATATGATTCAATATCAAGAGTTTATGCTTGACCAGTTGACTAAAAAGCTGTCCTCTGAAGAATCTTTAGATAAAAGTATGTTCAAGAAATGGTACATAACATACAGCAGGTTAGTAACCATTCTTTAAAATGTGGCTATGATGCACTGGAGGCTTCCTTTAGATCAGCCATGACTGGCACAGTTATCAGGAGGCATGCATGGTTGAAAGAACAGGCATTACCAGACCATGTCAAATCTAAGCTTTTGGATGCACCTATGGACAAGGTCAATTTATTTGGTTCCCCTGCACAGCAGGTACTAAAAAAGATGGAAGAGAAAGCAAAATCTGTGCAAACAGTGAAAGATTTCTTGCAAGTTCAACCTCCAAGGTTTAGCAGGAACTGGCCCTCCAAGAATTGGTCCTTTCCAGACTCCTCTAAGGCACAAAGAGGCAGGAATAGGCGCTCTAGAGGCATAAACCAATCCAGGGGTGCCTACAGGGGTCGCCAGTGGCAGGGTAACAACCAACGAGGCACGGATACAGCCACCACCACTGCAACAACTCAATCACAGTGACTTGGCGGTGGCACCGCCTACCAGGGAACAACTAGAAGCACCTTTAGGCGGAAAGCTAACCTTATTTTCAAGAAACTGGCACTGCATTACAAGAGAAAAATGGATTTTGCAAACTATAAACCAAGGTTACAGATTCCATTTCCATACTCTACCAGGAAAGACAGGAATGCCGAACCTACCACCTACTCAAAGGACAGAAGCTCTAAAACAAATATCTCAATTATTAAGAATGAGAGCTGTGGAAAAGGTACCATCTATGGAGCAAGGGAAGGGATTTTACTCCAGACTCTTCCTGGTACCAAGAAAAGAAAACAAATGGAGGCCTATTCTAGACCTGTCCGCTTTAAACACATTCCTCATCGTTCCAAAATTCAAAATGCTGACCCTACAGCAGCTTCTTCCCATGCTGGGCAAGGAGTCTTGGCTGGTAACTCTAGATCTCAAGGAGGCATACCTGCACGTCCCCATAAGACCAATTTGCAGAAGATACCTCAGATTTCTTGCAGGATCAGAGCATTATCAATTCTCAGCATTGCCCTTTGGCTTATCTACTGCGCCCAGAGTGTTCACGAAATGCCTGGCATCAGTAATCGCTCATTGCAGACTTCAGGGGATTCAAATCTATCCCTACCTGGACGACTGCCTGATACAAGCGGACAACAAGAACAAACTAACAGAAGACTTACAAAGAGTCATCTACCTGCTGCAAGCCCTGGGATATACAGTCAATACAAAAAAGTCAAGGCTGATTCCATCCCAAAGAATAACCTTTCTGGGTGCAGAACTGGACACATCAAAACAAATGGCATTTCTAACTACAGAAAAGAAAGAGCAACTTCCTCTCTACTTCTTGGCATTAACAAAGCAGAACCATCTAACTGCAAGAAAAGTGCTACAAGCTCTAGGCTTCATGGCATCCTGCATAATACTGGTCCCTCATGCCAGGCTGCATATGAGAAAGCTACAGTGGTACCTAAAGAATTTGTCGTCCCAGCACAAGCACAGCCTAGAAACCAAAATTCCAATGATCCCATGCCTGAAGCAAGAGTTCCTATGGTGGGCTCAGGCCTGCCAATCAAACACAGGATTGCCCTTCTGCAAAAGTCAACCAAGACAAACCATCACGACAGATGCCTCAGACCTCGGTTGGGGGCACACATGATGGGCAAGTGCATTCAAGGCCTATGGACTCAAGACCAGCTGCATCTGCATAAATCTAAAAGAAATGATGGCAGTAAAATTGGCAATCCAGGCATTCAGACCTTTTCTCCAAGAAGGCCAGTTGATGATAAGGACAGACAACACCACAGTTATGTGGTACATCAACAAACAGGGAGGCACACACTCATACCCTCTATGCCGGCTGGCACTGGACCTATGGGATGTGGCTCTGAGCTACAACATTCAGCTACAGGCAATTTATGTACCAGGGAAGGAAAACATTCTAGCAGACATATTAAGCAGAACTACAACAGATGCCCACGAATGGATGCTGCATCCGGACATCTTCAAAACCATCACAAGAGAATGGGGATTACCTCAAATAGACTTGTTTACATCCCCATTCAATCACCAGTTGAAGAAATTCTGCAGAAGGACTTACCACCCACTTGCTTGGAAGGTGGACTCCCTATCTTTCAGTTGGAAAAGCCTGACAGCATACGCATTCCCACCACTTCCTTTGATGCACAAGGTGCTTCTGAAGATCAAAGAGGAACGTCCGAGGATCATTCTGATAGCCCCAGACTGGCCAAGACAACATTGGTATCCACTGCTGAGGAGCATGTCCCGGGAACAAATATGGACACTGCCCCTGATCCCATTACTGCTAACACAGAACAACTACAACATCCTGCATTCAAACCTGAAAACTCTGCAGCTAACTGCCTGGAACATTACATAACAGCAATTAACCCAAATTTATCCCAAAGGGTTAAAGGCATAATCCTGGAGGCTCGTAGACCTTCAACAAGAAAGAATTATGCAGCAAAATGGAAAAGATATCTCATCTGGAGTACTGCAAGGGGGCAAGATGTGACACTGGTGAACATAGCCAACATCCTGGAGTACTTGGCGGAGCTCTTCCATACAGGCCTGTCCTACTCCTCCATCAAGATACATGCATCAGCTATTTCAGCAGAATACAGCTTGGATCCTCCTGTCTTCTCGCATCCTCTGCTCAGACAGTTTCTGAGAGGAATTAAAAATGTAAAACCTCCCAGGAAACCTCCATTGCCAGCATGGGACTTGAACTTTGTGCTAGAAAAACTGACTCTTCCTCCTTTCGAACCAGCAGCAACAGCAGAATTACAATACTTATCCTGGAAAACTGCTTTCCTGCTGGCAATAACTTCAGCAAGAAGGGTCTCTGAACTACAGGCATTAATGGCAGTGCAACCCTACCTGATCTTCCATCAAGATAGAGTGTCCATGAGAACAAATCCTACATTTATGCCTAAGGTGGTATCCAGAGTCTCTTTAAATCAGGCTATCCACCTTCCTACATTCTTCCCCAACCCACAGAACAGGGGAGAAAGGCTCTTACATACCTTGGATGTACACAGACAATTACGCTACTACCTGGACAGGACAAAAAACAATAGAAAAACTGACCAGCTACTGGTAGCATATGCAACAGGAAAGGAAGGAAAAACAATTTCTAAACAGACAATCTCCAAATGGATAGGAAATTGCATTAGATTTTGTTACTCCTACCATGGAAAGAAAACTCCAGAGAACATCAGGCCTCACTCCACAAGGGCTACAGCCACTACCACAGCTTTCTTACGAGGAGTGGCTACCAAGGACATTATAGAGGCTGCTACTTGGACCTCCGTGCATACATTTGCCAAGCATTATAACTTACCTCTATACTCTAGATCCCGTGCTGGTTTTGCCACTGCTGTTTTGCAAGGGATCCTAACTATACTCATTTCCTCCTCCCCTAGTTTAGCTATGGTATTCTACCCATTTGTAAAGACTGCAGATGCATCCTTGAAGGACATAGTACAGTTTTGTACCTACCATAAATGTAGATGTCCGAGAGGAATGCATCTGCAGTCAGGATTACCCACCCTCCTTCCCCTCTGAGGTACTCCTAGGGTATTTGCCAATCTTCAGCTAGCTTGGGGGGGATCTATTATGGTGTATTTGTTTGTATATATGTACATACATGTTTATTTTGTGTGTTTGCTCTCTACTATTTGGAAGCTTTGGCATTTATCCAAATTTAGCCATCCAAGAGGGCACCTGGCATCTGTGGCAAGAAACACTGAGGAAAATGGCGTCGGCTGATGCCTTTATACCCGAATAACTGCCGCGATGACGTCGGGTGAAGTGCGACACCAGCTGAAGCCAGAACCAGACTTTGGAATCCGGCCGACCGAAGGGCTGCCTGACGACAGGACAACCCATTTGTAAAGACTGCAGATGCATTCCTCTCGGACATCTACATTTATGGTAGGTACAAAACTGTACTTTCCAGTCTTTTGTAAAAAAAAAAAAATTGATCCATTAAACCACAAAAAATTATTAGTTATCACCAATTCCAAAAGGGTTTCAATGACGTTGATGTAATTATTTTCCATGCCTTTTAGATGTAAAAATTCTCTGACCCATTCAATGCCCAATAAGTGGGGAATAACAGTGTAAAGATCTTTAATATCAACCGTTAGAAAGATGAAATCATCCTTAAACTTTAGGTTATTAATACTGTTGAGAAAACTCCATGAATCATAGCAAATTTGTGGTTCAGACTTAACAAAAGGTTTTAGTTTATGGCCAACATATTTTGCACATGCATATGTAACCAAACCTCTCCCATCGACTATGGGTCTAGAAGGGGGGTTGTGAATATCCTTATGCAATTTAGGGGACCCAAATAGTGTCGGTAAAATAGGGGCTGGCATAATTAGATATTGGAGAGTTTCTATATCAGTACTACCTTTGAGGAACAAATCATTGAGTGCATTGTTGAATTCTTATATGCAATGTTATGCTCATTGAGGCTAACCACCTTATATACATCAGAGTCCATATGAGTTTGCATTCTATCTAAATAGTCAAATTGATCCATGAACACCAAACCCCCACCTTTGTCGGGTTTCATGAGCCGAATGTTACAGGTGTTTAACAAGTCAGTAAAATCCAATTCATTCTTAGAGATGTTTTTTAGTTCAGATTTTTTGACCTCCTTGGCCAGTAGTGCTAATCTTTTCAAAGATGGCTAATGATGCCTGCATTGGTGGATTAAACAGGCTAGAAGACTCTGTGTATCTGTAAGTGCTGAATTATTACCCATCAGAGTAGATAGGTTAAGTTTGCGTGTAAAGATTTTTAAATTCAATATTGTTTTAACTAAATCTGCCCTCCTGTCAGGCATAAAATGTCAACCCCTTAGCAAACGCATTAACAATTTCTTCATTGGCTTGCAAAGAGCTAAAGTTGTAAATTTTGAAATCACCCTCAGCACTTACTAATATTTGTGGTGAGCCATGATTCACCTCCTTCTGCGGTTCTAGCACTTCTTGCGTTGCCCCTGTGACCTGTTGTAGTTGTGTTGGTTGGATTTCTGCTGGTTTGCATGGTTGCTGCGAAAATCCTGGTGGTTAATGGAAATGGAATGCCCATTACTATTATTAACCCCTCCAGAATTGTCCTGCTGTAGGAAATTATTTGTTTGCTGGTTATTCCTTATCCGCTCGCTTCTACGGACAAACGGTATAGAAGCGCCATTACCCAACTGCTCTGGGCTCAGTGTTTCCATGCCATTCTCGCGAGAGTCTCGCAACCGAAATTCTCCCCATTAATATTCAGATTGTAGGACAAAGGGGGTGGGGGGTAAGCCATGCCCCTCACATACTCATTAAGATCTCTTGCTATCTTTTTCTTTTTTGTTTCGATTATTTTAGCAGGCTAGCTTCAATGCTAGAGTAAATGCGGGTATATTCATATTTATACCTATCAAATTCTCTGTTGTTAATAATTGCATGTTCTAAGAGCTCCAAGTCAGTTTTTAAACCCTCGATTTGTGCCCCATAATGCTTAATGAGCATTGCCAAAAACTCAAAGCCTTGCTGGTCAAATAAGGTGACCAGATCATGGTGAAACATAGTTATTGATGAGCCCTACTGGGTATCGCCATTGCCGCAAGCCCTTTGGAATGATTTTCTTATTGATACATTCTTGTAGGTACGACACCTCTAATTGGAGCTTGCTGCATTTGTATAATTTCTGATCAAATTGGCATAATTGTGCACTGATGGAGTTTATATTGTTGGTAGCTCCAACAGTACCTCCAGAGTTGTTGGAAAAGAAAGCAACATCTCTTAGATACGTATTCATATTAGGAACCGACCCAGTTCTGATTTCATTTTGCATAATCGGAGACTGCCTCTGCTCTGCATTCAAGTGTTGATGACCGTCCATGTTGCCAATGGCGTTAGCATTACCTCAAGGCAATGCCAGCACCGACCCAATTGAGCTTTTAACAACCGGACCGCACTTTCCATTCAAACCTAGCTGGCTGGTAAATCTACCATTGTTTCTGGAAACTCCAGAATTGCTCATTCCTTCACCCCGTTGGCTCAAGGTATCTACTTTCCTCATGAGCTCCTGAACAAGGGCTGTCAAGTTGCCCACGGCATTCGCCTCCTGAGCACCATCCGATGAATTGAATGTATTGTCCTCCTCAGAAAACAGTGTCTGTGATTGTGTTACCATGCCGCTCGCCAACAAAACAAACTCTTCCAAACGTAAAAACTGGCAAAAACACAAAGAAGGAACCAGCGAGGACACAAAAAACACTGTTTACTCGGAATGTAGTATTCGCTTTCGTCTGTGATAATCCACCAACTTCTTCAGACAATTTAAAATCACAACCTGCTACATCTTAAATAATATTAAGTCACATGATTAATTAGGAACATTGTTTATATTTAAAGGTGTACCATCATGGGTATATCTAATTTTAAAGCCAGAGTAATGCTAAAACTTGCAGTATTAAGCCTTATTTAGTACTGCTTTTTAAACTACACAGCCAACCCAAGAAATATTAAAATACAATATAAATCAATCCAAATCTTGTATACCAAAGCTTATGGTCAAAGATTGTCATGTATATATAAAAACACACATTTAAATCCAACAGTGCACATAAAAAAACAACATTGAATTCATGCTAGCAAAACACCAAAGATAACAAGAGATCATTCAACTCCTAATATAGCAATATATTTATTACAACATTTTCTTTGGACTCTAGAAAATTAGAGACATTCTTATTAAAAATTGGTCTTTTATCTGTGAAGACAATAACCTCACCAAATTAGGGCAAGTACCTCTTATGACTTTTCAAAGGGGCCCTAATTTAAAGTGCCTAGTGGAGAGGAATAAAAGTAATAAGCAAGGTATGGGCATGTTGAAATGTGGTAGATGTCCACAATGTAAATTTATCAAAATAACAAATAAGGTCAGCATTAGGAACAAAACGTACCATATAATGGGTAAGTTCAACTGCGAGTCCCAGGGGGTTGCGTATGCAGCAATTTGTGCCTCCTGTGAAGCTTATTACATCAGGAAAACTGAGAGAAAAATTAGACAAAGGCTATATGAACATCTTTATAGCATTGGCAAGAATAGTACTACCAATGATTTGGCGAGGCACATTTTAGAACACCCCAATCATAGATTCGAATTTGTTGTTCTACAATAAGTGGAACATAATATTAGGGGTGGACCTTGGGAGATTAAATTAGAGGAGTGTGAACTAAAATGGCAAGTTCGTACGTCAGCACACATACCCCCAGGCCTTAATAATTGTATTTCTATCAAATGCCTTCTCAAGCTTAAGGCTCTTGGTAGATAGGCATCTTTGAAAGGGTATTGTAGTTTACTTCCCTATGCTCCTTATGAAATGTTATTTGTATATGTACCATGTATGGACATAATCAATTCTCTTTTGGCATATTGTTTGTATACATTTTCTAACACCAAAAATAGATTTAGTCTTTGGTGTTTTGCTAGTATGAATTGAATGTTTTTTATGTGCACTGTTGGATTTAAATGTTTGTTTTTATATATTCTTGACAATCTTTGACCATATGCTTTGGTATACAAGATTTGGGTTGATTTATGCTGTATTTTAATATTTCTTGGGTTGGCTGTGTAGTTTGAAAAGCAGTAATAAGTAAGGCTTAATACTGCAAGTTTTAGTATTACTCTGGTTTTAAAATTAGATGTACCTATGATGGTACACCTTTAAATATAAACAATCTTCCTAATTAATTAATTAATCATGTGACTTAATATTATTTAAGCTGTAGCATGTCATGATTTTAAATTGTCTGAAGAAGTTGGTGGATTACCACCGACGAAAGCGCTTACTACATTCTGAATAAACAGTGTTTTTTTGTGTCCTCGCTGTTTCCTTCTTTGTGCTTTTGCCAGTTTTTACATTTGGAAGAGTTCCTTCTTTACTTAGGCCTAAATCACGATCCATGTCTAAAAAACCAACACCCAGGCCACATGCTCAGGCCTCTAGGCCTAAAAAACAAATGATAAGAATGGCTGAAGATCTAATAACTCTAATCTGGGGTAGCCAACCCCCCCCCCCCTTCTAAGAGGCCTAGGACTGAAGTTGATTGAGTCTTCTGATCAGGATTCTGTTTTTTCTGACTCTTCTGATGATCTTGTTTGCCCTTACCTACTTATGAGGATTCTGATGCAGAGGACTCTATTCCCTCTGCTTCCCCTCCTGAGGATTTTTCTTTTGAGGAAACCTTACATACTCTAAGGGAGCATTTCCACTGGGAAAGCCATGATTTTTCTGATTCAAAAAATAGGCGTAGGGATTTCCTTCTCCTACCTCAGCATAGGCCTTTAGCTATTCCTCCTGTACTAGACATTGTTGATGATGCTTTCTCGGAATCTAGTTTGGCCCCTGATTCCCTGCCTCCTGCTCCCAGAAAACCTGACAGATACTACAGGGTCCCCGAGTCCCACAAGTTCCTTTTCAAAAATCCTATTGCAGATCCAGAGACTATTTCACAGGGACCCAAGGGCATTAAGGCTTCTACTGCTAAAAATCCTACCCCTTCTGATAGACCCTCCAGGGCGCTGGATGGATAGGTTCATAGGTTGGTACTAGGCTGTCGGCCCTAGGGCCTATACACGCCTAGCCATAACAATTCCCTGGCTATTTCTTCCCACACTATTTACTTCCCTGGACCCCTGTCTAGTAGGGCCACTGACGTGATCCCCGAGGTGAATTTCCTTTCTCCCATACAATCATCAAGGTTTCTTTTGAACAGGGCCAAAGAGGCACTCTGCTTGACATGTATGGGCAGTCTATTCCAGAGTCTGGGGAGTCCCTGGGTCAGGAACCTATCCCTCCAGCATGTTTTGTTTATTGTGATGACAAGATTTAGATCCCTGGAGCGTGTGGCTCTGAGGGAATGGGATTTCTTTAAGTGTAGCATGTCCAGCAGCTCTGGGTTTGACATGGCCTTGTATGTTAAGCAGAGATCGCCTCGGAGTAGACGATATGCGACAGAGTATAGCTGGAGTTTTTTAAGGCAGTCAACATAGGGCATCTGCTTTAGGCCTGTGATTCTTTCAGTGACTTATTTCTGCGGCCCTTCCAGTGTTGCAGATGTCTTGAGAGGTACATATCAAATGGGGCGTTGAATTCTATAATGGGTCTAATGAGGGATGAGTACACTGGGACAATGACCTCCTTTTTTCTGGATGAAAATCCCTTAGTGATGAGGTGTGCCACATAGAAGGATTTCCTGACTGTTGTGGTGATGTGGTTAGTTATTGAAGGTGAGACCACTGTCCACCTGTGTCCCTAAGTCTCTTATCACACTTACAGTGTTTAGTGTACTGCCACCTATGTGATAATTCACGGGTACATGTTTTTTCCCAAAGGGGATAACTATACATTTCTTGGCATTGAGCTTGAGCCCATGGCTCTGGCACCAAGCATCTGTATCTGTAAGGCCCTTTTGTAGAGTATCCACATCATTTGGGGATTCAATAATGGCTCCCAGTTTGCAGTCATCTGCAAACTTTGCTAGCCAGAGTCCTTTAGTGTTGGCCTGTTTTTCAGAGAAGTAGATGCCAAACAAGAGAGGTTCCAGGACTGAACCCTGAGGTACTCTACTTGTCACTTGTCTTGAGCTGGATTTGGAGTCAGCTACTTTTACAGTGTGGGTTTTGTCAGTAAGCCAGTTGGCAACCCATCAAGTGACGTAGGGATTAATGCCCAGCTTAGTAAGTTTATCTATGATTCCAGAGTGGGGGGATGGTGTCAAAGGACTTGGCGAGGTCCAGATAGGCTATGTGGACTGCCTTTACCTTGTCCACAGCTCTGGAGACTGATTTGAAGAAGTCAATAAGGTTCAGGAGACAAGATCAGCCCTTCACGGATCCAAACTGGGTGGGGTCCAGTGTTTTAAGGTTGCCAATGTCTTTGTTTAGAAGTTCCATGATAATACGTTCCATGGCCTTGCAAATTAGGCTTGTCAGACTGATGGGGCGGTAGTTCCCGGGTTCCAAGGTGGATCCCCCCTTGTGGAGTGGGATAACTGTAGCTGTGCACCACTTAGTGGGCACGAAGCCTGAGGTGAGGGTATGATTAAACATGACACTTAGGTGAAGTGCCAGTTCATTTTGTAGTTCATGTAGTACACAGCCCGGGATGTCATCTGGTCCCATGGATGCTGTATTCTTAGCTTTGGAGAGTGCGTTTTTTACCTGTGTGGCCATTATTACTCGAAGGGGGGTGAGAGGGGGGATGACATTGGCACTGAATCGATCTGCCAGGATATTGGCAATATCCGTGGGATCAGTATATTTAATGCCATTCTGTTGTAGCTCAGAGCAGATCTGAGCATTGCCATTTAGATTCTTGACATAGTTATAGAATGCCTTGTGGTTGTCTTTGGAATCTTTGGCAATTTTATTTTCGTAACTAGCTTTGGAGGATTTTATGAGGGATCTTAGCTTCTTACTGAGGCTGGTAAGGGAGTTTTTTGCATCCTGAGATTTTCCTCTTTTCTGCAACAGTTTTTTCCTTTTGTTGTAAAGTTTGTTTATGGCAGGGGACCACCAGATTCGCTTCCTTTTTTTGGCGGAGAGCATCTTGTTTCTATCTGGGATGGCACGATTCATGCGTGAGTGGATGTGCTCATACAGTGCCTTAGTGTAGGACTCAGCAGTTGAACTTTCAGTTCCCGTCTGCATGGGTGTCATAAAGTTTGTAACTTCTGACTTGAGTAGCATGAAGTTTGCCTTTGAGAAGTTTTTATGGAGGTTTCCTTACTGGGGGTTGGAGGTGGGATGTGGATGTTAAGGGTGATTAGCCTATGGTCTGACCTGACCAACGAGGGGATGACCATAGGTGTGGAGCATTGATTTCCCATGTTGGTAATGACCAGGTCTAGGATATTGGAGCCCCTGGTGGGACTATGGATTAGTTGATCCAGGGCATTGGAATTTATGAATTCCAAGAACCATTGGGCAAAGGTGTTGGTGCACGAGTAGTTTTCCCAGTTAATGGCAGGGTAGTTGAAATCACCCAGTATTAGAGTTTTTGGCTGTATATTAATATTTTCCAGTATGTTTAGAAAGGTGTAGTGAGAATCTTGGGGCATGGTGGGGGATCTGTAGCAAGCTACAATTTGGATTGCAGTCTTACCTAGTGTTAGCTGCACCTGGAGAATTTCAGACACATTGTGTTGGGCAACTAACCTGGTGGTGTGAATATCCTTGGTGAATATGGACACTCCTCCACCTTTAGTGTTTCGATCCTGGTGTGGTGGCCGAAAAGTGTGGTAAGAGTTGTAGCCTGGTATTGCAGGGGTGCTGTCTGGAGCCTTGAATCAAGTCTCAGTTACTGCACAGATATCGAAGTTCTCCATTTTTAGGAGTGCTTCAAGAGAGTGCATTTTGAGGTTTAGAGTTCTAGCATTGAGTAGCATTACCTTCAGATTTTGTATGCTTGTACCTGTTACAGTGGTGGTTTTGTCCTTTGAACTTTGCCTAAAAAAGGCACTATAGGGGTACCAAGAGCCTTAGCCAGTAACCTGAATCCCAGGGGCAACAGGTGCAGACCATCTCTGGCAAAGCATCGTGGTCTGTCGATCATGTCGTCCCAGGCAGACAGATACTCAATCCCCTTTGAATGACAACAGAAGCTTAGCCAATTGTTGAAGTCAGTCATTTTGTCCTTATATTGTGGTTTCATTCTGGGTGAAGGCAGGATGCTACTCAGGGCTAGGGTCTTACCTGCCTGGGCCACATGATCCGAGAACTCTTCCATGTCAATTTTCATGTAGTCCAGGGAGGTACATCTCAAGTCATTCACTCCAACATGGACAATGACAGAGTCATATTTGTACTTGTTGTGGAGTGACTTGAGTGCATGAGTTATGTGGCGGATCCTGGCACCCCACAGGCAGTTCACTGTAATTTTCTCCTTGTTCAGCCTGGTGAGTGGGACATCAATGTGCCTGACTATAGAGTCACCTATGATTAAAGTGTTAAGTACGTTGTCTTACCTTAGGGGCTGTTGCTGGGTGGCACACTGGTGTTGTGAGCTATGTGACACTTTAGTTGTGATTGGTGTTTGTTTGCGTTTCAGCTTCGGAGGTCTTTGTTGCTGTGGCAGGTTACAGTTAAGGGCCTCCGCATATATGGATTTAGTGTTGCTATGTGTGGTTGTTGGTGGTGTGAGTTTAGAAGGACTGTGTGTTGCTTGAAGTGTAGTGTGGGTGTTAACCTTCTCCTCTTGACTGTCTAGCACAATCTTGGGTGAAGAGAGCATTGCTTCCAGTTTGGCTATGTAAGTGCATCTCTCACAGGTTGTAGTGTTGGGTGTTAGGAGGAGAGGATTGTCTATGTACATGACGCAATTGCTGCATTGCCCCAGTATGCCCAGATTCACCAGGAGGACAGGGGAAATCAACGGAAGCTGACCCTTGGACATGCCTGGTTTGGTGGTTTGTTTTTTTTTTTTTTAAGTACAGGAGCTGTTTTCCCTTACCTTAGCAAGGTACTTTGCAATTATAGGCTGTTTAGTGCCTATGATGAATTTCTCCTTATTAATAAGGAGAGTTGAGTGCTTGTATCAGTTTAAGGCTTCCTAGTGCTTTCCAGCAGGTATTAGAGCAAGTGCTAGTCACAGGGATGCTTAAAGATAAGATGAAAAAAATGGTTTATCCTAAACACTGCAGTGTGCACTAGAGAAGTTAGATGTGAAAGTAGGTAACTTAAGTTTTACCTGTCTAAAAAGTTAAGTTTTAATGGAGAGTCACTATTTTTAAAACAGCAAGATAGATTGAAAGGGGGTGATCACTTTTGTATGTTGTACTATGGAATACTGGACGAAAAAACGATCAAAAGAACAGTTGAATACAAGAACAGTACCAACGAACCAGGAACCACTAAGAGAATTAACGTTCTTTAATGAGGATTTACGTTTTCACCTCCGCTATGCAGAAGCTTCTTCAGAAAGACAACAAGAAGCACAGAAAAAAGCGCCAACATTTAAAACAGTGTTAGTATGATGTCACTTCCTTAGATACTTTGTAACTGAGTTACTAAACAAGTTCGTATCCCCATACATCATGGAAAGATTGAACCATTATATAACACATTTTTAATAAAGTATAATTAAAAATATATTTTAAAATATTTAAAAATATTTCCCGTGTGTCTATAACAATTGTACATTTACATCATTATTAATGAAACTAACTAAAAAAACTTTAAAACTTTTACCATAAGCCACAAATTAAACGGACCATGTCCTTGTTGACAGTGATTTTACACTGTCTTATCTCAAATAGCTTTTATACCTTAGAACAGAGGAAATGTTACAACACTCATTTAAGCCAGGGTAGGAGAAGGCATCCAAACCAATTTGCCACTCAAGCTCCTTTATTTCCAAAACTAGGGTCTGAGGGCCACCTCTATTTCCCGTAGTAACATGTTCAATCCCCATAAAGTGGAAACTATGCCCCACATTATTTAAAATATGTTTAGATAGGGCATTATCAGTTTTCTTATTCTTTATGGCATAACAGTGTTGATAGATTCGATCACTTAGCCTACGGTCCGTTTTCCCTATATAAAAACTAGGGCAACAGTCACAAAAAGCAGCATACACAACAGATTTTGTGTTACAATTTATTTTACTTCCTTTCTAAAATTTACTTATCACTTTTCAACAAAAGAAATTGATTATTTGGATGTGAAGTTGACAAAGGATTTACAAAATAATCGATTCCTGTCATGCATTCATAGGAAACCAACTTATTGTAATGCCTTCTTACATTATTCTAGCAATCACCCACCAAAACAAAAAAGATCAATTGTCAAAGGACAACTGGTCAGAGCTGTGCGCATGTGTAGTACGGTGGAAGCATTTAATTTAGAATGTGCCACCCTTAAAGCAATGTTTATAAATAGAGGATACCCAGTTCCTTTGATAGATGATTTGATTGAGGAGGTTTCTTCGAAAAGGGAAAATGGTTTTTATCAACCATTACTTTTCAATAACGAACATGGACTCACTCAAATAAGGGATGAACCTGTTGCACTTACAACAAATGGAGTCTTCAGTGCCAGTATTGATACAAATGGTTTTTCAACGGAAGTTGATTTTAAGGTTAGCTTTGTTACAACGTACTCCAAGCATGCAGGTGACCTATGGGCTATTATCAAAAAGAATTGGTATTTTATCCACAATAACCCTACATTATTTCAAAAGTTAGGCACATACCCCTCTATTGTTTATAGAAGAGGGCGTAACTTAAAAGAACTATTGCAAAGATGTAAGACAGTTTCTTTGTTTACAAGGCAAAGTGGCACAGCAATTTGTGGATCTTGCAATAGGTGTAAATTGTTAAAACCGGGTAGTTCCTTTACCATTAGGGATAGGAAATATACCATCAATTCTAAAATAAATTGTAACACAAAATCTGTTGTGTATGCTGCTTTTTGGGACTGTTGCCCTAGTTTTTATATAGGGAAAACGGACCGTAGGCTAAGTGATCGAATCTATCAACACTGTTATGCCATAAAGAATAAGAAAACTGATAATGCCCTATCTAAACATATTTTAAATAATGTGGGGCATATTTCCACTTTATGGGGATTGAACATGTTACTACGGGAATTAGAGGTGGCCCTCAGACCCTAGTTTTGGAAATAAAGGAGCTTGAGTGGCAAATTGGTTTGGATGCCTTCTCCTACCCTGGCTTAAATGAGTGTTGTAACATTTCCTCTGTTCTAAGGTATAAAAGCTATTTGAGATAAGACAATGTAAAATCACTGTCAACAAGGACATGGTCCGTTTAATTTGTGGCTTATGGTAAAAGTTTTAAAGTTTTTTAGTTAGTTTATTAATAATGATGTAAATGTACAATTGTTATAGACACACAGGAAATATTTTAAAATATATATTTTTAATTATATGTTATTAAAAATGTGTTATATAATGGTTCAATCTTTCCATGATGTATGGGGATATGAACCTGTTTAGTAACTTAGTTACAAAGTATCTAAGGAAGTGACATCATGGTAACACTGTTTTAAATGTTGGCGCTTTTTTCTGTGCTTCTTGTTGTCTTTCTGAAGAAGCTTCTGCATAGCGGAGGTGAAAACGTTAATCCTCATTAAAGAACGTTAATTCTCTTAGTGGTTCCTGGTTCGTTGGTACTGTTCTTGTATTGTACTATGGAATACAGTAGAATGGCCAATAAGTTTAAATAGCTGAAGGGGAGTGATTTTGCAAAATACTCTCACAAGCCAGAGAAAGCAGAGAGGAAATGAGATATATGGTCAAATTAACATAAGAGGCAGGCAGCTAGAAAGACGGTGGTATTTCTGCCTGACTCACAAGAAAAAGAGCTGTGATGTCTTTCAAAATTTTAATCTGCAGTTAAAAGCAGAACACAAGCAAAACACAAGGTAAAAAAAAGAAATCACAGCACTCAAAATATAAAAAGGCAATAAACCAATATAAAATACAACAAATAAAATGCAAACCACCCTTTCCTTCACAGCAAAGTGTAGCAGAGTCTGGGTGAGCCTTTCCAATAAAGCTCTGAAATGTTTTATTCTACCCTTTAAATAGAAGGTTTAGTTCCTAGCTCCACTCCCTCAGTTCACAAATGATTAACCTTAAGTGACCTCTTCTATGTTATGTATGAGTCCTTAATTGATCAGTTGTAATTTCTGCCTGACTCACAAGAAACAGAGCTGTGGTGTCTTTTGAAGTTTTAATATGCAGTTAAAAGCAGAACACAAGCAAAACACAAGGTAAAGAAGACAAAGCACCGCACTCAAAATATAAAAAGGCAATAAACCAATATAAAATACAGCAAATAAAGAGCAAACCATCCTTTCCCTCAAAGCAAAGTGTAGCAGAGTCAGGGTGAACCTTTGCAATAAAGCTCTGAAATGTTTTATTTTACCCCTTAAATACAAGGTTTAGTTCCTAGCTCCACCCCCTCAGTTCACAAATGATTAACCTTAAGTGACCTCTTCTATCTTATGTATGAGTCCTTAATTGATCAGTTCTAATTTCTGCCTGACTCACAAGGAACAGAGCTGTGGTGTCTTTTGAAGTTTTAATATGCAGTTAAAAGCAGAACACAAGCAAAACACAAGGTAAAGAAAACAAATCACAGCACTCAAAATATAAAAAGGCAATAAACCAATATAAAATGTATCTTTCGGCTTTTCCCGGTTAGGGGTCGCCACAGCAGAACTCTGGTCCGCTAATGATTGGCAGCAGATTTTTACGTACCGAGTTGCCAACCCTGACGTACAACCTTCAACGAAGGTACGCCCATTCACGCATGTCTCCACACAGAAAACGCTTTAGCTGAGAATCGAACAGGACAATGTCTTGCTGTGAGGCGAGAATGCTACCGCAGCACCACCACCGCAGTCTAATAAACCAATATAAAATACAACAAATAATAAGTAAATCAACTTTTCCCTCACAGCAAAGTGTAGCAGAGTCTGGGTGAGCCTTTCCAATAAAGGATGGGGTAAGAAGGTTTACACTTCTGCAGCCTTGGCCATTAGGGCTTTAAACTGCCAGTTTCAGATGTTAAAATATCAGCAACATGTTATTGGACTGCTTAAACAGAAAATGATGTTGATTCCTGACTGTGTGGAAAATAAAGAATTACAGGATTTAATGCATTCTGCTGAACAAGTTGGAAAACATACTTTGCAATGTGGTTTTGATTCATTAGAGGCCTCTTGCGGGGCTGCTGTTACTGGGTCTGTAATCAGGAGGCATGCTTGGCTTAAGGAGCAATCTTTGCCTGATCATGTTAAAGCTAAATTGTTGGATACTCCTTTAAATCAGGACTGCCTGTTTGACAACAAGACTGAGGAAGTTCTTAAAACGATGGAAGATAAAGCTAAATTTATGCAAACTGTTAAAGATGGTTTACAAGTTCAACCTCCTAGATTTAGTAGGCAGTGGCCCTCTAAGAATTGGTCCTTTCCAGCCTCTTCCAGGTCTTCTCAAGCCAAACCCAGATAGCAAAAACCCCAGGTTTCAGTCACAGGGGACTCACAGAGCTAAGTAGTGGGGGGCCTCCACTTTCAAGTCTGGGAATAAAAATACCCCCCCCCCCCTATGGTACACTGTCTCAATGACTTCCTTTTAAAATTTTCAAGCACTTATAAACTGTGACTGCCCCTTTGGGGGGAAAGATTGCTTTTCATGCAAAGAATCGGGAACTCATTACCCAGGACAAATGGGTTTTAAATATAGTGTCCCAGAGATACAGATTTCACTTCCACACATTGCTAACACCAAGTGGGTGGCCGGACCTACCCCCAAATCAGTTGGCAGAGGCCCAAAAACAAGTACTTTCTCTCTTAAGAATGGGGGTTATTCAACTGGTACCAGAAGAGGAAAAGGGACAAGGTTTCTACTCAAGACTTTTCCTGGTACCCAGAAAAGACAATTCATGGTGTCCTATCCTGGACCTGTCTACTCTAAACACCTTTTTGGAGAATCCAAACATCAAGATGCTGACTCTTCACCAATTACTTCCTATAGTAGGCAGAGATGCCTGGTTGGCAACACTAGATTTAAAAGAAGCATACCTTCACATCCCAATCAAGGAATCTTGCAGAAGATACTTACGCTTCAAAGCAGATTACACACAGTATCAGTTCTCTGCACTGCCCTTTGGCTTATCTACTGCGCCCAGGATATTCATAAAGTGCCTAGCTCCAGTTATTGCATTTTGCAGGCAAAGAAATATTCAAATATACCCATACCTGGATGATTGTCTAATTCAGGCAGAAAGCCAGGACATACTTTTGAAACATCTGGCCTTTGTAAAAAGGGATGCTCTTCGTGTTTCACTTTTGCAGTCATTACATTTGGGTAATCTGCTGGCAGGTTGCCCTCATTCGGCCTGAATAACAAAGTCTTGGGTCCTGTATTGGTTGCTGTCTCCTCTTCCATGACATCAGGTCGTCAGGGGTATAAAACAAGCAGCCGACACCATTTTAATCAGTCTTTCTTGCCTCGCAATGCCCAAAGCAGAAGCAGTTCGCAAGTGCTGGTCGGCCGACTCCTGAAATTTTTGTTTTCGAGTTTCAGAACCGAAGTCTTCAAACTAAAGCTAAGTACCCCATTGGGGAAACTTTTTCTTGCTCCTTACCATTGTCAGTAAAAGCTAATAATTGCATTACTTGTGGGAAGCAAATACCTCATGGATTTTCATTTGTACTGTATTCCTTGCCTAGGCCCTGATCACAATGTGCCTTGCTGTTGGTTTTGTGCTAAATTTAACCAATGCACTATTAAGCGTCGGTATATTTTTGCTTCTAAATATTTTGGTTCAAGATTTAAGTACCCTGAAATGTCGTTGGTTAGCAATCCGACTACTGGAGTTAAAAAAACGCAAGGAAAAAGCAGAGACAGACTGTCGAAGTCCAAAACAGACGACGCAGCTTCTCCCAAGCCAGTCGCCGGTTCACCGATACTCAGTGAGGTGCTTTCGCAGCCCCTGATACCCACTACTTTTGAGTCACAGGCCTCTACCGAGACTCATTCGGAATCCGGTATGCCACGAGATTCGCAAAGTATTGAACCCGCGGATGTCTCTCCCTTGGATTGGTCCAGAGCCGCTGAGCAGGCACCGGCTTCTGAGGGTGTTTTCAGGCCTCAACATTTTTATATTAAACCAACGCCTTCAACAAAAACAAGGTCAAAAACAACTTCTATGTCTAAAACAACGACACATGAGCTACGTGCTCAGGCCCCTATGCCTAAAAAACAAATTATCAAAATGGCTGAGGATTTAATTACCTTGATCAGGGGTTCCCAACCCCCCCTGCTAAGAGGCCTAGGCAAGGCACTGATTATGAATCTTTAGATCAGGTTTCCATTTCTTCTGATCAGGAATTTTCTATTCCACCTTATGAGGATTCTGATGCAGAGGAGTCCATCCCATCTGCATCTCTTCCTGAGGATTACCCTTTTGGAGAGACTTTGCATACTTTAAGGGAACATTTTCACTGGGAGAGTCAGGACTTCTCTGAATCAAAAAAGAGACTTGGGGATTTCCTCCTTCTTCCTCAGCATAGGCCTTTGGCAATACCTCTTGTATTAGACATTGTTGATGTGTTTTCGGAATCAAGCATGGCTCCTGATTCCCTGCCTCTGCTCCTAGTAAGCCAGACAGATATTACAGGGTTCCTGACTCCCACAAATTTCTTTTCAAAAATCCTGCTGCTGATCCTGAGACTATTTCTCAGGGTCCCAAGGGTGTTAAGGCTTCTACAGCCAAAAATCCCACCCCTTCTGATAGAGATTCCAGGGCACTGGATAGATGGGTAAGAAGGTTTATATGTCTACAACCTTGGCAATCAGGGCTTTAAACTGCCAGTTTCATATGCTTAAATATAAACAGCATCTTATGAGCTTACTGAAACAGAAAATTATGTTGATTTCTGATAGTGTGGAAAATACAGTTATAGGATTTATTGCATTCAGCAGAACAGGTTGGAAAGCATACTTTGCAATGTGGTTTTGATTACTTGGAGGCCTCTTGCAGGGCTGCTGTAACTGGATCTGTGATAAGAAGGCATGCCTGGCTCAAGAAGCAAAATCTGCCTGATCATGTTAAACTGTTGGATGCCCCTTTACAGCACAATAGTTTGTTTGGTAATAAGGCAGAAGAGGTTTTAAAGAAAATGGAAGACAAAGCTAAATCTATCCAAACTGTAAAAGATTTCTTGCAAGTGCAGCCATCCAGGTTCAGTAGGCACTGGCCTACTAAGAATTGGTCCTTTCCTGTGTCCAACAGAGCCACTCAGTGCAAACCCAGGCTCTCAAAAGGCTCCAGATATCAATCACCGGGATCTTACGGGTCAAAACAATGGGGTGCCTCCACCTCCAAATCTGGAGGTAACAAAGCACAACCCTACAGTAAGCAGTCTCAATGACTTTCCTCTACCATCTCCAAGCACTTATCTTTTGGCAGCCCCCTTGGGGGGAAAACTAGCACCTCATGCTCAAAATTGGCAGCTAATAACCCAAGACAAGAGGGTATTAAACATAGTATCCCAGAGGTACAGATTTCATTTCCATACTTTGCCAATTCCAAACGGATGGCCAGATCTGCCTCAAAACCAGTTGGCAGAGGCCCACAAATAAGTCATGTCCCTCATGGATATGGGGACTATTCAACCAGTACTAGAAAAGGAAAAAGGACAAGGATTTTATTCAAGACTTTTCCTGGTACCCAGAAAAGACAAATCATGGCATCCAATACTGGACTTATCGATTCTGAACACATTCCTGGACATTCCAAAATTCAAAATGCTGACTTTACAACAGCTACTGCCTATGCTAGGCAAGAATGCCTGGTTAGTAACTCTAGACTTAAAAGAGGCATACCTGCATATCCCAATAAGGGAATCTTGCAGAAGATACCTCCACTTCAAAGCAGGTTTTTTGCATTACCAATTGTCTGCACTGCCCTTTGGCTTATCTACTGTGCCCAGGGTTTTTACAAAGTGCCTGGCACCAGTAATTGCATTCTCCAGTCAAAGAAACATTCAAATGTATCCTTATCTGGACGATTGTCTCATTCAGGCAGAGGACAAGGACACTCTTCTTCAACATCTGGCATTCGTAAAAAGGCTTCTAGCATGCCTAGGGTACACCATAAACGAAAAGAAATCACAACTGGTACCCTCTAAAATAATTACATTCCTGGGTGCAAGCTTGAATACAACTGCCCAGATAGCTTACCTCACACCAAACAAACAAATGCAATTGACAACATACTTCAAACAAATGGCAACAAAAAACCCAGTTATCCTTAAGACAAATTCTGCAGGCTTTGGGGTTCATGGCATCCTGCATTCTACTAATTCCAGAAGAAACTTCAATGGTACCTAAAAAGTTTATGGAGTCAACATTGTCAGAACCTTGAAACAATGATTCCTCTCATTCCCTGCCTACAGCAGGAGTTTCTTTGGTGGGCAGAGACATGTCACCAAAACAAGAGACTGTCATTCACTCTGCCCCCTGCCACCCATACCCTAACTACAAACGCATCAGACTATGCTTGGGGGGGCCCACCTGGGAGGGAGATGCATTCAGGGCAAATGGAGCCTAAACCAAATGCATCTACATATCAACCAGAAAGAAATGCTAGCTGTTCAGAATGCTCTGACAGCCTTCAAGGACTTACTTCATCCAGGACAACTACTGATAAAGACGGACAACACCACAGTTATGTGATACATAAACAAGCAGGAGGGATCCCTTCCTACCCCCTTTGCAGACTAGCCATGGCCTTGTGGAACACAGCCTTGAATTACCAAATACAACTTTAAGCTCAATTCCTGCCAGGAAAGCAAAATACTCTGGCAGACGACCTAAGCAGAAATCTTATGGACCCGCACGAATGGAAACTGGATCCACAAATTTTCAACATGTTAACACAGAAATAGGGAAGCCCAGACATAGATCTATTTGCCTCTCCCCAAAACTATCAGTTGGACAAATTCTGCACAAGAACTCATTACAAAAAAGCATGGAAAATGGATGCTCTATCCTTCAGCTGGAAAAACCTATCAGTATATGCCTTTCCCCCTCTGCGTCTACTCTGCAAGGTCTTACTAAAAGTCAGACAGGAAAAAACAAAAATGATTCTAATTGCTCTGTACTGGCCTCGCCAACACTGGTACCCACTTCTAAGGAATATGTCACACCTTCCTCCGTGGTACTTGCCTCAAACTGCTCATCTACTGTCTCAGCAGAACTATCAAATTCTGCACACTCAGCTCCAAACTCTGAATCTTGCAGCATGGCTAATCAACTAATTATTCAAACCACATCTCTCAGTAAACCTGTGATGGACGTCATTTTGGAAGCCAGAAGGCCTAGTACTAGAAAATCTTATGCTGATAAATGGAAGAGATTCTGTGCTTGTAACCAAGCACAAGGAGTAGACGCAGCAAAGCCTAATATTCCTCAGATTTTACAATACTTAACTGAGATGCTTGACAAGGGCCTATCTTTTTCTTCCATAAAAATCCATGCCTCTGCCATCTCGGATCATTACAACACAGAGCCTCCCCTCTTTTCTCATCCACTATCCACTGCTAAAACAGTATCTCAAGGGGGCCAAAAATTTAAGGCCTCCCAGGAGTGTGCCAACTCCTGCATGGGACCACAATTTTGTGCTGGAAAAACTCACCCTGCCTACTTTTGAACCAGCAGCTACTGCGGATATAAAATTTCCTTCTTGGAAGACAGCTTTTCTTTTGGCAGTCACTTCAGCTAGAAGGATTCCAGAACTACAGGCTCTCATGGCAATGGAGCCTTTCATTATTTTTTACCCGGACAGGGTGGCCCTCAGGACCAATCCTTCTTTTATGCCTAAAGTGATATCCAGTGTGGCTCTTCACCAGACCATTCACCTGCCAACCTTTTTCCCAAATCCGCAGAACAAGGGGGAGCGGATTCTGCATTCATTGGATGTACACAGACAACTAAGATTCTACTTAAACAGGACAAAATCTCTAAGAAAGTCTGAGCAACTACTGGTAGCATTTGCTGCTGGTTCAGACAGGGAAGGCTATATCAAAGCATACTATTTCTAAGTGACTTAGCCATTGCATTTGTTTCTGCTACTTGCACCATGGTAAACCTGTGCCCAAGGGGATCAGATCCCATTCCACCAGGGCTGCCTCTACTTCAGAAGCTTTTCTCAGGGGTCCCTACCAGAGACATTCTAGAAGCTGCAACTTGGAGCTCAGTTCATACATTCACAAAGCATTATCATTTATCTGTCTTGTCTAAATCCAGGGCAGGCTTTGCCACTGCAGTCCTGCAGGGTCTTTTAGCTGCTCCTAATGCTGTTTAGTTCCATCCTCAGCTTTGGGATTCTACCCAAATGTAATGACTGCAACAGTGAAACACGAAGAACTTAGTACAGTTGTGTACACTTACCATAAATGTAGTTGTTCGAGTGTATTCACTGTTGCAGTCTGGGTTACCCACCCCCCAGCCCCCTTTCTATACCTTTTCTTTCCTTCACTATACTCAAAAGCCTTTGTGGTGTATTTGCTTTTAGTTGAAGGTAAATTTTATGTTTCTAAGGTGCATTTAAATCTTTACAGTTTATATATATATTTTTGCTCCCCATTGGGGAAGGCACCTGACATCTGGGGCAAGAAAAACTGATTAAAATGGCATCGGCTGCATGTTTTATACCCCTGATGACCTGACGTCATGGAAGAGGAGACAGAAACCGTTGCAGGACCCAAGACTTTGTTATTCAGGCCGACTGAGGGCAACCTGCCAGCAGATTACCCAAATGTAATGACTGCAACAGTGAATACACTCGAACATCTACATTTATGGTGTGTACACAACTGTACTTTCTATCTTGTCTGGGGTACACCATAAACGAAAAGAAGTCACACCTGGTATCCTGTCAGCAAATTATATTCCTGGGAGCAAGCTTGAATACAACTTTCCAGATGGCTTACCTCACGCCAGAAAAGCAAATTCATTTGACAACCAACTTCAAACAAGTGGCCACAAAAACCTTGCTATCTGCAAGGCAGATACTGCAAGCCTTGTGCTTCATGACCTCCTGCATTCTTCTAATTCCATATGCAAGACTGCATATGAGGAAACTACAGTGGTATCTAAAAAGCCTATGGTGTCAACATTCCTCAAGACCAAGAAACAATGATTCCTGTCATAACTTGTCTACCGCTAGAGTTCCTTTGGTGGGTAGAGGCCTGCCACCAAAGCAAGGGATTACCTTTCACACCACCCTCTGCCGCCCAAACCCTAACAATAGATGCATCAGACTATGCATGGGGGGCTCACCTGGCAGGGAAGTGCATTCAGGGCAAATGGAACCCAAGTCAAATGCACCTGCATGTCAATCAAAAAGAAATGTTAGCTGTACAGAATGCTCTGACAGCCTTCAAGGACCACATTCTTCCAGAACAACTAATGGTAAAGACGGACAACACCACTGTTATGTGGTACATAAAGAAGCAGGGGGGGGTGCATATTCTTACCCCCTCTACAGACTAGCCATGGCATTGTGGAACACAGCCTTGAGCTACCAAGTGCATCTACAAGCTCAATTCCTGCCAGGAAAATTAAATACACTGGCAGACAGACTAAGCAGAAACCTCATGGACCTACACGAGTGGAAACTGGAACCAAGGATTTTCAGCATGTTGACAAGCAAATGGGGTTGCCCAGATATAGACCTGTTTGCCTCTCCCCAGAACTACCAATTGGACAAATGTTGCACAAGGACTCCCCACAAACAAGCCTGGAAAGTGGATACTCTGTCCTTCAGCTGGAAATACCTGTAGGTTCATAGGTAGGTACTAAGCTATCGGCCCAAGGGCCTGCATAAGCCTAGCCAGCAAGGTTCCCTGGCTTACGCCACCCAAGAAAGTTATTTTCCTGTGCCACTGTCAAGCAGAGACACAGAAGTGATCCCCGGGGTGTATTTCCTGTTTCTCATCCACTCATCAAGATTTTTCTTGAAGAGTGCTAATGAAGAACTTTGCTTGACATAGATGTCCAGAGTATGGGAAGTCTCTGGGATAGGAATCTATCCCTCCAGCATGTCCTGTTTATTGTGGTGACAAGGTTTAGGTCCCTAGAGCATGTAGCTCGGAGGGATTGGGATTTCTTTAGGTGTAGCATGTCCAGCAGCTCTGGGTTTGACACAGCTTTATATGTTAAGCAGAGATCACCTCGGAGTAGGCGATATGCTACGGAGTAAAGCTGGAGTTCTTTGAGACGGTCAGTGTAGAGCATTTGTTTGAGTCCAATAATCCTCTTTGTGAGGTACTTCTGTGGCCTTTCCGGCTGCTGCAGATGTCTTTGTGAGGTACATTCCAAAAGGGGCGTTGTACTCTATAATGGGTCTAATGAGTGTCGAGTAGAGGGGAACAATGACCTCTTTTTTCCTGGATGAGAACCCTTTTGTGATGAGGTGTGCCACGTAGAAAGACTTCCTGACTACTGTGGCGATGTGACTATCACAGGAGAGACTACTGTCCACCTGGATCCCAAGGTCTCTTATCACGCATTCGGTGTTAAGTAGATTGCTGCCTATGTGGTAGTTCATGGGTACAGAGTTTTTACCAAAGGGGATGACACTGCACTTTTTGGCATTGAGCTTGAGGCCATGGCTCTGACACCATGCATCTGTTTCAGAGAGGCCCTTTTGTAGGATGTTCACATCATTTGGGGACTTGACTATGGCTCCTAGTTTGCATTCATCTGCGAACTACGTTAGCCAGAGGCCTTCTGTGTTAGCCTGTACTTCAGAGAAGTAGATACCAAACAGGAGCGGTCCCAGGACGAAACCCTGTGGTACTCCACTTGTCACTGGTTTAAGGTCAGATTTGGAGTCTGCAACTTTTACAGTGTGGGTTCTGTCAGTGAGCCAGCTGGCAGCCCATCTTGTGATGTAGGGATTTATGCCTAGTTTATTGAGTTTAGCTATAATTCCAGAATGGGAGATGGTGTCGAAAGCCTTGGTGAGGTCAAGATAGTCTGTGTGAACCACCTTACCCTCATCTACGGCTTTGGTGACTGCCTCAAAGAAGTCGATCAGGTTCAGGAGGCACGATCTGCCTTTCACAAACCTGAACTGGGTGGGATCCAGAGTTTGGAGGTTACCAATGTCTTTGTTTATGAGTTCCATGGTGATACGTTCCATGGCCTTGCAGACCAGGCTCGTCAGGCTAATAGGTCTACAGTTCCCGGGATCAGTGGTAGCTCCCCCTTTGTGGAGTGGGATAACTGTTGCTGTGCGCCATTCAGTTGGCACAAAGCCTGATGCGAGGCTATTATTGAACACGGTGCTTAAGTGAGGAGCCAGTTCATTCTGAAGTTTGTGTAAAACGCAGCCTGGTATGTTGTCCGGTCCCATGGATGCTGTGTTTTTGGCTTTATTGAGTGCATCTTTCACCTGCGTAGTTGTGATTATCAGTCTATGCCTTCCCCCCTCTGCCTCTGCTCTCCAAAGTACTACTAAAAATCAAACAGGATAAACCAAGGATGATTTTGATTGCTCCAGACTGGCCTCGCCAACACTGGTATCCCCTCCTGCACAATGTGTCACGATTATCTCCATCGCACCTGCGTCAGACTCCTTCCCTGCTGTCTCAGCAGGAGGACCAGATTCTGCACCCTCAGCTTCCAACACTTAACCTTGCAGCCTGGCTAATTACTTAATCTCTCCTTTACCATCCCTCAGCAAACCTGTGATGAATATCATTTTAGAGTCAAGTAGGCCTAGTACTAGAAAATCTTATGCTGACAAATGGAAAAGATTCTGTGCCTGGAACCAATCTCAAGGCATGAGCACAGCAGCGCCCAATTTACCTCAGATTTTACAGTACTTAACTGAGATGCTTCACAAGGGCCTGTCTTTTTCCTCCATTAAAATCCACGCCTCCGCCATTTCAGCTCATTATAACACAGAACCTCCCCTCTTCTCTCATCCACTGCTCAAGCAGTTCCTCAGAGGGGCCAAAAATTTGTGACCACCCAAGAGAGCTCCAACCCCAGCCTGGGACCTTAACTTTGTCTTGGAGAAACTCACTCTACCTCCTTTCGAGCCAGCTACTACTGCAGACTTAAAATTTCTTTCTTGGAAAACAGCTTTCCTTTTAGCAGTCACTTCAGCTAGATGGGTATCTGAATTACAGGCCCTTGTGGAAGTGGAGCCTTTCATCATCTTTCATGCGGACAGGGTGTCCCTCAGAACCAATCCATCCTTCATGCCCAAGGTGGTATCCAGTGTGTCTCTTAATCAGTCCATTCATTTGCCAACCTTCTTTCCCAATCCACAGAAAAAAGGGGACCGGATACTGCATTCCTTAGATGTGCACAGACAATTTAGATTCTACTTGGACAGGACTAAACTTCAATGGAAATCTGAACAACTGCTGGTGGCATTTGCTGCAGGGGCAGAGGGGAAGGCCATTTCAAAGCAAACCATTTCTAAATGGATAAGCCATTGCATTCATTTCTGCTATAAGCACCATGGAAAACCTATCCCCCAGGGGATCAGACCTCACTCCACCAGGGCTGCATCTACCTCTGCAGCCTTTCTCAGAGGCGTCTCTACCAGGGACATCCTAGAAGCTGCTACCTGGAGTTCTGTACATACTTTCACCAAGCATTATCATTTGCCAATTTTCTCTAAAGCCAGAGCTGGCTTTGCCACTGCAGTCTTGCAGGGCCTTATAGCGGGCCCTAATGCTATCTAAATTCCTCCTCCCAACCATAGCTTTGGGAATCTACCCAAATGTAGTGACTGCAGTAGTGAAACACGAAGAACATAGTACAGTTGTGTACACTTAGCATAAATGTAGATGTTCAAGTGTATTCACTGTTGCAGTACTGGTTACCCTCCCTCCAGCCCCCTAACTTCTTTTGGCTTTAACTCTACTTTCCTATACTATGCCTATAACTCTACTTTCCTATCGTATGCTTAAAAGCCTTTTTGGTGTATTTGCTTTTTTGTTGGAGGTATATCTTTGTGCTTTTATGTTTAATTGTTTCCCATTAGGGGGGCACCTGACATCTGGGGAAGAAAAACTGATGTAATGGCGTTGGCTGCATGTGTTATACCCTTGACGACCTGACTTCATGGAAGAAGGGACAGCTACCGACACAGGACCCAAGACTTTGTTAATCAGACCGACTTAGGGCTACCTGCAAGCAGATAACCCAAATGTAATGACTGCAACAGTGAATCCACTCGAACATCTACATTTATGGTAAGTGTACACAACTGTACTTTACCTAGGATGGCTGAGGGTTTAATCTCTCTCATCAGCAATAACCAGTCTGCTCAAACTACCCCAGCCAAAAGAAAAAGGTACCTTTCTCCAGAGGTGCTTTCGGAGCCAAAGTCAGAAGACTCTGAATGTCTAGATTCAGACACTGAAGAACAGCCCCTGGCAGCCTTTGAAGATTCCAGTGCCGAGAAATCCATTCCTTCTGCATCCCCTCCTGAGGACCTCTCATTCAGCGAGACCTTAAATAGCCGCAGACAGCATTTCTGTTGGGAAGCACAGGACTACCCCCAGTTAAAGGAGAGAGAGAGTTCCTGGACTTGCCACAACATATAAACCCTTAGCTATTCCTCCCATGCTGGATGTGGTGGAGGATGTCTTCCTGGAGTCTGGCCTCACTCCAGATGCCCTGCCCCCTGCACCCAGAAACCCTGACAGGTATTATAGGGTGCCGGACACCCACAAGTATTTGTTCAGGAAGCCTGTAGCTGACCCAGAGGTCATTACTCAGGGACCTAAAAGGTTTAGGGCCAGATGTTCTTCGTGTTTCACTGTTGCAGTCATTACATTTGGGTAATCCTGCTGGCAGGTTGCCCTCAGTCTGCCTGAATTCCAAAGTCTTGGGTCCTGCATCGGCTGCTGTCGCCTCTTCCCTGACGTCCGGTCATCAGGGGTATAAAAGAAGCAGCCGATGCCATTTTCTTCAGTCTTTCTTGCCGCGTGGTGCCCAAAGCAGAAGCAGTTCGCAAGTGCTGGTCGGCCTACTCCTGAGATTTTCGTGTTCGAGTTTCAGACCCGAAGTCTTCAATAAAGCTAAGTACCCCGTTGGGGAAACTTTTTTCTTGCCCCAGACCGATGTCAGAAAAAGTTAATAATTGTATTTCCTGTGGAAAGCAAATACCTCATAAGGACTTTCATTCTTACTGCGTTCCTTGCCTAGGCCCTGATCACATTTCTGGTTGTCGGTTTTGTGCTAGATTTAACCAACACACTATTAAGCGTCGGTATGATTTTGCTTTAAACTATTTCGGACGCCGGTTTAATTATCCAGAAATGTCGTCGGATAGCCATCTGACTACCGGAGTTCACAACGACGAAGCTTCTCCTAAGCCAGTCGCCATTTCTCAGTGAGGCGCTTTTGCAGCCCCTGACGCCCGTTAGTTTAGAGTCGCAGGCCGTTACCAACTCCCACGTGGAGTCGGCTATGCCACTGGAAACTCAAGGTATTGGAGCCTCGGACACTATTCCCTCCGATGGATCTGGAGCCGTTGAGCAGGCACCGGCTTCTGAGGGTGTAGTCCGACCTAAACATCTTTACATTAAACCGACTTCAGCTTCAAAGGCAAAGACTAATGCACCTTCTAAAGCAAAGAAACAAACTCAAGAGCCACATGGACAGGCCTCTATGCCCAAAAAACAGATGCTCAAAATGACCGAAGACTTGATTACCTTGAGCAAGGGTTCCCATCCCCCTCCTGATAAGAGGCCTAGGCAAGAGACTATGAATCTTTAAATCAGGTTTCTATTTCTTCTGATTCCTCTTCTGATCAGGAATATTCTCTTCCCTCCATAAGGATTCTGATGCTGAAGAATCTATACCTTCATCTTCTCCTCCAGAGGACTATTCTTTTGGGGAAACCTTGCATACTATGAGGGAGCATTTCCACTGGGAGAGCCAAGATTTTTCAGAATCTAAAAAGAGGCTCAGGGATTTCCTTTTACTACCTCAACACAGGCCTCTAGCCATTCCACCTGTGTTAGACATTGTAGATGATGTGTTTTCGGAGTCTAGTCTGACCCCTGACTCCTTACCTCTAGCTCCTGTTAAGCCTGACAAGATACTACAGGGTTCCTGACTCTCATAAATTCCTTTTTAAAAACCCTGCTGCTGACCCAGAAATTATTTCACAGAGTCCCAAAGGAGTTAAGGATTCTGCTGCAAAAAAACCCTACCCCTTCTGACAGGGATTCTAGGGCACTGGATAGATGGGAAAAAAAGGTTTAAACATCTGCTACCTTGTCTATAAGGGCCTTAAACTGTCAGTTTCATATGCTCAAATATCAGCAACATGTCATGGCATTGCTTAAACAGAAAATGTTGTTAAACTCTGAATGTGCAGAAAACAAGGAAATGCAGGATTTATTGCATGCAGCTGAACAAGTTGGAAAGCATACTTTGCAATGTGGTTTTGATTCTTTGGAGGCCTCCTGCAGGGCCGCAGTTACGGGTTCTGTAATTAGGAGGCATGCTTCGTTAAAGGAACAAAATCTGCCTGATCTTGTTAAAGTTAAATTATTAGCTGCATCTTTACAGCATGATACTTTGTTTGGCGTTAAGGCAGAAGAGGTGTTAAAGAAAATGGAGGACAAAGCTAAATCTATGCAAACTGTCAAAGATTTTTTACAAGTACAGCCACCTAGGTTTAGTAGACACTGGCCTACAAAGAATTGGTCCTTTCCTGTGTCAGACAGACCTCAAAGGGGCAGATCCAGATGCCCTAGAGGCAGATCCCAGGTGCAAGGTTCATACAGGTCAAAGCCATGGGGTGCTTCTACCTCCAAAGTTGGAGAAGACAAATCACAGCCATACAAGAAACAGTCCCAATGGCTTACCCCTGCCGGCACCAAGCACTTTTATCCTGGCAGCACCCTTAGGGGGAAAATTAGCATTTTTTTCTCAAAATTGGCACATTATAACCCAAGACAAGTGGGTTCTAAATATAGTGTCACAAGGCTACAAGTTCCATTTCCATACCCTGCCAAAGGCAAATGGCTGGCCAGATCCCCTAAAAAATTAATGGGCAGAGGCGCAAAAACAAGTCTCATTCCTCATGGACATGGGGGCCATTCAACAAGTACCAGAATAAGAGCAGGGACAAGGATTTTACTCAATACTGTTCTTGGTACCCAGAAAGGACAAGGCCTGGAGACCAACCTATCTATTCTGAACAAATTCCTGGATATACCAAAATTCAAAATGTTGACTTTGCAGCAGCTTCTGCCTATGCTGGGCAAGAATGCTTGGCTTGTGACTTTAGACCTAAAAGAGGCATACCTGCATGTCCCAATCAGACAATCATGCAGAAGATACCTCAGATTCAAGTCTGGCTCAATGCATTACCAATTCTCTGCACTGCCATTTGGCTTATCTACTGCACCCAGGGTCTTTACAAAGTGCCTGGCACCAGTAATTTCATTCTGCAGACAAAGAGGAATACAAATATATCCTTACTTGGACGACTGTCTAATTCAAGCAGAGAACAAGGACATTCTTCTACAGCATCTTGCATTTGTGAAAAGACTTCTAACATGTCTAGGGTACACAGTCAGCGAAAAGAAATCAAAACTACTACCCTCTCAACAGATAATATTCCTGGGTGCAAGCTTAAATTCAACTGCCCAGATGGCTTATCTCATGCCAGACAAACAAAAGCAACTGACTACCTGTTTCAAAATGTTGGCAACAAAGGCCCAGTTATCTGCAAGAAAAATTCTGCAGGCTTTGGGCTTCATGGCATCCTGCATCCTACTAATTCCATATGCAAGACTGCATATGAGGAAACTTCAATGGTACATAAAAAGTATTTGGACTCAACATTGCCACAGCCTGGAAACAATTATTCCTCTCATTCCCTGCCTGCAACAGGAGTTTCGATGGTGGAAGAAGGCTTGTCACCAGAACAAGGGACAGCCATTCACTTTACCCCCAGCCAGGCAGACACTAACAACGGATGCTTCAGATTATGCGGGGGGGGGGCCCACATGGCAGGAAGATACATTCAGGGCACATGGTCCTCAAACCAAATGCATCTACATATCAATCAAAAGGAGATGATAGCTGTTCAAAATGCCCTGATAGCCTTCAAGGACCTACTTCATCCGGGGCAACTACTGATAAAGACAGACAACATCATGGTCATTTTGTATATAAACAAGCAGGGGGGCACACATTCTTTTACCCTCTTTGCAGACTAACCATAACTTTGTGGGACACAGCATTGACTTACCAAGTACATCTGCAGGAACAATTACTGCCAGGAAAGGAAAACACTCTGGCAGACGAACTAAGCAGAAACCTCATGGATCCCCACGAGTGGCAGCTGGATCCACAAGTCTTCAGCATGATAACAAGGAAATGGGGATGCCCGGACATAGATCTATTTGCCTCCCCTCACAACTACAAACTAAAAAGATTCTGCACAAGGACTTATCACAGACAAGCATTGAAAGTGGACACCCTATCTTTCAGCTGGAAAAACCTATCAGTATATGCCTTTCCTCCCCAAAGTACTCCTAAAGGTCAGACAGGAGAAGCCAAACATGATACTGATTGCCCCAGACTAGCCCCGCCAGTACTGGTATCCAATCCTAAGGAACTTGTCTCAATACCCAGCTTGGACCTTACCTCAAATACCTCATCTACTGTCCCAGCAAAACAATCAGATCCTGCGCAGCCAACTCAGTACTTTAAACCTGGCAGCATGGCGGATAATGTAGTCATACAAAACACACCTCTCAATAAAGCTGTGGTGGATGTCATTTTGGAAGCCAGAAGGCCTATTACTAGAAAATCTTATGCTGGAAAATGGAAGAGATTCTGTGCTTGGAACCAGGCACAAGAAACTGATACAGCTGTTCCAAATATTCCTCTGATTTTGCAATACTTAACTGAGATGCTGGACAAAGGCCTATCTTTTTCATCAATTAAAATTCATGCCTCTGCCATTTCGGCTCATTACAATACAGAGCCACCAATCTTTTCTCATCCTTTATTAAAGCAGTACCTCAGAGGAGCCAAAAACTTAAGGCCTCCAAGGTATTCACCAATGCCTGCATGTTACCTCAACTATGTCTTGGAAGAACTCACCCTGCCTCCTTTTGAGCCAGCTGCTACTGCTGACATAAAGTTTTTATCTTGGAAAACAGCTCTGCTCTTAGCAATAACTTCTGCAAGACTTTTATCATGTTTTATCCAGACAGGGTTTCTCTGAGGACAAACCAACAATGTTAAGTTGTCTATCTCGCCTTCTTCTTGCTGGATGGGTTCGGAGCCGACCTCGGCTCCGACTCGGCCACTCTAAAAGCTCGAGAGTTGGTTCCACCGGCTCGAGGCTCCCCTTATATCCCACAATGCTAGGCGAGAGTTACCTCAGATCTCGTTTGCCGCTACAGCGATCGAGGTGTTGGTTTTCTACCGGTTCTTGGTGAGTGACTTTCTTGTAAAGTTAGTGTATTTAAACCCCTTTATTTTTAATTTTTATACTTATTTCCCTTAGTTTAGAGGAATTCTTGCCCCCTTTTTCTTAAAATTCCTGTTTTTTCCCCACAAGAACTTTAAGTTCTTCCCACGGGCCTTCAGGCCTTCTTCCTTCCCTAGTGGGTGTGTGTGTGTGTTATTTTTCTTAATTTAAAACCTAGTTAGTTGTTTTATTTTAAGCTAAAACTAGACAGGGTGTAATCAGTGTGTTTTTGACTGTGTGTGTGATTGCACTTTCGGAATGTCTAAAGAATCAAAGGTCTCAGGCTTCAAGAAGTGTGATGCTTGCTGTCAGAAAATGTCTCTGACAGACGGTCACACTTCTTGTGTCTACCTGGGACCTTTGCACCTGCAGGACTCCTGTGCTGTTTGCCATGGCTTCAGTCCCAGGGTCCTGCAGGAAAGAAAAAATAAATTAATTTTAAGAGGTTTACTCAAGCCTGAGGATTCCCTTACTGTGTCTTCAGGAAGCCCTCCAAGGCTTCTAGGTCTTCGGCTCCAGCAACTGAGCCGAGACCTAAGGCTTCTAAACCTCCACCTACATCGGCTCCGGCTGGAGCCGATGAGTCTCAGTCCACAGTTTCTGTGGTTCCCTCGGCTCGGCTGGAGCCGAGGTATTAAATTCCCGTGTCGGCTCCGACCAGACCTTCGGAGCCGACATCTAGGAAGAGGTCCAGGTCACCATCCCTTGGCTCCGTTCATTCGGCTCCAGGATCTCCCCTGCTGTCTGAACGGAGCCATAAATCTCACTCCTCTAGGTCATCGAGGCTGTCAGATCATGACCTTCAGAGGGTAGTGAGTCGACTTCTTAAGTCCGAGGCACTGGCCCAGATGCTTCAGAGCCCGACTCATCAGTCGATGCCTGCCCCTGTCCATCAATATATTCCTCCTCCTACTCCGTTGAGCTCGGGCCGGTCGTGTCGGAACCCAGACTGTGGTAGCGTCGGGCCGATACAATTGTCTTCGGCTCCATCGGCTCCGATTTCTTCCTTAGAAGAATCTCGGCGCGGACTTCCATCGTCGGCTCCGAGGGTGAGTGGCATCGGACCCTTGTCCGACCCGCTCTTCCTCTCGGAGCTTGGCGCTGGTGAGTTCGGCTCCGACATCGCCTCGAGCCATCACTGTCGGTGCCGAGGGAGGTTCTCAGCTTCTCGGAGCGGGGACCTCGGGCTTTGCCTGACAGGGGTGCGTTCGAGGTCATGCGGAGTGTGTTAGAGCCTGGCTCTACTCCACAGTCGGCTCCGTCCGCCCCTCCCTCTACGGTGCCTCAGGTCAAGTTGACTCACTCCCTCATCCCGGACCGCAGAGAGCCAGATCCTCAGGAACCCCCTGTGGGGATTTCATCCTCTTCCGAGGCCTCTCCTGATTTGGCAGAAGAGCCCCCTCGGAAGAGGAAGTGTAAGAGGAAACACATTGACTCACCTGAGTCCATCACATCTGACACAGATTTAGATGATTCCGAGGGTTCCCCCCGTTCCCCTTCTGAAGATGTCTCCTTTGCAGACATTCTAGAGATCCTGAAGCAGAGGGGAAATTGGCCAGCCCTTAACCCTTCAGAGGATGAATCTGTGTATCTTGAGGTGTTTGGCTCTCGCCCTTCCACCTCCTGGGTGTCCCCCCCCTTTGACCCCCTCATGCAGGTGGTTGCTAAAAAGGCATGGACGGCTCCTGATTCAGTGGACCCCACTCCCAGGAGACCCTCCAAATTCATAACGGCACCAGCAGACAAACAGTTCTTGACAAAAGGAGTTTCTGTGGATGCTATGGTGGTAGCTGCTGCCACTAAGAAGGAACTAGCTGATCCTTCAGTACCTGTCCATCCACCTAACAAGGAATCTAGGTCCATGGACAGGTACGGGAAGCGGATGTTCTCATCAGCGACATTTACTATCGTTAAGCTGAACTACCTGTGCCATTTCACTTTCGTCTTCAAAGGGACTTGATCAAAGAAGCGAGTGACATGTTGAAGGACCCTACAGCTGCGGGGTTTCAAGATAAGATGAACACTCAGCTGGCTACCCTTAACTCCATAACCAACTCCTCCATGCGCCTCCTTTCTTATGCGGCTGATGGAGCGAGTAGGGCCGCAGGGACAGGTGTGGCCTTACGTAGGCATGCCTGGATGCGGCTATGCAATTTTGCGGACCCCTTCAAGACGTCTTTCACTAACTCCCCGTTTGATGGATCATCTCTCTTTGGTCCTCAAGTGAAAGAAACCTTGACTAGGTGCGAGACTGATGGCAAGACTCTTTCTGCCGTCGGAGTCCGTTTTTCTACTCCTTCTAGACCTTACCCCAAAGGCCAGAAAAGTGGGAAAATGTGGTTCCGTAAACAATCTCAAGGGACTCGCCTGACGCACAAAGTCGTTTCCCTGCCAGAGGCGGGAATAACAATGGTAGACGTCGCCCTCGAGGCAGGGGGGCTCCGCAGAACCAGGGCAACCGGGAAGCTTTCTCTGATAAGCCCTTTCAGCATCCCTGAGGTGTTGCCCGACTGCCCACCTTCGGAGGCAGTCGGGGGAAGATTGTCACTGTACCCAGAAGCCTGGCTATCCCTGACTCAAGACAAATGGGTACAGTCCGTCATTTCCGAAGGCTATTCTATCCCCTTTCTTCGCATTCCAAACCAATCAAAAATCCCTTCCAGATGTTCCACCGCTCAAAGGGATCTAGCGGTTTTGGAAATTTCAAAACTGCTTGCAAAAAGAGCAATTCAGCCAGTTCCAGCAGACCAGCAAGGATCCGGAATCTACTCAAGGTTCTTTTTAGTTCCAAAGAAAACAGGGGACTGGAGACCAATTTTGGATCTCAGTATCTTGAACAGATCAGTCAAGAAAACAAGATTTTGGATGGTCACGCTGCAATCCATCCTTCCCCTATTGGGAAAAGGAAACTGGATGTGCTCTATAGACCTTCAGGATGCGTACTATCACATAAAATGAACAGACGCTCCAGAAGATTCCTCCGCTTCAGGCTGGGAACCAGTCATTTTCAGTTCAGGGCCCTGCCCTTTGGTCTCACCACTGCCCCGGTGTTTACCAAATGCATGGCAGTGGTAGCTTCTCACCTGAGACGACAAGGATTCCAGGTGTTTCCATATTTGGACGACTGGCTCCTCACAGCTCCCACCAAGCATCTCCTTCTGATGGCCAGGGATTACACTTTTCGCATTTGTCAAAAGTTAGGCATTTCAATAAATTGCCAAAAGTCTGTTTTGTCGCCTTGTCGTACTATTACTTTCATAGGCGCAAATCTAGACACAGTAGACATGTCTGCAAGACTAACACATCAAAGAATAACAGACATTCACAAACTGGTCTCACTCCTTTTCAACAACAACAGAATCAAAGCCAGATTGGTACTGAAAGTGTTGGGAATTATGGCGGCTGCCATACCTCTGCTTCCATTAGCCAGATTCCACATGCGGATCCTTCAATGGATGCTCTTTACACAATGGTCATACCAGCAACTTCCAATGTCCCACACCATTATGATCACGCAGGCGTGCAGAAATCATCTCATGTGGTGGATGTCTTCCCCTCAGCTCTTGTTGGGAAGACCCTTTGTTCCACCCCCTCCGGTTGCTACTCTGACAACGGATGCCTCCCTGATCGGGTGGGGGGGGCATTATCAGGGCAGGATGGTCCAGGGCACATGGCAACCAAACGAATGCCACTTGCACATAAATGTTCTGGAGATGAGAGCAGTGCTTTTAGCGTTGCAAGCCCTTCAAGACTCTCTTCCCTTGGGAACGATTGCAATCCAGACAGACAATATGTCTGTAGTGTGGTACATCAACAAACAAGGCGGAACCAGGTCATACCCCTGTGTCGGAAGCACTCAGATTGTGGCAATGGGCGATTTCTTCTCAGCGGTTTCTGATAGCAATGCACATCCCGGGAAGTCCAATCAAATTGCGGACAAGTTGAGCAGAGCTATCCTCATGCCTCACGAGTGGTCTCTGAAAGACTCTGTTGTGAGAGAAATTTTCCTCAAGTGGGGTCAGCCTTGCTGCGATCTTTTTGCTACTCCCCAAAACAGCAAGTGCAGAGAATATTTCACTCTATTCCCTTTACCAGGCCAACCCAGCAGAGACGCTCTAGTCCAAGTTTGGCCCCGGGGACTTCTGTATGCATTTCCTCCCTTCCCACTAATCTCTCAAGTGATACAGAAAGCTATCGCTCAGAAGGCCTCATTGATCCTCATTGCTCCTTACTGGCCTCGACAGGTGTGGTTCCCCTTTCTACATCAATTTCTATTGGAGCGACCTTGGCATCTGGACCTAGTTCCAGATTTTTTTATCCATCAGTCGGGTCAGTTTCATCGCTCCCTCCCCTCTCTGAACCTCACTGCTTGGTTCCTCCAGTTCCAACCTTAGCCAGGCTTCCTCAATTATCTCACTCCGTTCGAGATATTTTGATAGCTTCCCATAAATCTTCCACTCGGAAGATTTATTTGAGTAAGTGGAAACGCTTCACATATTGGGCTCAAGGAAGGGACATAGATCCTTTCACTGCTTCCATCCAAATAGTCCTTGATTTTCTAGCTGAACTCTTCCATGCAGGTTCATCTCCCTCTACTCTTAAAGTTCAATTGGCAGCTATTTCTAACTTTCATGTGGGTATTTCTGAATCTGCCTTAATGTCCCACAAGTTTTGCAAAGCCTTTTTGAAAGGAGTTTTTCTTCTCAGACCTCCTATAAGAAATCCCCCTTCTCCTTGGGACCTAAATTTAGTTCTTACTTCTTTGATTCTTCCCCCTTTCGAACCTGCAGTCTCCTGTTCTTTAAAATTGCTATCATGGAAGACTCTGTTTCTGGTAGCTATTACTTCAGCTAGGAGAGTTTCAGAGCTTCAAGCACTCAGCTGTCGACCTCCTTATCTATTGTTTCATAAGGACAGAGTATCCTTACGAACGAACCCGTCCTTTTTGCCTAAGGTAGTCTCGACGTCAAATCTAAATCAAAGCATTGACTCTTTTTTCCAGAATATTCTAATAGGTCTGAACAAAAATTACACTGCCTGGATGTTCATCGTCAATTGAGGTACTATTTGGATAGAACAAAACAATTCAGAAAATCTGACCAGCTGTTTGTCTCCTATGCGGAAGGCAGAAAGGGACTTTCAGTTTCAAAGGTATCATTATCCAGATGGCTAACATCTTTGATTTCCCTTGTATATGAAATTAGACACCAAAAGCTGCCTAATAAACCTAAGGCCCATTCCACCAGAGCTTTGGCTACTTCTTTAGCCTTCCAAGACAGACTGCCTATTGACACCATTTGTGCAGCGGCTACTTGGGCTACTCCTCACACTTTCATTTCTCATTATAAGTTGGATTTAGCTTCTAGGCATAGAGCTAACTTTGGTTCCACTGTTCTCAGGAGTCTGTTCCGTTAGGCCACCCGGGACAAGGTGCTAGGGCCGGTCCCATCCAGCAAGAATGAAGGCGAGATAGACAACTTAACATATAGAAGTTATGTTCTTACCATAACGTTCCATGTTAGTTGTCTTCTTCTTCTTCTTAGCCCCACCCTCCTTCCCCCTGGCCTGGACAGACCTAGAGGAGTTGTGATTGTGACCTCTCTTTCTACCACCTCTTTTATTAGGCATATGCTGTTGTGCATATTTCCTGGATGAGGATTTAGGTCACCCTTCTTTCTCCCTGGTTTTTAGAGGTGGACTTTGTTTATAGCTATTCTGATACTATTATAAGCTGGGGTTAGCTTACAAACGAGATCTGAGGTAACTCTCGCCTAGCATTGTGGGATATAAGGGGAGCCTCGAGCCGGTGGAACCAACTCTCGAGCTTTTAGAGTGGCCGAGCCGAGGTCGGCTCCGAACCCATCCAGCAAGAAGAAGGCGAGAAGAAGACAACTAACATGGAACGTTATGGTAAGAACATAACTTCTATTTTATGCTTAAGGTGGTGTCCAGTGTGGCTCTTAACCAAACTATTCATCTGCCAACTTTCTATCCAAATCCACAGAACAAGGGGGAGAGAATTCTGCATTCTTTGGACGTACACAGACAACTTAGATTCTACTTGGGCAGAACCAAAGTTTTCAGGTAGACAGAGCAATTACTAGTGGCATATACTGCAGGATCACAAGGAAAGGCTATCTCAAAGCAGACAGTTTCAAAGTGGATAGGCCACTGCATTCATTTCTGCTATTTACACCATGGCAAGCCATTGCCTAAGGGCATTAGGCCACATTCAACCAGAGCTGCAGCCACTTCAGCAGCGTTTCTCAGGGGAGTACCAACCAAAGACATATTAGAGGCTGCTACTGGGAGTTCAGTGCACACCTTTACAAAGCACTACCATCTGCCACTCTACTCTAAATCCAGGGAAGGCTTTGCCACTGCAGTTCTGCAGAGCCTCATAGCCGCTCCTAATGCTGTTTAGCTCCAGCCTCCCAGCCATAGCTTTGGGACTCTACCCAAATGTAATGACTGCAGCAGTGAAACACGAAGAACATAGTACAGTTGTGTACACTTACCATAAATGTAGATGTTCGAGTGTATTCACTGTTACAGTCCAGGTTACCCCCCCCCCTTTTTTTTTCTGCTGGAACTTTTCTTTCCTTTGTGATTTATACAAGCTATGTGGTGCATTTGCTTGTAGATGAAGGTAAAGTTTATATTGGCGTATATATTATATATATATATATATATATATATATATATATATATATATATATATATATATACACATATATGTGTGTGTATATATATATATATATATATATATATATATATATAGGCTACCTTTTTAGGTGGCACCTGACATCTGGGGCAAGAAAAACTGAAGGAAATGGCGTCGACTGCTTCTTTTATACCCCTGACTTCAGGGAAGGGGCGACAGCAGCCAACGCAGGACCCAAGACTTTGGAATTCAGGCCGACTGAGGGCAACCTGCCAGCACGATTACCCAAATGTAATAACTGCAACAGTGAATACATTCGAACATCTACATTTATGGTAAGTGTACACAACTGTACTTTCCTCCAAAAATCCCATACCCTCTGACAAGGAGAGCAGAGTCCTGGACCGATGGGGCAAGAAGGTCTACACTTCAGCTACCCTAGACATTAGAGCTGTCAAGTCCCATTTCCATATGCTTAAATGTCAACAGAACATGCTGGACTTATTAAAGCAGAAAATTTCCACCTTACCCAATAAGTACTACTATCAGAGAACTAGGAGATCTGATACACTCTAGCTCTCAAGTGGCCAATCATTCCTTGCATTGCAGCTTTGATGCTTTGGAAGCCTCTAGCAGGGCTTCAGTTTCTGGATCAGTCATGAATGATTGAGGGAGCAACCATTGCCTGATCAGGTTAAATCAAAACATCTGGACCCCCCCTTGGATAAGGAACAATTGTTCGGCCTAAGGCAGAGGAGATGATTAAGAAAATGGAAGACAAGGCCAAATCAATGCAGACAGTCAAGGACTTCTTGCAGGTACAATTCCCCAGTTTCAGCAGGAACTTCCCTACAAAGCACTGGTCCTTTCCTGCCCAAGCAAAAACTGTGCAAAGGAAGGGGTGCAGTGGTAGGAACTCCAGGCACCAGTAGGAAAGCCAGCAGAGGCCTAGGCAGTGGACCTCTACTACGCCTAGGCAAGGTCGTTCTAAATCCACTCATGACTCCTCCTCTCCCCTCTGCCCCCCCCCCCCTCCCCTCAAACAAGCTAGGAGGAAGACTTTCCCTATTCCTAGACAAGTGGCAAAACATCACTACAGATCTTTGGGTCCAAAAAATAATTTCCAAAGGATACAGATTCACTTTCATAGAGAACCCCAGATTTTCAGGTTTTCCAGACGTACCAGCAGACTAGAGGACAGAGGCCATCCGCCAAATTCAAAAACTTTGTGCCGAAGGAATAGTGGAGCCAGGACCGAAGGAACAAGCCGGAAAAGGATTTTATTTAAGCTTGTTCTTAGTAACCAGAAAAGAGGACACCTGGCGCCCTATTCTAGACCTACCCACATTAAATCTGTCCCTCCTAGTGCCAACATTCGAAGATGTCCTTCATGGATGCATCTGCAGTCATAACAGCTGGGTTGTCCTGTCGTCAGGCAGCCCGTCAGTCGGCCGGATTCCAAAGTCCGGGTCCGGCTTCGGCTGATGTCGCTCTTCATCCGACGTCATCTCTGTTGGACTCCGGGTATAAAGGCATCAGCCGACGCCATTTTCCTCAGTCTTTCTTGCCGCGTGGCGCCCGAAGCAGAAGCTGTTCGCAAGTGCCGGTCGGTCGGATCCAGAGATTTTCTCTACCGAATACTACTTCGAAGACTTCTAAAGCTAAGTACCCCGTTGGGGACTCTTTCTTGCCTCAGCCGATGTCAGAAAAAGTTAATAATTGTTTAACCTGTGGGAAACAAATACCTCATAAAGATTTCCATTCTTACTGTCTGCCTTGTTTAGGCCCAGCCCACGACGTAGCAGCCTGTTCGGCCTGTGCTTCCTTCAACCGACGAACGCTTAGGCGTCGGTCGGAGTTTGCAGAACAGTTTTTCGGTTCTGACTTTGCTTACATTATGTCGTCGGAACCTCCGACTACACTTTCTGCCAAAAAACGCAAAGAAAAAGACCGACACTCGCGGTCCGCGGTTTCGACTGAAACCACGCTTAAGCAAACCGCGAGTGTCTCGGTTTCGGCCGAAACCGAGAAAACTGATCTAGGTACAGCCGAATCTATCTCTACACTTGAGGCCCCTGCTACAATTCTTGAATCGGCCTCTGAAACTTTACCCACCAACTTATCAGACACCATTCCCCTGGATGTCTCTACCCCAGCACGTGGTGCTGCTAGGCCTCCAGCAGCCATGTCCATTAAGGCCTTCGCCAGGGCTAAAGCAGCCAAGACTACCAAATCAGTGCCTGTTAAACCACCCTCAACCAGACCCTCTTCTAGTTCCCAAATGCTCACCTTGGCAGAAGATTTGATTTCTTTAATTAGAGGATCTCAATCTCACCCAGACAGGGCCTCTCAGCCCCCAGATAAGAGACCTAGGGCAGAGCCCCCTGAGCCAGTGTCCTCTGAGGATTCTGCAGATGAATCAGACATTACTGACCAACCAGAGGCCCCTTTCTCCAATTTTGAGGATTCTGATGCTGAAGAATCCATTCCAGCTGCTTCCCCTCCAGAAGAATTCTCCTTTGGGGAAACCTTGCATGCCATGCGAGAGCAGTTCCAATGGCAGCAACAAGAATTCTCAGATTCCCGAAAAAGACTTAGAACCTTTCTACACCTTCCACAACACAGGCCCTTAGCTATACCTCCTGTTCTTTCTGTGGTAGATGACGCTTTTAATGATGTCTGCTCTGCTCCAGACTCATTACCCCCAGCCCCTGCCAAACCAGACAGATTTTACAGGGTGCCTGACACTCATCACCACCTTTACAAGGCCCCCCTTGCAGACCCAGAAACTATATCCCAGGGTCCCAAGGCAGTTGCCGAACCATAGCTAAAACCCTACTCCTTCTGAAAGGGAAGCAAGGGCATTAGACAGATGGGGTAAAAAAGTATACACTTCAGCTACTCTCTCAGCTAGAGCTTTAAACTGCCAGTTTCACATGATACAATACCAAGAGTTTATGCTTGATCAGTTAACTAAAAAATTAACCACTGATGAAGCTCTTGATAAGAAATGTGTATTAGAAATGGTAAATAATATACAACAGGTTAGTAACCATTCCTTAAAATGTGGCTATGATGCACTGGAGGCTTCATTTAGATCAGCCATGACTGGCACAGTGATAAGAAGGCATGCATGGCTAAAGGAGCAAGCTCTACCAGATCATGTTAAAGCTAAATTGTTAGATGCTCCTATGGATAAGACAAGTTTGTTTGGTGCACCTGCCCAGCAGGTTATGAAGAAAATGGAAGAAAAGGCAAAATCAGTTCAAACTGTTAAAGATTTCCTGCAGGTTCAACCCCCAAGGTTTAGCAGGAACTGGCCTGCCAAGAATTGGTCCTTTCCTGACTCCACAAGATTTCAAAGGGGCAGGAATAGACGTTCCAGAGGCAGAAACCAAACCAGAGGAAGTGCCTACAGAGGCGACAGTGGCAAGGTAACAACAGAGGCACAGACACAGCCACTGCCACTACTTCAACACAGCCACAGTGACTTACTCCTAAAACCGCCTACCAGGGAACAAATGGCAGCTCCACTAGGCGGAAGGTTAACTTTATTTGCAAAGAACTGGCACCATATAACAAAAGACAAGTGGATTCTGCAAATTATACATCAAGGCTACCGATTCCACTTCCACACTATACCAGTCAAAGAGGAATGCCAAATCTACCTCCAAATCAAAAAACAGAAGCTTTACAACAGATAATGGAGTTAGCAAACATGAGAGCTGTGGAAAAAGTGCCTACAGCAGAGCAAGGAAAGGGGTTCTACTCCAGACTGTTCCTAGTTCCAAGAAAGGAAAAAAGTTGGAGACCAATTCTCGACCTGTCCACCTTGAATACATACATTATTGTCCCAAAATTCAAAATGCTGACCCTACAGCAACTTCTTCCCATGCTGGGCAAGGAGTGTTGGCTGGTAACTCTAGATCTCAAGGAGGCATACCTGCACGTCCCTATTCGACCAATCTGCAGAAGATACCTCAGATTTCTTGCAGGATCAGAGCACTATCAATTCTCAGCATTGCCTTTGGCTTATCTACTGCCCAGAGTATTCACAAAATGCCTGGCATCAGTAATCGCATACTGCAGACTACAGGGAATTCATATTTACCCATACCTGGACGACTGCCTGCTACAAGGGGACAACAAAAGCAAGTTGACAACAGATTTGCAAAGGGTCATTTACTTGCTACAAGCACTGGGATACACAGTCAATCTACAAAAGTCAAGGCTGATACCATCCCAAACAAGGACATTCTTGGGAGCGGAATTGGACACAGTGAGACAAATGGCATTCCTAACTACAGAAAACAAAAAGAACTCCCTCTTTATTTCTTGTCACTAACAAAGCTGAACAAATTAACAGCAAGAAAAGTTCTGCAGGCCTTGGGCTTCATGGCATCATGCATAATTTAGGTTCCATATGCCAGACTACATATGAGAAAACTACAGTGGTACCTACGAATTTATGGTCCCAACACAGGCACAGCCTCGAAACAGAAATCCCACTAATTCCATGTTTAAAACAGGAGTTCCTATGGTGGGCCCAGGCATGCCGCTCAACCCAGGCCTTCCCTTTCACAGATGTCAAGCAAGCCAGAGCATTGCAACAGATGCTTCAGACCTAGGATGGGGGGCCCACATGCTGGACAAATGCGTGCAAGGATTGTGGACTCAGGATCAACTTCACCTGCACATCAACCTAAAAGAAATGCTGGCTGTAAAACTGGCTATCCAAGAGTTCAGACCATTTCTCAAAGAGGGCCAGCTGTTGATAAGGACAGACAACACCACAGTCATGTGGTACATCAACAAACAGGGAGGCACTCATTCATACCCTCTATGCAGAATGACTTTGGAACTGTGGACCCTGGCACTCAGCTACAACATCCAGCTGCAGGCAAGATTTGTACCAGGAAAAGAAAATACTCTAGCGGACATTTTAAGCAGGACCACATCAGATGCTCACGAATGGCACCTGCACCGGACATTTTCAGGACCATTACAAAGAAGTGGGAATGCCTCAGATAGATCTATTTGCATCTCCTCACAATCACCAACTCAAAAATTCTGCACAAGGACATTTCACCCACTAGCATGGAAAGTGGATTCGCTCTCCTTCAGCTGGAAAGGCCTAACAGCTTATGCATTCCCACCTCTCCCTTGATACACAAAGTACTTCTAAAAATCAAGGAAGAACATCCAAGGATAATCCTGATAGCTCCAAACTGGCCAAGACAACACTGGTACCCACTACTAAGGAGCTTGTCTCGAACAATATGTGGCCAATACCCTGATGCCTTTGATGCTAACTCAGAACAACTACAGCACCATACATCCAAACCTGAAAACCTTACAACTGACTGCATGGAACATCACATAGCAGCAGCTAATCAAGAACTTTCCCAAAGAGTTAAAGACATTATTCTTGAAGCACGCAGACCTTCAACAAGAAGGAACTACGCTGGAAAATGGAAAAGGTTTGTCAGTTGGAGTTCTGAAAGAGGAAAAGATGTGTCACGCGTGGATATGCCTAACATCCTGGAGTATCTGGCGAACTTCTCCATTCAGGCCTGTCCTACTCCTCCATCAAGATACATGCATCAGCTATTTCAGCAGAATACAGCTTTGATCCTCCTGTTTTTTCACACCCTCTGCTCAGACAATTTCTCAGAGGAATCAAGAATGTAAAACCTCCAAGGAAACCACCATTACCAGCTTGGGACTTAAACTTCGTACTAGAAAAGTTGACACTATCACCCTTTGAGCCAGCAGCAACAGCAGACTTACAACACCTGTCATGGAAAACTGCTTTCCTTCTGGCAATCACCTCAGCAAGGAGGGTTTCAGAACTACAGGCCTTAATGGCAGTGCAACCCTTCCTAATCTTCCACCAAGATAATCCACCTACCTACCTTCTTTCCCAACCCACAAAACAGAGGGGAAAGAATACTGCATACCTTGGATGTACATAGACAGCTACGCTACTACTTGGACAGAACCAAAAGCAGCAGAAAGACTGACCAACTTTTTGTGGCCTACGAACAGGAAGAGAGGGAAAAGCTATTTCCAAACAGACAATCTCCAAATGGATAGGAAATTGCATACGATTCTGTTACTCCTTCCATGGAAAACCAATTCCACAGAACATAAGACCTCATTCTACAAGGGCAACAGCCACTACCACAGCCTTCTTACGAGGAGTGGCTACCAAAGACATTATTGAGGCGGCTACTTGGACCTCCGTGCATACATTTGCCAAGCATTATAATTTGCCTCTATAGTCCAGATCCCGAGCAGGGTTTGCCACTGCTGTACTGCAAGGGATCCTAAACTCACCATAATCTACCTTTATCCTCCTCCCCCTAGTTGGCTATGGTATTCTACCCAGCTGTTATGACTGCAGATGCATCCATGAAGGACATAGTACAGTTTTGTACCTACCATAAATGTAGATGTCCGAACTGGATAGCATCTGCAGTCAGGATTACCCTCCCTCCTTCCCTCTGAGGTACTCCTAGGGTGTTTACCCTCCTAATAGCTAGCTGATGCCGGAGAGTCTCTTATGGTGTATTTGTTTGTATATATGTACATACATGCTTATTTTTGTGGTTACCTCTATCCTTTTGGAAACATTGGCATCTATCCAAAATTTTTAGCCTTCAGGAGGGCTTCTGGCATCTGGGGCAAGAAACACTGAGGAAAATGGCGTCGGCTGATGCCTTTATATCCGGAGTCCAACAGAGATGACGTCGGATGAAGAGCGACATCAGCCGAAGCCAGACCCGGACTTTGGAATCCGGCCGACTGACGGGCTGCCTGACGACAGGACAACCCAGCTGTTATGACTGCAGATGCTATCCAGTTCGGACATCTACATTTATGGTAGGTACAAAACTGTACTTTCTGACCCTTCACAACCTCTTGCCAATGTTGTTGCCAAATGCTTGGCTAGTGACTGTAGATCTGAAGGATGCATACCTCCATATCCCCATAAGGGAGTCCTGCAGGAATTTCCTATGCTTCAGAGCCGACTCAGAGCACTTTCAGTTCTCTCCTTTGCCCTTTGGCTTATCTACTGCTCCCAGAGTCTTCACCAAGTGTCTGGCTCCTGTCATTGCCTTTTGCAGACAGAAAGACATACAGATTTACCCCTATCTGGATGACTGCCTCATCAAGGAGAAAGTCCTGTAGGATCTTACCTTTGTCCAAACCCTCCTAACCTCTCTGGGATTTACCATCAACAGGGAAAAATCGCAATTCCAAGCTCTCCTGGACACATTTGCCCAAGGAGCCTTCCTCTCTCCAGTGAAGCAGAGCTTTATCCTCTGCTACTTTTCTCAGCTAGCTTGCAGGACCCACCTCACAGCAAGGAAAATCCTGCAAGCACTCTGGTACATGGCATCCTGTATCCTATTGGTGCCTTTGGCCAGTCTCCACATGAGAAAACTACAATGGTACCTCAGAAACCTATGGTGTCAGCACTCACAGTCACTGGAGCATCAGCTGCCTCTGATTCCATGCTTGAGGAAGGAACTTTTATGGTGGGCAGAAGTATGTACCCTGAAAAGGTGTCTACCCTTTATCACCCTTCCCCAAGGCCAGACCATCACCACCGATGCCTCAGACACAACCTATACTGTATGGTATTACTTTGCAACCTTTATTTGCATTTTGTAACCTATATTGTATTATACTGTTCATGGAGTTTTTCTCCCCGGGCCTCCACTGAAAATGGGCACTTCTTGGCCCAGTGGACTTTCCCCGGTAATCAAACTGAAAATAAATAAATAAAAATAAATGTGTGCACTCAAGACATTTGGGATCAGGGAGATCTAGCCCTCCATATCAACCTGAAGGAAATTCTGGCAGAGCACAGGGCAATAATAGCTTTCAAAGTCCACCTCAGACCAGGAGTAGTGTAGATCAAAACAGACAACACCACGGTCTTGTGGTACATCAACAAACAAGAGGGCACAGACACCTACCCCCTTTGTTACCTAGCTATGCTAATCTGACAGCCTCAGTGATGGGACTGCATCTGATAGCCCAGTACATTCCAGGGGAAAACAACACCCTGGCAGACCAGCTCAGCAGAAGTGTCCTGGACCCCCATCAGTGGCAGCTACACAGTGAGACCTTCCTCAGCTTCATACACCTCTGAGGGATGCCAGAGGTAGACCTCTTTGCAACAATAGAAAACAGACAGCTGACCAGGTTCTGCTCCTGATGTGGGATCTGGCTGTCCAGTATCAAGTGACTTTTCTGGCAATTTATATTCCCTCAGGTCAAAATCTTGTGGCAGGTGCTCTGAGCAGGTCCTCCTTTTTCTGCATTTAGCCAAGGGCAATCATCACAAGTTACCTCACAGGGTGGACCTACTCATACTAGACAAGGGATCTCTCATCCGTTCCCATCTGTCCTCTCTTCAGTTGACACTGTGGGTGATAGGGTTTTGATTCCCTACAGACACCTTTTTTTCTGAGGACATGCTTTGGGTCCTGCAGGAGGCCAGGATACCCACTGCCCAAGCAATCCTACGTACCCAAGTCGAAGAGCTTTTCTGTTTGGTATATTTCTTGTAACCTCGATCCCGCTTATTGTGGATGTTCCTTTGATTATGTCTTATTTGTGTGACTTGCTCAATGCTGGGTTGGTATATTTTTGTGTAAGGCGTACCTTTCATTTGTCTCTGCTTGTCTGCTTTTGACACCCCCTTTAGCATCTAGAATTGAGGCAAAACAGTTTCTTAAAGGCGTCCTTCACATTAGGCTTCCCAGAAAGCCTATCCCTCCTTCCTGGGACCTTAATTTTGTTTTGGAAAAATTGACTTGGACTTTTTTTGAGCCTGCTGCTTCAGCTTCTTTACAGCATTGTTCTTGGAAGACTGTTCTTCTTTTGCCTCATAATTCTGCCAGATGGGTGTCTGAGCTGCAAGCCCTTATGGCTGTTCCTCCCTTTTTAGTTTTCCATAAGGACATGGTGTCCTTTCATACTAATCCTTTTTTATGCCCACTGTGGTTAATGCGATGTCTCTTAATCTGTCTGTTCATTTGTCCACCTTTTTCCCTTCTCAGCAGTCTGCTAGTGAGAAGGTTCTGCACACCTTGGATTTGCATAGACGACTCAGATGTTATTTGGATATAAGTAAAGGTTTTCACAAATAAGGTATTATGGTGAACACAGCCAAGTAAGTCCAAGCTTCACCCTGTACAGACCTTGGAATTTATTAGAGCACATTTAGACACACAATCTCAGATCACCAAGCTTCCACAAACCAGGATTTCCGCTATTCATAAACAAGATCTTGCTGTACCTTTATGCCAGAAGCCACCAACAAAATTGGTTCTATGTCTGTTAGGCTTTATGGCAGCTGCCATCACCTTAATTCCTCGTTAGGTATCACATGAGAAATCTCCAGTGGACTCTATTGGCTTAATGGTCTAGCAGATGTCAGCCCATGAGTTTTTGGGTCTTTCTCACATAGCTTTGCAGGTCTTGTGTCCGGTGGTGTCTGGAGTTGCCATTAGTGCCCCAGGGCTGACCCTTTGTACTACCTCCCTGACAAGCCACAGTGACCATGGACACTTCACTTAGGGTGTCATTTATAGGTTCATAGGTTTATACTAGGCTATCTGCCGTGGGGCACCCTTTTGGATCGGTTTACTGTGTCTCTGTAGAGTAGGTCACAGAAGATATCCCTTTTAAGGTTAGTTTACTGTGCCCCTGTCTAGCAGGGATACAGAAGAGATCCCAGGGGTGAACTTACAATCTCCCATCCACTCGTCAAGATTTCTCTTGAAGAGGGTCAGTGAGGGGCTCTGCCTAATATGGACTGGGATTCTGTTCCAGAGTGAGGGCAGCCTCTGGGATATGAATCTGTCCCTCCAGCATGTCCTATTTATTTCTGTGCTGAGGTTTAAGTCCCTGGATTGTGTAGCTCTAAGGGATTTGGATTTCCTGAGGTGGAGCATGTCCATTAATTCTGGGTTGGACGTGGCTTTATACGTCAGGCATCGATCACCTCTGAGCTGAGTAGAGCTGGAGTTTCTTTAGCCGAACTGCATAGGGCATCTGTTTGAGTCCCTTGATCCACTTGGTGAGGTACTTTTCGGGCCTCTCCAGTTGCTGCAGGTGTCGGGTAAGTTACATCCCAAATGGGGCATTGTATTCAATTTTGGGCCTGATGAGTGATGAGTAGAGGAGCACAATGACCTCTCTTGTTCTAGATGTGAACCCTTTCGCCATAAGGTGGGCTATATAGAAGGTCTTTCTAACCACTCTGGCAATGTGATCGTCAAAAGAGAGGATTCTATCTACTTGGGTCCTCAAATCCCTAATTACTTCTTCCGTACTTAATGGATTACCACCTATGTGGTAATTTGTGGGCACTTTGTTTTTCCCGTAGGGGATGACTATGCACTTTTTGGCATTTAGCTTAAGGCCATGGCTCTGGCACCAGTTATCCGTCTCTGTGTGACCCTTTTGGAGGATGCTTGTGTCATCCGGAGAGTCGTTTATGGCACCCAGCTTGCAGTCATTTGCGAACTTGGTCAGCCATAGTCCTCCTGTATTAGCCTGTACCTCAGAGAAGTATATACCGAACAAGAGAGGTCCCAGGACTGAGCCTTGTGGGACGCCACTTGTAACTGGTTTGGAGTCTGACATGGCACCTGCAATACTGACCATGTGGGTTCCATCCCTAAGCCAGTTTGCAACCCATCTTGTGACATAGGGGTTGATGTTTAAGCTGGTGAGCTTATTTATGATGCCCGAGTGTGGTATTGTGTCAAAGGCTTTTGCAAGGTCCAGGTAGGACGTGTGGACTACCTTCCCTTCATCTGTGGCCTTGGTAACTGTTTCAAAGAAGTCGACCAGGTTCAAGAGGCAAGATCTGCCCTTAACAAAGCCGAATTGTGTGGGATCCAGTGTCTGGAGGTTACCAATGTCCTTGTTAATGAGTTCCATGATGATACGCTCCATAGCTTTGCAGACCAGACTAGTCAGGCTTATAGGGAGATAGTTTCCTGGGTCCGTTGTGGCACCACCTTTGTGGAGCGGGACCACTGTTGCTGTACGCCATTCCTTGGGTACATATCCTGTAGCAAGGCTGAGATTGAACAGTGACTTTATGTGAGGGTTTAGTTCTTGGAGCTCGTGTAAGACGCAGCCCGGGACACCGTCTGGTCCCATTGATGCTGTGATTTTGCTTTGGAGAGGGCAGCTCTCACCTGTGCATTTGTGATGTCAGGGAGGCTGCATTCTGTTGGGATAAACATTTGGTCTTTTGGGGGGGAAGGGGGGGAGTTTGCACTGAACCTGTCTGCCAGGATGTTGGCAGTGTCTGTGGGATCAGTGTATTTTTTGTCATTTTGTACTAACTCAGAGCATATCTGGGAGTTGCCCCCCAGATTCCTGACATAACTAAAGAAGGCCTTGTGATTATCTTTAGTGTCTTGTGCAGTTTTTCTTTCGAAGCTGGCCTTAGATAATTTTATGAGGGATCATAGTTTCTTGCTAGTACTGATCAGAGATGCCTTCCCTTTTTGGGATTTTGCTCTATCATGTAGTAGCTTCCTCCTTCTGTTGTATAGCTTATTTATGGCCGGGGTCCACCAGACTGGTCTCCTGCCTTTGGATGAATGAGTCTTGGTTTTATTTGGGATAGCATGATCCATGCATTCCTGTAGGTGTCCATAGAATGCATTTGTAAAGGATTCTGCTGTTTGGGCAGTATTTTCCACTGGCCGGTAGCTTTGAAGGATTCCACCTCGGTTTTGAGAAGTGTGAAATTTGCTTTTGAGAAAATATTCACCGTGATTTCCTTGGCTGGGGGTGGGGGTGGGGATGGGATATGGATGTCCATTGAAATTAATTTATGGTCTGATCTTACCAATGAGGGACATACCTCTGGTGTGGAACATAGAGTCCCCATGTTGGTGATGACCAGGTCCAGTATGTTATCCCCTCTTGTGGGAGTGGTGACCAGTTGTTCCATAGCATTTGAGTTTATAAATTCTAGGAACCGTTGGGCAAGGGTGTTGGGGCTTGAGTAGTTTTCCCAGTCGATGTTTGGGGAGTTGAAGTCACCCAATATTATTGTGTTTGGAGAGACCTTCATATTCTCCAGTGTTCTCAGGAAGGCCGAGTGGGGTTCCTGAGTTTGGGAGGGTGGTCTGTAGCAGGCTTAAAACTGAAAGGCAGTTTTGCCCACTGTTAACTGTACATGGATGGTCTCCGATGCTTTGTGTAGTGCCACTAAACTGGAGGTATGGGTATCTTTGATGAATATGGATACTCCCCCTCCTTTTGTGGTTCAGTCCAAGTTTTGGGGCCGAAAAGCATGGTATGAGGTATAACCTGGTAGTGCTGGGGTGCTCCCTGGGGCCTTGAACCAGGTCTCTGTCACTGCACAGATATCGATATTCTCCATACTGAGGAGAGCCTTGAGTGCGTGCATCTTGAGGTTTAGACTTCTGGCATTGAGCAGCATTACCCTTAGTTTTTTTTTCTTGTGTTGTGTATGGAGGTGGGTTTGTCTTTGATCCTTGCCTAAAAAAGGCACTATGGGGGTGGCAAGAGCCTTAGCCAGTATTTGAAAGCCCAGGGGTGACAGGTGCAAGCCATCCCTAGCGAAGCAACGTGGCTTTTCAAGCATGTCTTTCCAGGCTGACAGACACTGAATCCCCTTAGAGTGACATCAATACTTTAGCCAATTGTTAAAATTGATCATTTTGTCTTTATACTGTGGCATCATTCTTGGTGAGGGCAAGATGCTACTCAAGGTCAGCGTCATACCAGTCTGGGCTACATGATCAGAGAGCTCCTTTATTTCTCTTTTCATGTAGTCCAGGGAGGTACGTCTCAGGTCATTCACACCAGCATGGACAATGACAGAGTCATATTTGTACTTGCTTTGGAGTGACCTGAGTGCTTGTGTTATGTGGCAGATCCTGGCACCCGACAGGCAGCTTACAGTGACCTTCTCCTTGTTCAGTCTGGTGCGAGGGACGTCAGTGTGTCTGACAATAGAGCCCCCTATTACAAGTGTGTTAGGTGTGTTGTTTAGCCTTAAGGGCTGTGGCTGTGTGGCACATTGACTTTGTGAAATATGTGATACGTGGGTATTGTTGCGGGGTAGCGGTTGCTTGGATGTCTGCTTTGGAGGTCTCTGCTGCTTTGGCAGATTTTTATTTAGAGCCTCCGAGTATGTTTTTGTGTGTTTATGTGTTTGGTTTGCTGATGTGATACGTCTGTGTGAGACTGGAATAGTGGTGTGTGTGGTTACCTTCTCCTCCTGACTGACTGTGCAGTGCTGGGTTGAGAGAGCTCCGCCTCCAGTTTGGCTATATAGTTGCATCTGTCACATATATTTGAGTTTGATGGGAGGAGGAGAGGGTGGTCTTTGTACATAAGGCAGTTGTAACATTGCCTCAAGATACCCAGATTCACCAGCTAGACTGGAGAGTAAACCCGAAACTGACTATTGGACATGCCAGAACAGTATAAGGAACAGTTTTTTGACTGATCAGAAAGGACCAGTAGGGAGCCAAGTCCTTATAAGGAGTATAAGAGGGTGTAGTGCTTTAGTTAGTGTTTTCTTATAAGATTACGTATAAGATCAAGTGCAGGGCTTTATAATGAAAATAGAGTGCTTACTTTGAGATTTAGAACAGTTCTAAGGGAAAAAGTGAAGAGCAGACTTTGTGGAGCCGGGAATAGTTTAAACCCGTTTAAGCGGCGTTGCGCTCTGCGCAAAAGCGGGTTTTAAGGCAGGGAACTTGAAAGAGCTGGGAATTAGCCCAAAACGTTTTTAGGCAGTAACCACTCCTACAGGGGCAGGCAGGCTGTTCAGTGTTAATCACTGCCACTGATGAACACAGAGACTTCCCTTTAGCCCAAGCAAGCACTGGCCTCCAAGTAACTTGCAAACAGTTCAGAATAGCAAATCTGTAACTGCACTTTTTTAAATTTCAGAAAGTGGGAAAAAAGCAAGATTTTTTTTGTTTTTGTTTGTTTTAGTTTAAAGGTAGCAGAGATAAACAAGTAGCAAAATAGTCAGAACAGTGCAATAAATGACTCCACACTTGAATGCTAGGCCAGAGTCAGGTAAAATGCAATTTTAAGAAAAAAAATGATTTAAAATTAAGTGCACCACAGGAAATGCAGTAAACATGCTCTAGATGTGTTCTAAATACTGGAAGGATAGTCCAGGCACATGGTCCCCTACAGAGGCTAGTCTTCACATCAACATTTTTGGAGATGAAAGTAGCCCTCCTGTCAATTCAGGCCTTTCAGAACTCCCGTTAGGTGTAATTGCAGTCCAGACAGTCAACATGTCAGTGGTCTGGCACTTCTAACAAAGAGAGAGGAACAGATCCTACCACTTGCATTGGGAGGCCATAAGAGTATGACAGTGGGCAATGTCTTCCCACCACTGACAGCAGTGCACATTGTGGAAATATCCATTTCTTGCAGACAGATTGAGCAGTTTCATCCTTCTCCCTCACGAATGGACCCACAACCCAACAGTGTCAAATCAAATTTTCAGCTGTTGGGTTGAAGCTTGGACTTGACTGTGTTTACCATAATAGCTAATTTCCGTAAAGCTTTAGTCTTATCCAAATAATGTCTGAGTTGTCTATGCAAATCCAAGGTGTGCAGAACCTTCTCACTAGCATACTGCAGAGAAGGGAAAAAAGTGGGCAAATGAATAGATCTTGCTGCAATCCTTTAGCTTCCCCTTAAAATACCAAGTGCAGTAGGTTCTTTGCCATCATCCCCCAGGAGGGTGGGTCACTGAGGGATGATCTAGCCACATTTGGCCCCCAGCCTCCTTGTATGACTTTCCTCCTAGCCTTCTCATACTGAAATGTATTTAGAAAGCATTAGTGAGAAAGGCCACAGCGATCCTCATTGTTTCTTTTTGGCCCTGATAGGTGTGTTTTCCCCTTCCTTTGGTTTCATCTGCTTCACCCTCCCTGGGTGCTGGGGACTGCCTAAGATCTTCTTTCTCATCTGTCCATCTGGCCTTCCAATAAATCACATGGTTTCTATAAGTCCAGTGATGGCTAAACAGTCCAGGCTTTCTTCTTAAGTAGTCAACATTTTGACCTCTTTTCAAAGACCCTCCAGCAGAAAGATCTATAAAAGTAAGTGGAAAAGATTTTCTATCTGGACTTCATGCAAAAACCTGGATCCTTTTTCTGTCCCTCTTCCAGACATTTTGGACTTTCTTACTCCACTTTTCTTGTACAGCTAGCAGTTATGTCCAGTTTTCATATTGGGGAAAATAATTCTTCCATCGCCTCCCTTAGGCTATCCAAAGCTTTTTTATGGGTACCTTTCTTCTTTTACCTTCACTCAGAGATCCTAGCCCTCCTGGTGACATTACCATTTTGTTACTGGCCTTAACTAGCCCTCCATTTGAACCAAGGATCAATGTAATATTTATGGTTAGACAATAAAAGAATAAATACGTTGAAAACTTTGGTTTTGGTAGCAATCGCCTCTGCTAGGATGGTTTCAAAGTTGCACACTCTCTGTAGTAAACCTCCTCATCTTGTTTTCCACAAGGACAAAGTTACTTGAAGGAACTAATCCTTCTTTTCTTCTGAAGGTGGCTTCTCAGTCAATCAATCAACTTTCCTGTATTCTTTCCCTGTTTCTCCAATAAGGGTGAATATATGCTACATTTCCTGGATGTACATCGCCAGCTTCATTTCTTTTTGAATTGTAATAAGATTAGAAAGACTAATTAGTTATTAGTCACCTTTTTGTCAGCCAAACTTGGAAAGGGGATTTCTAAAGTGATGCTTCCCCATTTGCTTCCTGATTGTATCTGTCATGTTTACAAAGAGAAGGGTCCCCATTTGCTATCTGATTGTATCTGTCATGTTTACGAAGAGAAGGGTTTATTCTTAACTAAATCGCCAGGCGTTTACTCATTAAAATCTATAGTTACCTCTGCAGCTTTCTTCTCCAGAGTATCACTTGGTAATGTTTGTGTTACTGCTACTTGGTGTAGTGTCAGTTCTTTCTTTTCTCAGTATAAGTTTGATTTTCAGCCGAGGACCAGAGTCTCATTTGTTTCATCTGTGCTCCGGAATATGGTTCCATGAGACCTTCCAAGTCTATTAATAGCTCTGTACTCTGTCTTGTCTGTTGAGAAACAAACAGTAAAGACATCAGATAAGAAAGTTATGTGCTTACCATAATGGTAGCTTTATAGTGTCTGCTTCCATCCATCTTTAACATCCCACTTTTCTTCCCCCTTTCTTGAGTTCTTTTTTCCTTATGCTCCTGGAGGGACTGCTCTGAGCTACCTTAGCTTGATTGTATACTTTTCAAGTTCTAGGCTTGGTAGCTGGTTTGTTATACTATGTGACATTTGGTCTTCTAGGTTTGAGGGCAATCTCCTTTACACTGTTAAGGCGGACACACTTTTTCTACGGTATCTCTCCCCTTGAAGTGGGTTAAGGGTAAGAGTAGAGCCTGAGCACTGAATCCAAAGTCTGAGAGTGGCCGAAGTTGGATCTGAGATGGATCCAGTAACCCATACACTGAGGAAGGATGGAAGCAAATAGCACAGATCTGTCATTATGAGAAGTACGTAACTTTCATTTTTCCACATCCTCAGCTTCCACCAGAGAACTTTCACAGTTGTGACAAGCGTTCACCCTCCTTTTAGGATGGGAGCACCTATCCTCTCTCCCTGTGTTGTCAAGTGCTACGCCACTAATTGAAGTTAAGGCTTTATCACTCAAGATATGGTATGAAACAAAGTTTGATGCAAACCTATATAGTGCACCACAGGGAAATGAAAAAGATTTTCCAGCATAATTAGGGAACTTTTCTAACTAATCTTTCCTGATTCCTAAGGCTAATTGTAAAAAAAACAACAACCAAAAAAAAAATAGAAATAAATTGAGTTGACTGAGAAAATATATATTTCAATGATTTCAGTAATATATTGATGTGCTAATTTAATTCTAACCAACTAATAAAGCAAAGGAAAAAATGTAGGGAGGGAAGAGGGATAGAGATAGAGTATGTAAAGTAAGAAAATAAATAACTTTTATGTTTAGATATATATTGCAACATTTCTTTTTTGGCATTCAGTTTTTCTCCCCTTTTATTTGTTATTTGAGTCTTATAAACCTAATGTTTGTTAGTTATATGTTAAACCAAAGATCTAGTGTCATATTTATGGTTAAACACAATAAAAGAAAAAAGAAGAGGTGTTACATTAACCGCATGACTAGCAGTTTAAGAATTTATATGTTATTATTCTGTGAATAAATTAGGTCTCATCTTCACGTTTAATCTCTCTTTAAAATTTTGACAATTTTATATATATATATATATATATATATATATATATATATATATATATATATATGTCCGTATTAAACAAAGTCGACATATAATCCCTACTAATTTTGATAAGAGTGAGGGCATACATATGTAAGAATTTCATTTATGTGATCTAAAGCACATTTACATATCGTCAAAAGCTCATTTCATCAGAACCAGAAATCATCAAAGCCCATTTCATTGAAAACTGTGTAATGGTATAGAATATGACTGCAGGTATTGTTTTGGATCATAGGAATTAGTGGAAATTAGTATTGATCAGTATCTGTGCCTTGCTTATGCCCACTATTATATGTAATGCCATCTCTAGAAGTTTGTGTATGTACACCAACAGTGATTCAGTACATGAGGAGTGTACGATTTCTTCACGGCTGTGCAGCTGTAGAGTTAGTATATTTCTGTTAGGGAGGTATAGGTGCTTTCCCCCCTGGAAAAAAGTTATTTATTTGACATTTGTTGACTGGGATAGTCCGACTGAGCTTTTGCCCCTTTTCAAAGGAGGCTCGGGGAGAAAAGCTCCACATAACAAAATTAGCATCAATTATATAACAGGTAGAAATAATTCAAAGTACAAAATGATTATACAGCAGCTGTTATAAATTCAGTATTTAGTGTATATACATTTTCGTGGTGGTGCTGTGGTAGCGTTGTCGCCTTACAGTAAGACGCTGTCTGGTTCGATTCTCAGCTAGAGCGTCTTCTGCATGGAGGCATGCGTGAATGGACGTACCTTTGTTGAAGGTTGTGCGTCAGGCCTGGCAAGCCGGTACGTAAAAATTAACTGCCAATCATTAGCAGATTTCGGAGTTCCGCTGTGGCGACCCCTAACCGGGAAAAGCCGAAAGACACAAAAAAGTGTATATAACATTTTCTATAAAATATATGAAATTAAACATATTCCTGTGTAAATACAAAAGTTGGGTATATCATTAAGCCGCAATAAGATATGTTTATTTATTCATTTAATAACTACAGTGATCATCAGTATTGTTTTGTATCAGCAAGCAGACATTTCAGAATGATAGGAGAGGAGAAAAAGAAGGATATTGTTAGTAACTTTAGTACATGTAGCATTTAACTTGTAATAAAGATGATTAATGGCAAAATTCAGTGTTTCTAAATGTCTAATTGTAAATACATGCAATAAGAGATATATCAGTTTGTATGCTCTGATAATGCGTAAGGACTGCTAAGAGAGAATATTATTCTAATTTAGAAGAATTATGTATTTGAATTGAATAGATCATAAGATTAATATATAATTCTTCATATATTATACCAGAAAACTGGATATTTTATTTGAGTAAATCAGACAAAATACAGAAGTACATGACGGTTTACACATTAATAAAAGGAAAAGAAATATGGGTTGATGTTAGTACTTCCAGAAAAAAAAATGTTCACATTAATTCTTCAAATATATTTCAGTGTACATATGTATCAGTTATTGTAATATTTTTTTTTAATCTAGTAGAATCAGTGTAGGCATGTCACAACCCTAAACACAGTAATACAATTTATAATTCTATAGTTTTCGGATGGAGCACAAGCTCACACCTTCATCAGTATTGCTATCTTTGAGAGGTAACACAAGTCTTGTATCTCTTTTCAGTCTTCCACGTGAATGTTCAGATTAAATGATCAGGGCCTGTCTTGTATTGGTAGGCTCAGCGGTACAACTCATACTGAGTTAAACAACTTGTACTGCCGTCATGAACAGGGAATGCACAACCTCACACTTCTGTGTGTTGAGAAAATGTAATGGTGTGCCCATCCACAAAGTTTTCTCAACATTATACTGTTAAGAATTTATTTTCCCTTTATTGGATGCATCTGATCCCAATGAGAAATAGGATGTGTCAGGTTGCTGCAGAAGGAGCTTCTCTAAATGAGGCACAAGTACATTCATTATTGTGCACTTAGGTTTTGTCTTCCCACACTTGAATTTCACAGCCACAGTAGAATCAGTAAAGTATCAGTGTTAGCTTACCTCCACAGCCCATGAATGCGGAAACGTGGTTGTGTTTTACACCATGATAAACAGCTGTCACCTCAGCTGCTGCCACATTAGAGGCTTCAGTAGTTGCAATACGTGACTGCATAAACTTTGTCATCACAGAGCTTTGCTTCTGGAGCTGAAGGCTTAGCTAATGTTTGTCCAACATCTGCTGGCTCACTCTCCATCCCACTTGATAGTGAAAGTTATTCCACAGGAAGTGCACTTGGCCGTGGCTTCTGTGTTTGATGCAGAATGCAACCATAAATAACTTTCCTTCCAAAACTTATTACATGTGCAGAATGCTTTTGATATCTTAGTTGACGTGGTACTGCTTCCAGCCCCACACTAATCCAGTGACCTTTTCCCAAACATGACTGTTGGAAGATCCTTGTTCAGTGCTCCAATACAGATATTGATGCCAAAACCATTCAATATAATTCAAACCCAGCTAGAGCAGTGGCTGGGAGGCCTGTGCCGTAGTCACTGAGCAAATATACTTGCTGATATCCTGTAAACTCTCCAGACCTTTACTACACCTTGATATTCTTGTCCACATGGCAAAAAACACAGCCTGTTGATGCAAGTGGTCATGCAAACTACACACAGATGTCAAGGCACACCACTTGAGAAATTAACAGTGGAGGCCTAGCAATACGAGGCACTAACAGTGACTAATGTGTCTTGGTGACACCTTCTGTTGCACATGAACCCGATGCAAACAGAACATGCAGACTCCCAGGAGCGGCCTTAGGTCAACTGGTGCCCTAGGCAAAAGGGCTCCATGGCGCCCCCCACCACACCACCTGTTGCCCCCATCCTGGTCTACCTACACCAAATAAATACTGGAAAAGCACCCCTGCTATGCCTAAGGCCGTCTATGCAGACTCCACACAGAAGGTGTCCAGCTGAAAATATCTGGAGATAAAGCACTGCAGGACAGTAGTGCTAAGTATTGTGTCATTCTGACACACTGCATTTTTAAAATGAGAATCTATGAGTACATGTGAATCACAGAAAAAAAGCTAATTGATATGATACTTTTGTTCATGGACAGGAAATAGCACTTGCAACAAATACAGCAAAATTACGTTCTTATACTAAATATTAGCACATTAATGGGCATACCTGGCCAAGTCAGAAACCCAAGAGGCACACTATAAGCAGACAAACAGAACAAATCTTTCAGACTTGAAATACACAACTCAACCTTTATCTTGTCTGGACAGAGTTGGGGAACACAGGTTAGGTCATTCACCATTATTCTGTCTGCAAAGACTTGGGGAAACACAAGTTTGTCAAATACAGTCTGACTGTCATGTCCGAAATATTAGAATTTTTCATCAATTTTCATACTTAATCCTCATTCACAGCAGAACTATCAGATCAGGAAGACGGTGAAGGACATCACCCTAAATGCAAAGCACAGCTTGAGTGCACTGGGAATCATGTAACTTAAAAGTACATTGCAAACGCAAGATGAAAGAAAGAATTAAACCCTGGACTAGGCTCTGTTGAAATGTCAGCACTCAAAATGCTAAGCGCCAAATAGCTGACCCCCTCAGAAAACCTGGAGAAGAGTGAATCTTGAAAATCACTGTTCTCCTTTAAACTTCTTCTGTGGGGGAAACCCCCTGCACCCTCCTATGTAGGAGGCAAGTCTCTCCCACACCTCACAAACTTATATATATATGGGTCCTAGTTGATTCACCAAAATTATGTTTAATCGAACTCCAAATAACCAAGACCAGTTTGCCGAAAGAACAATATGCCAAACACTGACTTTGCCGAAATTTGTTTCAGTGAAATGCTGAGTATTTGCACCAAATTCTTTTCACGGCATCATAGCAGTTAACTGAAAATTGCACTACAGTTAAGATTGGGAAATCCACCCTTGTTGTCACTGTAATGCAATCTCAGAGTTGATATGTATAATGTGAAGGGGTTGTGGTAGGTGCATGGGGGTGTTTGTCCCCTGCAAAAATATTAGGAAATGTTTTTTTGATGTTTCATTTTTCTGTGTGTGTGTTCAATATTTATATGTGTATATATTTTTATGTATGTGTATACCAACTGCAAGGTCGCCATACTTCTGAGTAAAGTCATCTTGGACTTGGGATATATAACTCTGTTCTTTCAGCCATTCAGTCTCCACATTTTGGGACTCACTATGACAGGTTTTGGCATTTCAAATAGTTACCCCTGGACTGTTTTATGACAGTTCATAGCAGCTCACAGAAATAATACTCTAGAGACAAAGATACCACATTCCATATTAAATATAACCTCTAATAACCCTAGTGTTTTACATTGATTGAAATTAGTAAGTATACACAGAGCATATTTAGCAAGCCTTAATGCTCTGTACAGGAAGAAAATGCCTCAGTCCTGTACTACAGCAGTTCCTAGCCTTAAATGCTCTTACCCACTAAATATGTAGCCCCAGATACAGTATTTTAACCCACTAGATGAGTTAACATGCTATTGCAACACCTTTATAACATGGCTATCATTGCTATGTAATCCCTGTAATAAAACCACAAACATCACACATTTCAGCATTTACGTACACCGATTTCCTGATTAAGTTCCATATCCCTCTCACTGTATTGTTGCGCTGTACAAACCTAACAAGTTTGCTGTTAGCAGTTGGGGGACAAAAACCTAAAAATCATGTTTTACATTACTGCAGTTTTCTTAAAAAGTTAACAGGTTGTCAGCTGCAGAATCAGACAGAGCCAAATTGGATTGACTCAAAATCAAGTTTGAATTACAGAATCTGCTGAAGTTTAGAGCATGCTGTTGATCAGCTTTACCCACATAACCTCTACTTCTCTGCTCATGAATCAGGACATAACAGAGGTAATGTGGGACAAATGTACATAATTAGAAACCAGTTTAATAGGTTCTGCATCAGAATACATTATAGGAAGAATATTTTCACACAAATTTGTCTGTGTTTTTGAAGGCTTTTGGGGCAGGCCCGTGTACATCATGGGTACCCCCTTATCCCCCTCCCCTCCCTGGTGAATGACCTGGTAGACCAAGTCTCCCACCTGGGCTGGAAAGAGCGACACTGTTGAACCCATACCTCCCCCAAAGAACAGACTGTATTGGACTAAGGATGTTTAGTGGATGCCATGGTTGTGGCAGCAGCTACCAAAAAGGAGCTAGCTGAGCAGAGCTGCTCTGTCCATCTGTCTAACAGGGAGTCCGGAGTGATGGACAGATTTGGTAAGCTCGTCTACGCCTTGGGTTACCATTGTGCTGAAGTCTTTGAACTGTTAGGCATACTTCACTCATTTGCAGAGAGACCTGGTCAAGGAGCTTTCCAGCTCTCTTGCAGAGACCATGTCAATGGAGAACTTCAAAAAAAGTCTCCCCAACTGGCTATTCTTTCTTATTTTGCTAATTCTTCCATGAGGCTCATCTCCCATACAGCAGAGGGCACCTCACAGGCAGCCGACCCAGTCATTACAATCAGAAGACATGCCTCGATGAGGCTTTGATTTAGCAGAACCCTTTAAGGCATCATTTGTTAATGCCCCTTTTGTTTTGTTGGCTCCTCTTTATTTGGGCCATCCGTCAAAGATACCTTAACCCGTAGTGAACAGGAGAGCTGGGCTTTATCTGCTCTGGGGATCAAGTTTTCTACTCTTTGGCACATTTTCTCCAGGAATCAACAAGGTAGTACGAAGACTTATTTCCGAAGATCCCAAGGGTCTTTTCAGGATCAATGCAGGTATTCTTCCTCTAGAGGCAGAGTAGGAGGTTTAAATGGAAGACACCACCCCAGGGGCAGAAGAGGTCCACAAGATCAGGGCTATAGAGAACCTTTCTCCAATAGAACCTACCAGCACTTTGGAGCATTGCCCATCTATGAAACTAACTGCTCGGCTCAGGAGGCAGTTGTTTAACAGTCCATCTAGGTGCCTGGACCAAATTTACAAACAAATGCCTGGGTGCTAAGCATAATATCCAGAGGTTACTACAGTCCCTTTGTCCTTCCACATCCTCAAAGTCAGGCCAGACTCCCCAGCATTCCATCCAGTCAGAGGGAGTATGCAGTAATAGAGATTCAAAAATTACTGCAAAAAAGAGTCGTCCAACATGTCACAATTGAACAGAGAGGATCCAGAACCTACTCCCTCTTCTTTTTAGTGCCAAAGAAAACCAGGGACTGAAACCCATTCTGGATCTGTAAAGAATTCAAAGCTCTGGATAGTTACGGTTCAGTCCATTCTACCACTGTTGCAAAAGGAGGATTGGATGTGCTCTGTGGATTTACAGGACGTGTACTACCACATCAGAATGGACAGGCACTCCAGAAGTCATCTGTGCTGCAGGCTGGGAGCCAGTCATTACCAATTCAGATCTCTGCCCTTTGGACTCACCACAGCCCCCAAGGTGTTTATCAAATGTATGGCAGTGGACGCAGCTCACCCGAGACTGCAGGAATTCCACATGTTTCCATATCTAGACAACTGGCTCCTAACTGCCCCAACCAGGCATCAACTAATTCAAGCCATGGATTATCTGTTTCAGATCTCCAGCTCCCTTGGCATCACCATAAATCTAGCCAAATTGAATCCTTCTTCAGTAGAAAGACTGGAGTTCATTGATATTCTGTTGGATACTTCAAATCAAATGGCCTCTTTACCCCCTCATCACATTATGACATTGAGACATCAGGCACAGTCCATTCTAGATACTCACTCTCCACCGACAAGATTTATACTTCAAGCCCATAGATCTATGGCAGCTGCCATCACTCTGGTTTGATTAGCAAGATTTTTGTGCTAGTTCTGTAATGGACTTCAGCTGTTCAATGGTTTAATGTTAAGTTGTCAATCTCGCCTTCATTCTTACTGGATGGGTTCGGAGCCGAACCTCGGCTCCGACTCGGCCTATTACTAAAGCTCGAGAGCTTTTTTTTTTACCGGCTCGAGGCTATCCTATGTCCCATAATGCTAGGTGTGATATACCCAGATCTCGTTTGCCGCTTCAGCTGCGAGGTTGCGTCTTTTTGCCAGCTCCAGGTTGTGTTAATCTTTTTCTTCTAATTAGTCAGATGTCCTTCAAGAATGCAACTGCAGTCATAACATGTGGGTTGTCCTGCCTCAGGCAGCCCTCGGTCGGCCGGATTCCAAAGTCTGGGTCCGACGTCGGCTGATGTCGCATTTCTCTCCGACGTCAGAGCGGCTGGAGTACATAAGCATCAGCCAACGCCATTTTCTTCAGTCTTTCTTGCCTCGCGGTGCCCAAAGCAGAAGCAGTTCGCAAGTGCCGGTCGGTCAGCTCCTGTGTTCCACGATACCGAAGTCATCAAAAAAGCTAAGTACCCCATTGGGGACCTTTTCTTGCCTCAGCCGATGTCAGAAATTACTGAAAAAGTTAACAATTGTCTTTTTTGTGGTAAACAAATACCTCATAAGGATTTCCACTCTTACTGCCTCCCTTGCCTGGGCCCAGACCACGACATCTCGGCCTGTGTAGCCTGTGCTCGCTTCAACAAGCGCACTCTCAGGCGCCGGGCGGAGTTCGCTGAAGATTTTTTCGGCGATAAATTTGCTTACACCATGCCGTCGGATCTTCCGACATCGCAAACTCCCAAAAAGCGAAAAGACCGGGACCGGCATCCTTGGCCTGCGTCTACCACCGACTCCACGCCAAAACCTAGCGCGAGTGCTCCGGTTCCCCCTGAGACGGTCTCTCCACCGCTCCGAACCGAAGACACCGCATTACCGACGACTCCGATTCCAGACATTACTCCGACGCCAGTTATAGACTTTCCTCCGGATACCGAAACCGAGGAAATGCCCGAGACCATTGCTGTAGACAAGGTCACTCCTGCATGTGGAGCTGCCAGGCCTCCTATGGCCATGTCTATTAAGGCCTACACTAGGGCTAAGGCAGCCAGCAAAACAAAGCATATTGCCTCCAAATCCTTACCTCAGCCGACTCCGGAGACACAAATTATGTCCATGGCTGCTGATTTAATTTCCATGATCAGAGGTTCACAGGCCCATCCTGAGAGAGCATCCCAGCCTCCTCCTGATAAAGGCCCGGGTTGAACCCTCTGACCCTTCTCCTTCAGATGAAGACTCTGAGGGCTCTGTCCACTCTGATAGCCAGGAAGAGCTCTTCCAGACCTATGAGGACTCGGATGCAGAAGATTCCATACCTTGGCCTCCCCACCTGAGGATATTTCTTTTGGGGAAGTTCTGCACACCATGAGGGAACATTTCAAGTGGCAGGGTCAGGAATATTCTGATTCTAGGAAACGCCTTAGGACTTTCCTTAAGAAGCCTCAGCACAGGCCCTTAGCTATTCCTCCTGTACTTGATGTTCTGGATGATTTGTATTCTGATTCTAGTGCTACCCCTGATTCTCTTCCTCCTGCTCCTGCCAAGCCAGACAGGTATTACAGGGTCCCAGAAACTCATTCCCATTTATTCAGGGCCCATACTGCTGATTTGGAAACTATTTCACAGGGGCCTAAAGGAGTTTCAGCCTCCACCTCAAAAATCCTTTGCCCTCCAACAGGGAAGCAAGGTCATTAGAGAGATGGGGTAAAAGGTTTACACATCCACTACCTTATCTATGAGAGCTTTAAATTGCCTTTTCATATGTTCCAATATCAGGATTATCTCTTAGAAGATTTACAAAAAACATTAGCTTCTCCTGATCCTTTAGACAGGAAGACTTTGCAGGAAGCTGTACATAACACTCAGCAAGTAAGCAATCACTTCCTGCAGTGTGGATATGATGCACTGGAAGCTTCATGTAGGGCAGCTGTGACAGGGGCAGTGATGCGTAGACATGCTTGGTTAAAAGATCAACCTCTACCAGATCATGTAAAAGCAAAACTTCTGGATGCACCTTTGGAAAAGAACAAGCTTGTTGGTGCAAATGCTAAGGATGTGTTAAAGACCATCGAAGAAAAAGCAAAATCAGTTCAGACTGTGAAAGATTTCCTCCAGGTTCAACCCCCAGATTCAGTAGGAATTGGCCTTCAAAAACTGGTCCTTTCCTAATCCAGAAAAGTTTCAAAGGGGTAAGAACAGACGTGGCCGAGGAAGAGGCCAATACAGAGGCCCTTACAGGGGACGACAATAGCAGCCAGGAAACCAAAGAAGTGACGCAGGGGTTTCACCTGCCCAACAACCACAAACTCAATGACTTTCCTCTACTACCGCCTACCAGGGAACAACTAGAAGCTCCCTTGGGCGGGAAATTATCTCTGTTTGCAGAAAACTGGCACAGACTGACAAAGGACAAATGGATTTTGGACATTATAGACCGAGGGTACAGGTTTCATTTTCATACCTTACCAAGAAAACAAGGCATGCCAAATCTACCACAACATCAAAGAGAAGAGGCTATCAAGCAAATCACTCTGCTGACTCGAATGAAAGCAATAGAAAGGGTTCCAAAACAAGAACAAGAACAGGGGTTTTACTCAAGACTGTTCCTTGTTCCAAGAAAAGAATCTCAATGGAGACCAATACAGGACTTGTCCGCATTAAACACCTTTCTCATAGTACCAAAGTTCAAAATGCTGACTCTACAGCAACTCCTTCCCATGCTGGGCAAGGGGTCGTGGCTGATTACTCTGGACCTCAAGGAGGCATACCTGCATGTCCCTATCAGACACAGCTGCAGAAGATACCTCAGATTTCTTGCAGGGCGAGAGCATTATCAATTCTCAGCATTGCCATTTGGCTTATCTACTGCGCCCAGAGTATTTACAAAATGCCTGGCTTCAGTAATTGCTCATTGCAGGCTCCAGGGTATACAAATTTACCCGTACCTGGACGACTGCCTCATACAAGCGGACGACAAATTGATGTTGACAAAAAACCTGGATTATGTCATACGATTACTTCAAGCTCTGGGATACACAGTCAACTTCCAAAAGTCAAGACTGCAGCCATCCCAGCAAATAATCTTCTTAGGAGCCAAACTAGACACAGCCTCTCAGATGGCTTACCTGACAGAAGACAAGCAAGAGAAGTTAACTCATTACTTCAAAGGTTTAGCAAAACTCACCCAGATGACTGCAAGGAGATTCCTACAGGCCCTGGGTTACATGGCATCCTGCATTCTACTGGTTCCATTAGCAAAACTACACATGAGAAAGCTTCAGTGGTACCTAAAAAGCATTTGGTCTCAACACAGCAACAACTTGGAGACAATCATACCACTCATTCCATGCCTACAAAAGGAATTCCTATGGTGGGCCTCGGTGAGCCAGGAAAACACAGGTATGTCATTCAAAAAACCGCAGATAACACAGACCATGACTACAGATGCCTCAGACCTTGGATGGGGGGCGCACATGGAAGGCAGGTGTATACAAGGACAATGGTCTCCAAAGAAAACACATCTGCATATAAACCAAAAGGAAATGCTGGCAGTAATGCATGCTATCGAGACTTTTCAACACCAACTCCAGCAAGGCCATTTAATGATACGGACAGACAACACCACTGTGATGTGGTACATAAACAAGCAGGGGGGCACCCACTCTTACCCCCTTTGCAGACTGACAATGCAGCTTTGGGAGAAATCACTGAGTCTAAACATCCAGTTACAATCCCAGTTTGTTCCAGGAAAGACAATGTGTTGGCGGACAGCCTAAGCAGGAATTTCACAGATTCACACGAGTGGAGGTTACATTCCGAAGGCTTTCAGACAACTCACTTCGACATGGGGCAAGCCAGAAGTGGACCTATTTGCCTCACCTCAATCACCTTCTACCAAAATTTTGCACAAGGACATACCATCCAAAGGCTTGGAAAATAGATGCCCTTTCATTCAACTGGAACTCCCTAGCAATCTATGCATTCCCACCTCTGCCACTGATGACCTCAGTATTACTAAAGATCAAAGCAGAGAAGCCCAAGGGAATCATAATAGCTCCGGATTGGCCAAGACAACACTGGTACCCACTACTACGGAGCATATGTCACACCAGGAGGTGGGCCCTCCCTCAGTGGCCTCTACTTTTGACTCAACACAATTTCGAAACACTGCATCCAAACCTTCAGACACTGCAGCTAACAGCCTGGGAGATCCCATAAATAACTTCAGCTTATCTCTCTCCAAGGAAGTTCAGCGGATACTAACAGAGGCTCAAAGACCATCCACCAGAAAGGTTTACTTAGCAAAGTGGAAAAGATTCAGCAATTGGAATGCCAGCAAGGGACATGATGCATCATTACTGAACATACCACTCATCTTGGAATATTTGGCAGATATGTTACAGAGCGGCCTCTCATATTCTTCAATAAAGATACATGCATCTGCTATTTCAGCTAGATACAACACTGATCCTCCTGTTTCCTCTCACCCCTTACTAAGACAATTCCTCAGGGGAATCAAGAACATTAAGCCACCAAGAAAGGCCCCAGTGCCAGCCTGGGACCTCAATTTTGTCTTAGAAAAACTGACTCTACCTCCTTTTGAGCCAGCAGCTTCAGTTGACTTGCAATTTCTCTCATGGAAAACAGCTTTCCTGTTGGCAATTACCTCAGCAAGAAGGGTTTCGGAGCTACAGGCCCTAATGGCAATACCACCCTTTATTATTTTCCACAGAGACAGGGTTTCATTAAGGACCAACCCTACTTTTATGCCAAAGGTGGTATCTAGGGTTTCTCTAAATCAAGCCATTCATCTGCCTGCTTTCTTCCCCAATCCTGAGAATAAGGGGGAAAGACTTTTGCATACCTTGGACATTCATAGACAACTTCAATATTACCTGGACAGAACCAAGGCCAGTAGGAAGTCTGAACAGCTTTTTGTAGCTTACGCCCCTGCAGTCCAAGGAAAAGCAATTTCAAAACAGACTATTTCTAAATGGATTGGACATTGCATCAGATTCTGTTATTCCTTTCATGGGAAGACTGTTCCAGCCTATGTCAGACCACATTCCACCAGAGCTACAGCCACCTCTACAGCATTGTTAAAAGGGGTGCCTACAAAGGACATTCTAGAAGCTGCTACATGGAGCTCCGTGCATACATTCTCCAAACACTACAATCTCCCTCTATATTCCAGATCCAGAGCAGGCTTTGCTTCGGCAGTCCTGCAGGGTTTGATTGCCACACCATCTCTTTCCTAGAGCATACCTCCTCCCCCAGCTAAGCTATGGTATTCTACCCACATGTTATGACTGCAGTTGCATTCTTGAAGGACATAGTACAGTTTTGTACCTACCATAAATGTAGATGTCCGATAGACATGCAACTGCAGTCGGGTTTTCCCTCCCTCCATACCCCTCTATGCCTAGGGTCCACTCCTATCCCCCTAACTCTTAGCTGGGGATATCTGTTATGGTGTATTTGTTTTATTGCTCATGTATTTGTTTGGAATCCTGTTTTTGTCTTCCAATTTGATTACAGCCTTCCTTGGAGGGCACCTGGCATCTGGGGCAAGAAACACTGAAGAAAATGGCGTCGGCTGATGCTTATGTACTCCAGCCGCTCTGACGTCGGAGAGAAATGCGACATCAGCCGACGTCGGACCCAGACTTTGGAATCCGGCCGACCGAGGGCTGCCTGAGGCAGGACAACCCACATGTTATGACTGCAGTTGCATGTCTATCGGACATCTACATTTATGGTAGGTACAAAACTGTACCTTTTTTTGGTTTCTAACCTTAGCGATAATTATTCCTAGTTACTACCCTATAGATCCCTGTTTAGAATCCCCTCTTAGTAGTTTTTTTCTTCAGTTTTCCCCCTCACTAATAGTTAGGCCTTTGGCTAAACTAGTTCTGTAGTAGTAAATCCCTTTGGATTTTTTCTGTAAATTTTTTTCTTGTAGTGTGCCTAGAGTTAGATTGTGTTAAAAAGTGTTGGGTTTTTTGTTTTTTCTGGGTCTGCTACAAGCTCTTTGTGTGTGTGTGTGTTGGCTGATTGGGACCAGACCACTTAGATTTGTCTTTTTCTGCCCGTCATCCTTGTTTCAGGATGTCGAAAGACACCAAGGTCTCTGGCTTCAAGAAGTGTGACTCGTGCTGTCAGAAGATGTCTCTGACAGATGGTCACACTTCTTGTGTATATTGCTTGGGCCCTCTGCACCTGCAGGACTCTTGTTCTGTCTGCCATGCGTTCAGTCCAAGAGTCCTGCAGGAATGCAGAAATAAACTTATTTTGAGAGGCTTGTTGAAGCCTGAAGGTTCCCCGGCTAAGCCTTCATCGGATAAACCTTCCAAACCCACCAAACCGTCGGCTCCATGTTCGGAGCCATTGTCGAGCTGTGCTATTACTACTACCACTGCATCGTTTCCAGCCGGAACCGATGATTCGAGGCCTCAGTCGGCTCCGACTCTGCTGTCGGAGCCGTCTTCTAGCAGAACGCGTTCCAGGTCTCCTTCCCTGTCCATTCGGCTCTGAAGTCTCCCTTGTTATCGGAGCGGAGTCATAGGTCCCATTCCTCTTGGTCTTCCAGGCTGTCAGACCATGACCTCGAGAGGGTGGTTAGCAGACTACTTAAATCGCAGGCACTGGCCCAAATGTTGCATAGCCCTCCTCATCAGGCAGTGGCTATCACTACTCCCTCTTCGATTCCTCCTCCGACTCTTCCTTTGAGTTCGGAGCCAGAGACCATAGGGGTCGGGACCGTCAGAACGTCGGAGCCGATACCACTCCTTTCAGCTCCCTCGTCGGCTCAGATCTCTTCCTTGGTTCTATCCTTGGAGGGATCCGGGCGCCGGGACTCCCTCGTCGGTTCCGAGGGGACGAGTGGCCTCAGACCCTTGTCCGACCCCGTTCTCCCTCTCGGAGCCTCGGCGCAGGTGAGTTCGGCCCCAACATCGGACTCGGAGCCGTCCCTCTCGGTGCCAGGAGGAGTCCTTGTCTCTTCGGAGCGGGGACCCCCTTTCCTGCCTGATAGGGGTGCCTTTGAGGTCATGAGGAGTGTGCTGGCCCCTGTGCCTGCTCCACGGTCGGCTCCTTCGGCTCCTCCCTCTATGGTGCCTGCTTCAATCTCTATCTGCCCTTCCGATCCCAAGCGTGGAGAACCGACACTACAGGTAGCCCCATTGGGTGTATCCTCCTCTTCCGAGGCCTCCCCTGATCCTTCAGGGGAGCCCCCCTCGGAAGAGAAAATGCAAGAGGAAGCATGTAGACTCCCCTGAATCAGTCACGTCAGACACCGACTTGGATGAGTCAGAAGGGTCCCCAAGGTCCCCCTCTGAGGATGTCTCATTTTCTGACATCCTGGAGATTCTTAAGCAGAGGGGAAACTGGTCTGCCCTTAACTCTTCCAAGGACGAGTTGGTGTACCTGGATGCGTTTGATTCTCGCCCTTCCACCTCCTGGGTGTCTCCGGCTTTCGACCCACTCATGGATGTGTGGCTCGAAAGCCGTGGATTGCTCCGGATGCTATGGAATCAACTCCCCGGAGGCCTACAAAATTTATTACAGCCCCTTCTGACAAACCGTTTCTAACTAAGGGCGTCCCTGTTGATGCCATGGTGGTGGTGGCGGTCACTAGAAAGGAGTTGGCTGACCCTTCAGTACCTGTCCATCCTCCTAATAAGGAATCTAGGACTATGGACAGGTATGGCAAGCGGATGTTTTCTTCAGCGACCTTTGCTATGCGGTCGCTGAATTATTTGTGCCATTTCACCCGTCTCCAGAGAGACCTTCTCAAAGAACGGGGTGATACCTTACAGGACCCATCAGCTGCGGGGTCTCAGGAAAAGATCAACTCCCAGCTGGGGACCCTAAACTCTTTTGTCAACTCCTCCATGCGGCTCATTTCCTATGCAGCCGATGGAGCGAGTAGGGCTACAGGCACGGGCGTTGCTCTAAGGAGACACGCCTGGATGCGGCTTTGCAGTTTTGCTGACCCCTTCAAGGCATCCTTCACTAACACCCCCTTTGATGGTTCTGCCCTGTTTGGACCTCAAGTGAAGGATACATTGACCAGGTGCGAGCAGGAAGGCAAGACTCTCTCTGCCATAGGAGTCCGTTTTTCTACCCCTTCTAGACCATACCCTAAGGGTCAGAAGAGTGGGAAAATGTGGTTCCGCAAACCTCAGGGAGTACTGCCTGACGCATGTGGTGAGCTTCCCCCCAGAGGCAGAGGAGGGAACAACAATAGACGCCGCCTGAGGGGCAGGGGGGGTCCGCAGAATCAGGGTAGCAGAGAATCCTTCTCTGACAAACCCTTCCAGCACCCCTGAGGAGCTGCCCGACTGTCCACCTTCGGAGGCAGTCGGGGGAAGACTATCACTGTACCTAGAAGCCTGGCATTCCCTCACGCAAGACAAATGGGTACAGTCAGTCATATCTGAGGGTTACAAAATTCCCTTTATTCATACCCCACAACAGCCAAAAGGGCCCCTTCCAGATGTTCCACCCGGTCTGAGGGATCAAGCAGCACTAGAAATTTCAAAGCTGCTAGAAAAAAGAGCCATCCAGCCAGTCCCAGCAGACCAGCAAGGATCCGGAGTCTACTCCAAGTTCTTTTTGTTACCAAAAAAAGACAGGGGACTGGAGACCTATTTTGGATCTCAGCAGGCTGAACAAGTCTGTTCAAAGAATGAAATTCCGGATGGTCATGCTTCAGTCCATTCTACCCTTTCTGGGTCAGGACATTTGGATGTGCTCTATAGACCTTCGGGATGCGTACTATCATATCAGAATGAACAGGCGCTCCAGGAGGTTTCTCCGCTTCCGGCTTGGAGCCAGTCACTACCAATTCAGAGCCCTGCCCTTTGGCCTCACCACAGCCCCCAGGGTGTTTACCAAATGCATGGCAGTGGTTGCGGCTCACCTAAGACGGCAAGGATTCCAGGTGTTTCCATACTTAGACGACTGGCTCCTTACTGCCACCACCAAGCGTCAGCTACTCCATTCCAGAGATTATACCCGCCAAATTTGCAACGAGCTAGGTATCAATATAAAATCCGAAAGTCGCCTTGTCAGTCTATTACCTTCATAGGCGCCATTTTAAACACTGTGGAACTGTCAGCAAAACTGCCTGTACAAAGGATTTCAGACATTCGCGATCATGTTCAAATCCTACTACAAGAGAGCAGAGTCCAGGCCAGATTCGTACTAAAAACCCTAGGTCTCGTGGCAGCAGCCATCACTTTACTCCCCCTAGCTCGCTTTCATGTGCGGATCCTGCAATGGATGCTGTTTTCCCAGTGGTCCTTTCAACAGCTTCCAATGTCACACAGCATTCTAATCACTCAGTCATGCAAAAGGCACCTTTCGTGGTGGATGGTCTCCCCTTAGGTTCTTCAGGGCAGACCTTTTGTCCTTCCTCCTCCTGTGGCTACTGTGACAACGGATGTATCCCTGATCGGGTGGGGGGGGGGCATTTTCAGGGCAGGACAGTCCAGGGCACATGGCAACCTTTCGAAGGCCACCTGCACATAAATGTCTTGGAAATGAGAGCGGTACTTTTACCGTTGCAAGCCCTTCAAGACTCTCTACCCACCGGGACTATTGCAATTCAGACAGACAACGTGTCTGTAGTGTGGTACATCAACAAGCAGGGCGGAACCAGGTCCTACCCTCTATGTCGAGAAGCACTCGGACTTTGGCAGTGGGCGATCTCTTCTCAACGGTTTCTGGTAGCAACGCATATCCTCGGGAAGTCCAACGTCATAGCGGACAGGCTGAGCAGAGCCATTCTCATGCCCCACGAGTGGTCTCTCAACCATCTAGTAGCAGAAAACATTTTCAGAAGGTGGGGTCAGCCTTGCTGCGATCTTTTTGCAACCCCTCAAAACAGCAAGTGCCAAGACTTCTTCACCCTCTTCCCTCTCCCAGGTCTCCCCCCCCTCCCCCAGAGACACTCTAGTCCACGATTGGCCCCGGGGTCTTCTGTATGCTTTTCCTCCCTTTCCCTTAATTACTCAGTTAATCCAGAAAGCAACTGTTTTGAAATCCAGAATGATCCTTGTTGCCCCTTACTGGCCTCGACAAATTTGGTTTCCGTTCCTGCAACGTCATCTACTAGATCAGCCCTGGCATCTGGACCCAGCGCCAGATCTTCTGACACATCAGTTGGGCGGGCTGCATCAATCTCTCCAATTTCTCAACCTCACAGCTTGGTTGCTCCACTTCCAACCCTAGCCAAGCTTCCCTCAATCTCTCATTCAGTTCATGACATCATCCTTGCTTCGCACAAGTCTACTACCAGAAAGACTTATGCTAGCAAATGGAAGCGTTTCTCTGTTTGGGCAGGGGAGAAACAAGTTGACCCTTTTACAGCTCCTGTCCATACAGTTTGAGTTTTTGGCAGAACTTTTTCAAATGGGTTCTTCTTCAGCCACCATCAGAGTTTAGCTGGCTGCTATTGCGAATTTTCATGTTGGATTGTCGGAGACCAGCATTATGTCACACAAACTTTGTAAAGCCTTTCTAAAAGGAACCCTCTTACTTAGGCTCCCGGTAAAAGATCCTCCCCCACCATGGGACCTAAATTTGGTGCTGTCGTCTTTAATTCTCCCTCCCTTTGAGCCTGCGGCTTCCTGTTCCTTAAAGTTGCTCTCTTGGAAAACTCTGTTCTTAGTAGCCATCACTTCAGCGAGAAGGGTATCGGAACTTCAAGCCCTTTGTGTTCGCCCTCCTTACCTTGTTTTTCACAAAGATAGAGTGTCACTTAGGACTAATCCGTCCTTTTTACCCAAAGTACTCTCTGAAAAAAATCTAAATCAGACCATCAATCTTCCTGTCTTCTTCCCACTTTATACCAATAGGTCTGAACGGAAGTTACACTGTCTGGACGTTCACCGTCAATTACGCTTCTACCTGGATAGAACCAAGCAGACGAGGAAATCAGAACAGCTCTTCCTGTCTTACGTGGAAGGGAAGCAAGGCCTGCCACTTTCCAAAGTAACCTTGTCCAGGTGGTTGACCACTGTTATCATGTTGATTTACCAACTGAGGCATAAAGAGCTCCCTATTAAGCCCAGAGCTCATTCAACCAGAGCATTAGCTTCTTCAGTAGCCTTTCAGGCAAGATTGCCAATGGATTCCATTTGTGCAGCGGCCACATGGGCCTCTCCTCATACCTTCATTTCTCATTACAAGCTGGACATGACCTCTAGAAGTCAGGCTGATTTTGGTTCCACTGTACTCAAGAGTTTGTTCCATTGAGCCACCCAGGACTAAGGTGCTAGGGACGCTGTCCCATCCAGCAAGAATGAAGGCGAGATTGACAACTTAACATTGAGAAGTTATGTACTTACCATAACGTTCCATGTTAGTTGTCTTCTTCTCGCCTTCTTTCTTGCGTCCCGCCCTCCATCCCCCTAGCCTGGCAAGACCGGGAGTATCTTCTGAGATGTGTTATCATGAGAGTTATCTCCTTAGCTACCTTTCTTCCCTTTCTTGGCAACTCTTATAAGAGTTTTATTACTTAGATATATAGAGGATATATATAGATATATATATATATATATATATATATATATATATATATTTATTTATTTATTTATTTATTCTCTGTCGTGGTGGGGACATGTATGTTCATAGTGTTAGCTATCAAACGAGATCTGGGTATATCACGCCTAGCATTATGGGACATAGGATAGCCTCGAGATGGTAAAAAAAATAGCTCTTGAGCTTTAGTAATAGGCCGAGTCGGAGCTGAGGTTCGGCTCCGAACCCATCCAGCAAGAAAGAAGGCAAGAAGAAGACAACTAACATGGAACGTTATGGTAAGTACATAATTTCTCATTCTTTACCATCCTTTTGGTGGATTTTGTCAGATGACCTTTATATCAGCAGACCTTTCCTTCTACCTTCCCCCCTCAGCCACTGTATCCACAGACACTTCCCAGTTGGAGTGGAGGGTGCATTTCATGGGGAAGATGGTCCAAGGCACATGGACTCATTCAGAGACCAGGTTACATATCAATGTTATGGAGATGAGATCATTTCTCTTGACGGTGCAGGCCTTTCAGGGTGTTCTTCCCATGGGAACTTATTGCAGTTCACACAGACAACATGTCAGTGGTGTGGTACATCAACAAACAAGGAGGAAACCCATTCATATCGTTTGTGCGAGAGGCCATGAGTGTCTAGGAATGCAAGATATCGTCTGACCGTTTTCTCCATGCAACACACATAGCGGGGAAGTCCAGAGTTTTGGAGGACAAACACAGCAGATCCATTCTGGTCCCTCAGTCAATCAGCAGCAAACTTGATTTTCAGCCGTTGGGGCCAACCTTGCTGTGACCTCTTTGCCTACCCCAGAACAACAAGTGCAGTAAGTACTTCGCTCTGATCCCCCTCCAGGAGAGTCACAGCTCTAGTTCAAGGTTTGCCCTCCAGTCTCCTTTATGCCTATCCTCTTCTTCCACTGATCCCAAAATTTCTTCAGAAAGTCAGGAGACTGCAGAGCTTAGTAATCTTCATTGCCCCCTTCTGGCCTCGTCAGGTCAATCTGTTCTGCAGGAACGTGCTCTACTGCCCTCATAGGGGGGCAGGGAAATTATTTGCTTTTGAGCCTCTGCCCACCTATTTGGTGGTAGATCTGGGAACCCTTTTGGGGTTGGAAGGGTGTGGAAGGAAAATTTGTATCCCTGAGACACAATGTTCAGAACCCATTGGTCTTTGGTGATGGTGGCCCAGGTGCTTGAGTGAAAGGAGAGTTTTCCTCCTAGGGTAAGTGAAGGTGGGCAGGGGGGGTGGAGGAGGTGAGTTATTGTGAGTTCTTACCGTAAGGGGTTGGCTTAGAACTCCCTAGTTTTGAAGTGGAGGGAGTCCTCTGCTTAGACCTTGCATTCCCTGGGGCTGTTGTCTGGGCCGTCTGTTTCCACGGGGCCTAGGCTGGGCTGGTTTACTCGGAGCAGGAAAGGACCACTGCTTGAAGGGACAATGCCTGCTGAACCTAGGGGGCTGGTCCTGTAAGAAATCCTTAACTGTTTGGATAGATTTTGCTTCTTCTTCCATCTTTTTTAAGACCTCTTCTGCCTTAGTGCCAAATAAGTTGTCTTTGTGCAAGGGGACATCCAACAACTTAGATTTGACATGGTCTGGCAGGGGTTGTTCCTTAAGCCATGCATGTCTTCTAATGACAGATCCAGCGACTGCTGCCCTGCAAGAAGCTTCTAGGGCATCAAAACCACAGTGCAAGGTGTGTTTAGGTACTTGACTTGCAGAATGCATTAAGTCTTGTAAATCTTTAGATTCTGCCCAAGCAGGAAAGGAAGACATTTTTTGTTTAAGGAGTTCCAAAGTATGTTGCTGAAATTTCAGCATATGTTGTTGTTGTGTCTTTTGGCTTTTCCCGGTTAGGGGTTGCCACAGCGGAACTCCAGTCCGCTAATGATTGGCAATTGATTTTTACGTACCGAATTGCCAGCCCTGACGCACAACCTTCAACGAAGGAACGCCCATTCACGCATGTCTCCACTCTCCATGCAGAAGATGCTCTAGCTGAGAGTCAAACCGGACAGCGTCTTACTGTGAGGTGTCAGCGCTACCATATGGAACTGACAATTTAATCCCCTGATAGCAAGAGTAGTTGAGTTGTACACTTTTTTTACCCCATCTGTCCAATGCTCGGGAATCCTTGTCTGAGGTGGTGGGATTCTTAGCAGAGGTTGCTTTAATCCCTTGTGACCCTTGAGAAATGACCTCAGGGTCAGCTGTTGGATTTTTAAAAAGATATTTGTGTGAGTTAGGGAATCTATAGTACCCATCTGGTTTTCTGTGAGCAGCAGGAGGTAAGGCGTCTGGAGTCAAGGAAATCATCATCCACAACATCCAGGACTGGGGGGATGGCCAACGGTCTGCGTTGTGGAAGATCTAGGATTTCCCTGAGTCTCTTTTTAGTCTGAGGGTAGTCCTGACTCTCCTACTGGAAATGCCCCCTTAAAGTATGCAGGATTTCCCCAAAGGAAAAATCCTCCGAGGGAGAGGCTGAAAGAATGGAGTCCTCTGCATTAGAATCCTCATAAATGGAGAGGGCTTGCATGTCTTCAAAGTCAGATGCATCAGATTCATCTGACTCTTGTTCAGACAAAACTACAGGGGACAGATCTCTTTTCCTTTTTGAGGGGGTAACTTGGCTTCCCCTGATCAGCATAATAAGGTCTGCCGCCATTTTAATCATTTGAGACTGAGGCAAGGTAGCAGGTGCCTGAGAGTGGGTCGTTGGTTTTTTGGGTGTGGTTCAAACCCTGGGCCTAAAAGACTCGGTCGTTTTTGAAAGAATGGTAGTTGCAAAAGAAGATGTTTTGTGTTGTGATTCGATAGTGCGAAGGACTTCCTCGGAAGCTGGTGCCTGCTCAGCGGCTCCGGACCCATCCAAGGTAGAGACGACCACAGGATCCTTAGTCAAATAAGAAATTTTTGCTGCATACCGAACTCCGAAAGGGTCTTGGTAGCGGCCTGCGAATCAAATGAAGTGGGCATCAGGGGCTGCGAAAGTGCCTCACTGAGTACCGGAGGACTGACGACTAGCTTAACGGAAGCGTTGTTGGTAGGTTTGGACTTGTGCGGTCTGTCTCTGTCTTTATCTTTGTTTTTTCGGAAGATCTGCTGTCGGGTGGCTTACTGAAGTCATATTGGAATTCAAGGACTGTAAACGAAAATATCCGGCTAGAATAAGGGCCCGACGATAGATAGTTCTTGTGTTGAACAAAGCACAGAAGCGACAACGGGGGATGTAGTGGTCTGGGCCTAAACAAGTGATGCAGTAAGAGTGGAAGTCTCGGTGTGGTATTTGCTTTCCACAGGCAAGACAATTATTAACTTTTTCTGATATCGGTTAGTGCAAGAAAAAAGGATCCCCAACGGGATGCTTAGCTTTAGAAGACTTCAACTTCAATTCAGAGACGGAAACTCAGGTAGCGGATGACCGGCATTCGTGCAAATTGCTTCTGCTTCGGGCTCCATGCCAAGGAAGACTGATCTAATGGCGTTGGCTGCCTTATTTTATACTACTGATGGCTGCCTTACTTTATACTACTGACGACCTGACGCCAGTCCTCAAGTGACAGCAACCGACGCAGAAATACTAAGTTTCGGGTGTTTGGGCTGGGCGAGGGCTAGCCTGGCAGGGATAAGGATAACCCAAATGTGATGAGTGCAACAGTGAAACACGAAGAACATCCAGAGGCTCAAACCAGGATCCTAAAAGATCCTAAAAATGTCAGTCAGTCCTCTAGGAGTCACTAGGCTGGGGGATGGCTGGGAGGGAAGGTGACGAAGAATCAAAATGGACAATATAGATTCCAAGTTATGGTAAATATGTAAATTATAAATCTGATGTTGCTGCTTTTATTCTTCCTTACTATTAGGTCAGACTCCCCAGCTACGTTACCCTTGAATGACCTCAAAGAAGGATATGCCAGAGCACTGCTGAACTGAAAGAAGCTCTGCTTCTGCAGACAACATCCAATTTGTAGTGACTCATAAAAGTACGAGTCTTTAACCAGGTGGCTGCAGCACAAATATTGTCAATTGAGGCTCTGGAGGAAAAGGCAAATGAAGTGGTTATAGATTTAGTAAAGTTGGCTTTACGAAGGTGAGGTAACTTTAAACCATTTTTGGATAAACTAGAGAAATATAATCCATAATCCATTTGACCAAAGTAACCTTAATGACTGCTTGACCTACTTGGTTAGGAGAAAAGGATACAAACAGCTGTTCAGGTTTCCTACACTGATGTTAAGTTGTCTATCTCGCCTTCATTCTTGCTGGATGGGTTCGGAGCCGATCCTCGGCTCCGACTCGGCCTTCTACCAAAGCTCGAGAGCTATTTACTGGCTCGAGGCCTCCCCATATCACAATGCTTGGCGCTAGATACCCAGATCTCGTTTGCCGCTTCAGCTACGAGGTTGCGTTTTTACTGGCTCAGGTCGTATTAATCCTTTTTTTTTCTGTTTTCAGCTAATATTTAACTGCACTTTTTCTTAGAGATAGATTGTTTTTGCCTTGTAGTATTGTTATACTGTGTATCCCCTAGTTTGTCCCACTTAGGAAACTCGTTTTCTGTTAGAGAGTTTCACCCCCCCCCCTATTTCTTCTCTGTTAGTGGCTAACCCCCCCCCCCCCACCCCTTGTTGTACCTATAGAAGTAGTGTTTAGCCTTCTAGTCTTTTTTGTATATTTTTATTGAGGTTGTTGTTATTATTATTGTTAGCTTATCTAGTGCAGGCGTGTGAGTGTGTCTGTGTGCCTTGTTTTAAGCACTAGTGTAAGTTTTTCTCTCTTTGGTGTCCCCGGGCTAGTATGTCCAAGGATACTAAAGTTTCAGGCTTCAAGAAGTGTGACTCGTGCTGTTAGAAGATGTCTCTGACAGACGGTCACACTTCTTGCATTTATTGCTTGGGTTCCCTACACCTGCAGGACTCCTGCTCGGTCTGTCGTGCCTTCAGCCCAAGAGTCCTGCAGGAGCCTAGGAACAAGCTTATTTGGAGAGGCCTACTCAAGCTAGAGGGATCCCCGGCAAAGCCTCAGTCAGGGAAATCCTCAAAGCCCACCAAGCCATCGGCTCCCAGTTCGGAGCCGTCGCCGGGCGGAGCATCTGCCTCCTCTTCGGCTCCAGCTGGAACCGACACCTCTAGACCTCAGTTGGCTCCGACTTTACTGTCGGAACCATCATTGGGCCGAAAACGTTCTAGGTCCCCTTCCCTAGAATCGGTTCGCTCGGCTCCGAGGTCACCGTTGCTTCAGTCGGAACGAAGCCATAGGTCCCACTCCTCTCGATCTTCCAGGTTATCCGACCATGACTTGGAGAGGGCGGTCAGTAGACTGCTTAAATCGCAGGCCCTGGCCAAGATGTTAACCAGCCCTTCTCAACAGACTGTGGCTGTCCCGGTGTCTTCAGCAGTTCCTCCTCTGACTTCCCTTTTGTGTTCGGAGCCGGAGCTGGTTGGGGCTCGAATCTTGGAAACATCAGAGCCGATACCACACCTTTCGGCTTCTTTGTTTGCTCCGATCTCTTCATTGGTTCCTTACTTGGAGGGATCTGGGCACCGGGATTCCCTCGTTGGCTCCGAGGGGGCGAGTGGCATCGGACCTTTGTCCGACCCCGTTCTCCCTCTCGGGGCTTCGGCGCAGGTGAGCTCGGCCCCATCAGCCTCAGAGCCATCCCTATCGCTGCCGGGAGGGGTTCACGTCTCTTCGGAGCGGGGACCCTCTGCTCTGCCTGACGGGCACCTTCAAGGTCATGAGGAGTGTGCTGACTCTTGAGTTGGCTCTTCAATCGGCCCCTTCGGCTCCTCCCCCCATGGTGCCTGCATCGGTTTCTGGCCACCCTCCTGACCCGAAGCGTGGAGAACAGATGCTCCAGGCCACCCCATTGGGCGTATCTTCCTCTTCTGAGGCCTCCCCTGATCATTCAGAGGAGCCCTCTCGGAAGAGAAAATGTAAGAGGAAACATGTTGACTCCCCCGAGTCAGTCACATCTGATACCGACTTGGAGGATTCCGAAGGGTCCCCAAGATCCCCCTCTGAGGATGTCTCTTTTTCAGACATCCTAGAGTTCCTTAAGCAGAGGGGGAACTGGACTGCCCTTAACCCGTCCAAGGACGAGTCGGTGTACTTGGACGCATTTGGTTCTCGCCCTTCCACCTCCTGGGTGTCTCCACCCTTCGACCCGCTCATGGAAGTGGTGGCTCGAAGGGCGTGGTCAGCCCCGGACACAGTGGAACCAACTCCCCATATTCCCACTAAGTTCATTACAGCCCCACCTGACAAACAATTTCTGACAAAAGGTGTCTCTGTTGATGCCATGGTGGTGGCAGCAGCCACTAAGAAGGAGTTGGCTGACCCTTAGGTGCCTGTCCATCCACCTAATAAAGAGTCTAGGACAATGGACAGGTGCGGGAAGCGGATGTTTTCTTCAGCGACTTTTTCCATGCAATCGCTGAATTATCTGTGCCATTTCACTCGCCTTCAAAGGGATCTTCTCAAGGAACTGGGTGATACCCTTCAGGATCCATCAGCTGCGGGGGCTCTGGATAAGATTAACGCCCAGCTGGTGACCGTTAACTCTATCGTCAACTCCTCCACGTGGCTCATTTCTTATGCAGCTAATGGGGCGAGTAGGGCCGCAGGTACAGGCGTGGCTTTGAAAAGACATGCCTGGATGCGGTTATGTAACTTTGCTGACCCCTTTAAGGTGTCCTTCACCAATACCCCCTTCGATGGTTCCTCTTTGTTTGGACCACAGGTGAAGGATACCCTTACCAGGTGTGAGCAGGAAGGCAAGACTCTCTCTGCTGTGGGAGTCCGTTTTTCTACTCCCTCTAGACCATGCCCTAAAGGTCAGAAGAGTGGAAAAATGTGGTTTCGGAAACCCCAGGGAGTCGTGCCTGACACACGTGGCGAGTTTACCTCCAGGGGCAGAGGAGGGAACAATAATAGATGCTGCCCGAGGGGCAGAGGGGGTCCGCAAAATCAGGGTAGCAGCGAGTCTTTCTCTGACAAACCCTTTCAGCACCCCTGTGGGGCTGCCCGACTGTCCACCTTTGGAGGCAGTCGGGGGAAGATTGTCACTGTACCCAGAAGCCTGGCAACTCCTCACACAAGACAAATGGGTACGGTCCATCATATCTGAGGGTTACAAAATCCCCTTTGTCCACACCCCTGTACAAACAACCAGGTCCCTTCCAGATGTTCCACCCGGTCTAAGGGAACAATCAGTGCTAGAAATTTCAAAACTGCTAAAAAAAGGGCCATCCAGCCAGTCCCAGCAGACCAGCAAGGATCCAGGATTTACTCCAAGTTCTTTTTAGTACCAAAAAAGACAGGGGACTGGAGACCCATTTTGGATCTCAGCAGGTTAAACAAATTTGTTCAAAGAACGAAGTTCCGGATGGTCACGCTTCAGTCCATTCTACCCTTTTTGGGTCAGGACAATTGGATGTGCTCCATAGACCTTCAGGATGCATACTACCATATCAAAATGGACAGACGCTCCAGAAGGGTTTCTCCACTTCCGGCTGGGAGCCAGTCACTATCAATTCATAGCCCTGCCATTTGGTCTCACCACAGCCCCCAGGGTGTTCACCAAATGCATGGCAGTGGTTACGGCTCACCTGAGACGGCGAGGATTCCAGGTGTTTCCATATCTAGACGACTGGCTCCTTACTGCTCCCACCAGGCATCAGCTACTTGCGAGCCAGGGATTATACCATCCAAACTTGCTCTGAGCTAGGTATCTCAATAAATTTCAAAAAGTCTGCATTGTTGCCTTGTCAATCTATAACCTTTATAGGCGCAAGATTAAATACAAAAGAGCTGTCTGCAAAACTTCCTTTAGACAGAGTATCAGACATTTGCCGACATGTGCAGGTCTTACTACAGTGCAAGAGGATTCTGGCCAGATTTGTACTGAAAAATTTGGGTCTAATGGCAGCAGCAATCACATTAATTCCCCTGGCTCCTTTTCACATGCGGATTCTTAGGTGGATGCTTTTCACCCAATGGTCTTTTCAACAACTTCCGATGTCTCACAACATAAGAATTACTCAATCATGCAAAGACCACCTGGCTTGGTGGATGGTCTCCCCTCTAGTACTTCAGGGCAGACCGTTTGTTCTTCCTCCTCCTGTTGCCACGATGACCACGGATGCCTCCCTGATCAGGGGGGGGGGCAATTTCAGGGCAGGACTGCCCAGGGCACTTGGCAATCTCTAGAGTACCACTTGCACATAAACGTCTTGAAGATGAGAGCGATGCTTTTAGCGTTGCAAGCTCTTCAGGACTCTCTACCCACCAGGACTATTGCAATTCAAACAGACAATATGTCTGTAGTTTGGTACATCAACAAGCAGGGCAGAACCAAGTCCTATCCCTTATGTCGAGAAGCACTCAGACTCTGGCAGTGGGCGATCTTCTCTCAACGGTTTCTGATAGCAACGCACATCCTTGGGAAGTCCAACATCATAGCAGACAGGCTAAGCAGAGCTATTCTCATGCCTCATGAGTGGTTTCTCAATCAGTCAGTAGCGGACAAAATCTTCCACAGATGGGGTCAATCTTGCTGCGACCTTTTCGTAACTCCTCTCAATAACAAGTGCGATGATTTCTTCACTCTCTTCCCCCTCCCCGGCCACTCCCTCAGTGACGCTGTAGTTCACGATTGGCCCCGGGGTCTTCTGTATGCATTCCCACCTTTTCCCCTAATTGCCAAACTAATTCAGAAGGTGACCGCGTTGGGATCCAGGATGATCCTCATTGCACCTTACTGGCCTCGACAAATTTGGTTCCCATTCCTGCATCGTCACCTGCTGGAGCAGCCTTGGAATCTGGACCCAGTGCCAGATCTCTTGGTCCATCAGTCGGGTGGGCTGCACCAATCCCTTCAGTCTCTCAACCTCACAGCTTGGTTGCTCCACTTCCAACCTTAGCCAGGCTTCCACATATTTTTCAGCCGGTGCGTGAAATCATCCTTTCTTCGCACAAATCTACTACCAGGAAGACATGCTAGTAAGTGGAAACATTTCTCTTTCTGGGCAGAGGCTAGAAATATAGATCCCTTTACAGCCCCTGTCCATCACGTTCTAGATTTTTTAGCAGAACTTTTTCGAGCTGGTTCCTCGTCTGCCACCATTAGGGTCCAATTGGCTGCTATTGCAAATTTCCACGCTGGCCTGTCAGAAACCAGCATCATGTCCCACAAACTTTGCAAGGCCTTTCTTAAAGGGACTATTTTACTTAGGCCCCCAGTCAGAGATCCCCCACCTCCGTGGGATTTAAACCTTATATTAGCTTCCTTGATTCTCCCTCCTTTTGAACCTGCGGCCTCCTGTTCCTCAAAATTACTCTCCTGGAAGACTCTCTTTTTTAGTAGCCATCACCACAGCTAGGAGAGTTTCGGAACTTCAAGCCCTCTGTATTCACCTTCCTTATTTTGTTTTTCAAGGATAGAGTTTCACTCAGGACTAATCCTTATTTCTGCCCAAGATACCTTCCGAAACAAACCTGAATCAGGCTATTGATCTACCTGTCTTTTTTCCTAACTATTCGAACAAAGCTGAACAAAAGTTACACCAACTGGACGTTCATAGGCAATTACGTTTTTATTTGGATAGGACTAAGCAAACAAGAAAATCGGACCAACTCTTCCTGTCCTATGCTGAGGGCAAACAGGGCCTGCCAGTTTCTAAAGTAACCTTATCCAGGTGGTTGGCCTCTGTTATTACTTTGATTTATCAACTGAGACATAAAGAACTCCCTACAAAACCAAAAGCTCATTCCACCAGAGCGTTAGCTACTTCGGTAGCTTTTCAAGCAAGACTACCAATGGAATCTGTTTGTGCTGCAGCCACATGGGCCACTCCTCATACTTTCATTTCACATTATAAGTTGGATATGGCCTCTAGGAGTCGAGCTGATTTTGGTTCCACTGTGCTCAAGAGTCTGTTCCAATGAGCCACCCAGGACTTAGGTGCTAGGGACGCTGTCCCATCCAGCAAGAATGAAGGCAAGAAGACAACTTAACATTAAGAAGTTATGTACCTACCATAACGTTCCATGTTAGTTGTCTTCTTCTCGCCTTCTTTCTTGCGTCCCATCCTCCACCCCCCTAGCCTGGACAGACCGAGAAGAGTCCCTTTTTGAGGCCTTCTTCCTCTGGCTGAGTCTTATCTGGTTACGTCCTTCTCTGTTTTAGTACTGTAGGTAAACCTTGTAGTTTGGACAGGTGTCCTTGAAATTTTCTTCTATGGTGTTAGCTCTGCCAAACGAGATCTGGGTATCTAGCGCCAAGCATTGTGGGATATGGGGAGGCCTCGAGCCAGTAAATAGCTCTCAAGCTTTAGTAGAAGGCTGAGTCGGAGCCGAGGATCGGCTCCGAACCCATCCAGCAAGAAAGAAGGCGAGAAGAAGACAACTAACATGGAACGTTATGGTAGGTACATAACTTCTTATTTTGTTCTATGAAGGTAAAAACTAAGTTGTCTATGGACATTAAGAAGGTGTTACACATATTCGCCCTTGTTAGAGAAATTTGGGAAGAATACCAGTAATTGAATACACTGATTAATGTTAGTCTTTGTGGCCACCATAGGCATAAAGTATGGACTGGTACGGTGGGATACTATAGCTTTATGAAAAATTATGTAGGGTGGTTTGGATGACAAGGCCTGAAAACTCTCTTTAATGATGCAATGGCTATCAGAAATATAGTCTTCCAGGATAGAAATTTCATATCACTATCACTGGCTGGTTCAAGTAAGTAAGGCCATGAAGAACAATAGTGAGATCCCACTGTAAAGAGGGGTCTTTTATTGGAAGTCTAAGTAGAAAAATCCCTTTCATGAATGTGCTGTATAATCTAGATGCAGAAAGGGAAACAAAAACATTTTCTGCAAAAGAAGGATAGCTAAAACAAGGGCTGAAAATGGATCAATATTTTCTTTAGAAGCCCAAATAGTGAACCGTTTCCATTTGCTTCTGTTTACTTTTTTAGTGGTTGATTTTTTGGAACCCAACACAAAGTCACTTACACGGGAAGCAAGCCTGGACCTTGTACAATTAATGGAATTGGAGAAACCAAGTGGTTAGTTTGAGGACATGTAGACTGGGATATTGAGTCTCTGTCTGGTGAGACAGGAGGTCCTGAGTGGGCTCCAGAATCCAGGAAAGATACTTCAGGAGAGACCAGAGATGGCCCCATCCTCAATTTATCCATTCTAAACACCTTCCTGATGATCCCAAAATTCAACATGCTCACCCTCTAGCAGCTGCTACCCATGCTCTCCAAAGACACTTGGCTAGCCACCCTAGATCTAAAAGAGGCCTACCTCCACATTCCTATCAGGGAATCACGCAGGAAATATCTCCACTTCAGGGCAGGATCTCAACACTTTCAGTTCTCTGTGCTTCCCTTTGGGTTATCTACCTCTCCCAGAGTTTCACAAAATGTCTGGCTTCGGCCATTGCCTTTTGCAGACAAAGAAATATTCAAATTTTCCCATACTTAAGACGACTGCCTTATTCAGGCAGACAGCCAGGAAAAGCTGCTCAAGCAACTGGTTTTTGTAAAGACCCTACTAACCTCCCTAGAGTACACAATCAACGAAAAGAAATCCAAACAGGTGCCCACCCATAGAATAATCTTCCTGGGAGCAAGTCTGGACACAGCATCCCAGATGGCATACCTTACACCAGAGAAACAAATTTTCCTGGCAGCCTACTTCTCTCAACTAGCCACCAGACCCCAGCTATCTGCAAGGAAGATCCTGCAAGCTCTGGGGTTCGTGGCATCTTGCATACTACTCATTCCATATGCCAGACTGCATATGAGGAAACTTCAGTGGTACCTAAAGAGCCTTTGGTGTCAACACTCTCAAGACCTGGAAACTCTTCTACCTATAATTCCTTGCCTCAGAAAGGAATTTCCTTGGTGGGCAACAGCATGCTCCCACAACAAGGGACTCCCCTTCTCCCCACCCCCTGCCGCCGAGACCCTGACCCCAAATGCATCAGAATACGCTTGGGCTGCACACCTGGATAGCAGGTGTATACAGGGCCAGTGGAGCCCGCAACAAATCCCTCTGCACATCAATCAAAAAAAGATGATGGCTATGCAGAGCGTCTTGATAGCTTTCAAACCCCTTCTCTCTCCAGGGGTTCTCCTGATCAAAACAGACAACACCACTGTGATGTGGCACATCAACACGCAGGGAGGGACTCACTCCTACCCTCTGTTGTGATGTGGCACATCAACAAGCAGGGAGGGACTCAGTCCTACCCTCTCTACTGTGATGTGGCACATCAACACGCAGGGAGGGACTCACTCCTACCCTCTTCTGTGATGTGGCACATCAACACGCAGGAAGGGACTCACTCCTACCCTCTATGCAGGCCGGCCATGACCCTTTGGCTCACAGCCTCTTCCATGCATCTACACCTGTTAGCACAATTCCTACCAGGCTCTCTCAACTCTCTGGCAGACCAGTTAAGCAGAAACCTTCTGAACCCACACAAGTGGCAACTCAACTGAAGCACCTTCACCCTAATAACACAGAAATGGGGAACCCCGAAGGTCAACCTCTTTGCCTCCCACACCAACCATCAGCTCAGCAAATTCTGTACCAGGGAGCATCACTGCATAGCTTGGAAAGTGGATGCCCCGCCCTTCCCCTGGGTCAGTCTATTTGTCTATGCCTTTCCTCCCCTACCTCTCATCCCCAGGTTACTGCTCAAAATAAGCGAGGAAAAACCAAGGACCATTCTTATAGCTCCAGACTGGCCCCGACAACACTGGTACCCCCTTGCTGCGCAGCCTGTCCCTGCTGCCTTCATGGCATCTTCCTCAGATTCCAAACCTCCTGACCCAGAGGGAAGAGGAATTCATGCATCCCCAATTGCAGACACTCAGTTTGGCAGCTTGGCTTATTCCCTAACCCCGAACCAATCTGCCATCCTCAGTAAACAGGCTCTGGATGTTATCAGTGAGGCCAGACGTCCTAGCACCAGAAAGTCTTATGCAGATAAATGAAAACGGTTCTACACCTGGATCCAGGTTAAGGGAGCCAGTACGGCACAGCCCTCCATCCTTCCCATCCTGGATTACTTAGCTGACCTACCACACAGTGGTCTCTCTTTCTCCTCTATAAAAATTCTTGCCTCTGCTATTTCTGCTAATTTTCCCACTGAGCAGCCCCTTTTCTCACACCCTTTGATTAAACAGTTCCTCAGAGGGGCTAGCAAGTTGAGCACCCCAGAAGGGCACCAACACCAGCTTAGGACCTTAGCTTTGTGTTGGAAAAGCTCATCCTGCCCCCTTTTGAACCAGCTTCTTCTGCAGAGCTAAAATTTCTCTCCTGGAAGACAGCATTACTTCTGGCCATCACTTTAGCCAGAAGAGTCTCTGAGCTGCAAGCACTCATGGCTGTGGAACCCTTCATCATCTTCCATGCAGACAGGGTATCCCTCAGAACTAACCCATCCTTCATGCCCAAGATGGTGTCCAGTGTGGCCCTCAACCAATCCATTCATTTGCCCACCTTCTTTCCTAATCTCCAGAACAAGGGGAAAAGGATTCTTCACTCTCTAGATGTACACAGACAGCTCAGATTCTATCTGAACAGGTCTAAATCCTTCAGAAGGTCTGATCAGTTGCTGGTTAGCTTTGCTGCAGGGGCAGAAGGCAAAGCCATCTCCAAGCAAACCATTTCCAAATGGATAGCACACTGTATCAATTTCTGGTACTAACAGCATGGAAAGCCTCCCTCAAGGGGGTCAGGACACACTCCACCAGAGCAGCCTCCACCTCTGCAGCTTTCCTCAGAGGAGTCCCCACCAGGGACATCCTGGAGGGTGCCACCTGGACATCTGTTCACACTTTTACCAAGCATTGCCCCCTGCCTCTCTTCTCCAAATCCAGGGCAGGATTTGCCTCTGCAGTCTTGCAGGGTACCTTACCCAGCCCCTAGTTTCCTTGACTGCCTCCACCCATTTCCTCAGCTTTGGGAATCTACCCAAATGCGATGACTGCAACAGTGAAACACGAAGAACATAGTACAGTTGTGTACACTTACCATAAATGTAGATGTTCAAGTGTCTTCAATGTTGCAGTCCTGGTCCCCCCCCCCTTTTTTTTTTCCTTTTGTTACCTTTCTTCCTTGTTCTCCTTCCTTACAAGGGACATATTGGTATTTATTTTCCACTGGTAGGGTTTTTCCACCAGAACCTGGGCTCCTGACAGGTTAGGGCAAGAAAAAACTATGTAATGGCGTCGACTGCCTTACTTTATACTCCTGACGACCTGACGTTAGTCCTCAAGCGACCGCAACCAATGCAGAAATACTAAGTCTCTGGCATTCGGGCCGGTCGAGGGCTACCCTGGCAGAGATAAGGGATAACCCAAATGTGATGGCTGCAACACTGAATGCACTCGAACATCTACATTTATGGTAAGTGTACACAACTGTACTTTCTTTTCTCCATCTTATGATTTCTTTTTTCTGTGTACAATTAATTAGGCAGCAAACTTGATCTGAGGAGCTGTTGACAGGGTGGAGC